>NC_143513.1:56023722-56369347 GCF_031878675.1 Megascapheus bottae | reverse complement strand
CATCTATAGAAAAGCTGGAATTAGTGCTGTGGCTCAACTGGTATAGTGCCCTTGAGGAAAGCCAGGACAGTGCTCAGGTCCTGAGGTCAAGGCCTAGGACTGGCAAAAAGAAAAATCACAGTGGTTCGACACCATTGGCTCATGTCTATGATCATAGTTACACAGGAGAGTGAGAACTGAAGATCATGATTTGAAACCATTCCTGGTAGGAAACTCCATGAGGTTCTTAGCTCCAGTAAAACTCCTCAGAAAGAGCTGGAAGTGGTGCTGTGACTCAAATAGCAGAGCTCTAGCTTTGAGCACAAATAGATCCTAGTACAGAGCTCTGGCCTTGAGTTCAAATCCCAGGACCAGCCAAAAGAAAATGTTACAATGAATCACTTTTGTATAATAGATGTTGACAAAACACATTATTGACAAAGTGCCAGTGGGTCACACCTCCTAGTCTAGGTACTTGGATAGTTGATATCTGGGGATCATGATTTAAAGCCAACCTGGGCAGGAAAATCCACGAGACTCTAACTAACTATCTCTAATTCCATCTCTGACTCCTCTCTGATTAACCATCAAAAAGACAAAGTGGAGCTGAGTGATAGAGCACTATCCTTGAGGAAAAAAAAAAACCTAAGGGATAGTGCCCAAGCCCCGATTTCAAGCCCCAGCACTAGCAAACATCATGATGATGATTCATCATTATGACACCTTGGACTATAGTCATTAATTCAATAGCAGTTTTCAAAATTTCCTGATGTTTCTCAAAATGTCATACTTGTGTTTGTCCATCTATGGAGACTGAGACTTAAACCATTGCGTTGCCTGGGTTGTTTATTATCTGTTGTTCTTCATAGCATTTAATCTCTGGAAGAATTAATAGCAGTTTTCCTGAGGATCGTGTGGAAAGTTCTTCACTATGACATTCAGATGATCAAATATGTCTTTTATTGTTCATGTGTGTGTGTGTGTGTGTGTGTGTGTGTGTGTGTATGTGTGTGTGATTGAATCCAGGACTTGCATGAGCTAGGTAAGCCCTCTTCCACTGAGTTCTATCCCCAGTCCCATACCATCTTTTGTCTCTGTCATATATCCATTGCTTGGCTAGGTAGATAAAGTCAAGCTTGTATATGCAGAGTCTACGTGACAATCAACTGTTCAATCTCTGTAAGGATAAATGTTAGATCCAATAAAGTTATTTCTAAAAGTCATTTCTAAATGATAAATGAGCATCTTGGGAGAAGATGATTTCAAGTTCAACACACTGGAAGTTTGCCTTGGAACCTTGTGTTTCAATGGTCCCTTGGGGAAGCAGTTGATTTCTAAATTTTGGAACATCTTAGTTAGGCATGTTATTGATGAAATTGCTGAACAGATGTGATGACAACTTAATGCAGAACAAAACTAGACTGAATGACCTTTGTGGCAATTGATGCTGGCCTTCTTTCTTGTAAAGTGACTGGCCAATTTATCTAACTTATAGGAAATATTGTGATTGTTAAATAGATTGTCATAGACAAAGATATACACCATTCATCTTGAAAAGGTTCACTAGGCAATGGTAATAAGAGAAGGTCAAGGGACATGGGACTTCATAAGCCATTTAAAATTCAAGGTCTTTCACCCATAAGTAGCTGCAGTTTTCTTTCCAATTTTAAGTAGTTATTCGGGTGCTTCATCACTGAATTTATGTCATGCACATATGTGTCATTTTAATGTTTTTCTACATCAGTCTAAAATCATCATTTCAGAATTCTGCATTGGATGAAAATATTCTGTTTACTCTTTGTGATGAAAATTCAGGTTGGCACACACAATCATCACATTCTGTGAAGTTCTTCAAAGTCTGGCCTATTTCTAAGGAAATTGGATTTATTTCCTCATTGTCCCATTTATGCCTAGGGTAGGGGCAGACAGAAAGGGACATAATGAAGAATCCCAATCAGCTGGGAAATAACATGGAAAAGGACTGCTACATACTTTATGAAACCAATTACCCAACTCTAGGGCAATTAAAACTAATAAAGGCATAATATTCTTTATTATTTACATCACATAACTAAAAATTGAAGAAATTTTAAATTTGAAAACTATATTTAAATTACTAATAGCTTAGTTATAATAATTATGTGAACCACCGTACTTCCAAGTAGTAAAGCATTCATTTGTTCACACTTGTATTATTTGCCATTTGTCATACACAGTGATAAGGCTTACTGAGATGAACTCTTAATCCTATTGTATGGTGAAAGAGTTGCTACCGACCGCATGTGTCTGGGTCATTATAATTTTTAAATATATCAAAACTTGTCTTATGGTTAAGCACATCAATGTTCACATCAACAGCTTTATATGTACAGGATAAATATTGAGGAAGCAAAGACTTAATTTTCTCTTTTATGTTGAAATTGAAGTTAATAAGTACCCAACTATTTTCTATGAAGGAAATACATATTTTTGTATGCCTCATTTACCTATTTTCAAGTGTTGGCTTCTCACAAACGTAAATATTCCTTCTGATAAAATTTTTTTCCTTTTATACAATTTCAACATAATTTCTGTACATTATTTACCTGGTATCATTCTGTGTATTGAACTGTGTCCATTCCCTCTGCCTCTCAGAATTATTACTAAGAGTTTCTGTACTTTAGATACTTTCAGAACATTTCTTTTTACATTAGAGTGTGAGAAATTGGACTCTTGAAATCCTATTCTAAATAGCTTTTCCATTTGAAACTCACTTCCATTTGCTTTAATTGCTCTGTTGAAAATTCTATATTTGTCAGAAGGTTTTAGAGCTAAATAAACTGGGCTTGGTAGTCTCTTCCAGATACTGTGAATTATTAAGTGTAGTTCATATTAGTTTATGTTTGTTCATCTGTTAATTACCTATCATTAACAAAAATCATGATTTAGATTGTGAAAATATTTCACAATTGGTCTTTTACAATTTTTATTTTATATTTGTATTTTACATTTTTAATTTTTTTATTTTCTATTTTCACATTCTTCTACATTTTTACATTTTACATTGAAGTCTATGAAATATATTGATATTCCTTTCACTTCATTTTCTATTGATACATATTCATAGTGCATACTATAAATGTAAACATAATTTATTTAATTGTGACTGATATTTAACAACAATGTCAGTGGTGGTGGCAAACTATTATCCTGCCAGTGCATTTCTGTTTTGTTTTAGTGTAAAACATTCAACTTCAAAAAGGATGTATAAAGTATGTTAGAACAAATTAACTTTCTTAAAAGTATTAAGCAGTAATTATGTAATCAAAATGAAATTCTGCTGGATTTATCTATATTTATCTATTTATCTATTATTACAAGAAAGGAAAAAAACTTAGAACCATGAATTCAAATTTAAAATATAATGAATATAATGAATGTAAGTTCTTTGAAGATTTATGCAAAAATTTGGTCTACTAATTATCCAATTAACACTACTAATAATCTTACTTTAACAGCAAATTTTAAGTTATCTCTATAAATGACATGTTTTTATACAACCTGTCACCTTTAAGTTCCAACAAAATGAGCAAGTGATGAGCCTTTTAGAAGCCAAACTTCCTGCCCCTGAGAAAAGCTGTGTAATTACATAAATACCTTCTTTCTAGAAAGGTAGGAAGCATAATTAATGATGCTCTGGTGTTTACAAAAATTATGTTCATACACAGAGATTGACTGTAGTAAAACTAACTTCACTCACTTTGTTATTTAAACTAGATGGGCTAATAATCCTTATTCTTTGACTAGATTTTTTGAGTTGACTGAGTTTTTATATTCTGTTGCACTGTAGGATTATTTCTATATAAAACATATGCATATATGTAGATAAGGATGTATGTAGGTGAATATATGCATAGATAAGCATATCTGGGTAAAGATATTTTTCTCTATGAAAACAAAAGAAGTAGTTTGTAATTTACTTCAGTAGTCTTATGAACAGCTAAGAATTACTTCAGAAATAATATTTTATCTGAAACCTGTAAGTTGAGACCTATAAGTAAATGAGAACACAGATGAGAAACACATTCAAGGCAGAAAACACAACGTCAATGCATGTCTGGCTGAGGGGTGATGTGGTTATCAACAAAGTGTAGTTTGTTTTAAGAAAACCCTTAGAATTAAAGTCTCTTAAAACAAAACTAATTTGGAATGGATTTACATGCTGTAACAAAGGATTTCATTTCTGCACAATGATGGAGTTCAAATAAAGTACATGCAGCAGTGGGCCGATTTACAAACTGTGTGTTAAAAACGCAATTCTAGGGGGCCAGGAGTTTGGCCTAGTTGTAGAGTGCTTGTCTAGCATGCATGAAGATCCAGGTTCGATTCCTCGGTACCACATACATAAAAAAAAACAGAAGTGCTGCTGAGGCTCAAATGGTAGAGCTCTCGCCTTGAGAAAGTCCAAGGATGGTGTTCAGGCCCTGAGTCAAGCCCAAAACTGTCACAACAAACAAACAAACAAAACGCAATTCTAGTGTCTGAAGAATCATTCCAACGTGTTTGTGGAAAGAGTAAAGGATATTTAGAAATTGTTGATTTCCAATCCTTTGAGTGTTATTTTTAATCACAGACATTAAGTGATGAGTCATCCTAAAAATCCAATCCTCAGGCATAATGGCTCACGTGTAATCTCAGATACTTGACAGGCAGAGTTCAGGATGATCACAGTTTCAGGCCAACCCAGGCAAATTTGTCAATCCCATCTCAAAACCAATAGACATGATGGCTCACATTGGCAACCCCAGCTCTGTGGGAAGGATAGGTAAAATAATCATCAGTCCAAGATGGCCAAGTCTGAAAGATGAAATCCAACTAAAAAATTACAAAAGCAATAGAAAAGAAAAAGCTGGGTATGTGGCTCTAGTGCTAGAGTGCTTAATTTACTAAGCAGGTGGTCCTGACTGCACATCTCAACAACTGTAAATGCACAAAACAAAACATACCCAGTTTATTCATCTGTTAATATAGCCTTCTGATGGGAACACATACTTGTAGTAGAATAGTATTCTTTATGGGAAAAGATCTATAAAATAAGCTTGAGAGCATGTTTCTATATGAGTGAATTTATCTGCAAAGATGTGTTTTTTTTAACCAAACTTGTCATGATCTTCATTATGTCATTTTCTATTGTACATTATCAAAGTTTAGATTTCCTTGCCCCCACTTAAAAATTCATGATGTATCTATTTATTTAACCAGTGATAAATTATGTTCTTAAGTAAAATGCAAATAATTTAAATTTCAGCATAGAATGACTTCCCATTTAGCTTAAAGGTCATAAAAGCTCTTTAATATAATTGAAATGTTCATTTTAGAAAATAGCAAAATCTTCAAGCTTACTCCACCCACAGTTTTTTGTTTGACCTTTTTATAATGTTGTGTTTGCTGTGTCTATTACTATCACCTAAACACAATGAGAAGTGTACATTATAATTATAAAGTACTATAGTTGAGTAGTTTTGTGTGTTTCAAAAGGTGTAGTTAGTATAAAATTAAGATACAGATATTTTATAGACAAATTATGATAGCAGTGCTAGTCAAAAATTGGTATTGGAGAATAAATTGCAACATTATCAATTCTTTTGAGTTAAAGCAATTATTTTGGCTGTCTGGTTTTCAATTGGTTATTTACTGGTGTTATTAACATGGTATATGCTGAACCACTGAAACAACCTGAGAGCTGTAATAAAATGTACTGTAAACCATCCATGAAGGGGACTTATACAGATGTGGTGAGCATGAGTCCAGTGGCCTCATAGTAATAATTGACTAACTGTGAGCTTGGTGCTCTTAAATTGTTGCCGGAAGCTTGGTGGACAAATAGATTGGATTTCACAAGGCTTATACTTGTTGATGGTTGGTTTCTTTGAGGCAGCCGCAGTCACATAATGATGAATGGCTATATATATTTACTGTATGATTCTGTGAATAGGAATATATTCTATCTCCTCTCTTTTTTCCTACTACAAATTCAGCAGCTCTAATAATTTTGCACTGACTAATCCAGTAAACATCACTGGATGTTTTTGTTTTCAAGGAACTTTTTGTTTATTCCTGCCTCAGGGCAGAATACTCCCACTTTTCACTATGTAAATCGTGCAAATGGAATTCCAATCATTTCTGCTCATCCAGTTTGGAAATTTTGCCTTCCATTAGTTTTTCTTTGTTGGTTATAATAGATTTATTTCTTTTTTTTTTCCAGTCCAGGAACTTGAATTCAGGGCCTGAGTACTGTCCTTAAGCAGCTTTCTCATGGCTAGAAGTCTACCACTTGAGCCACAGCACCAATTCTGGCTTTTTTCAGTGTATATGGTATGAGAAATGGAACCCAGAGCTTCATGCATTCTAGGCAAGCACTCTGCAACCAGGCTATGCTCCCTGCCCCTATAGTAGATATTTTATCAAGTATATTTATAGAAATAAACCCAACACTTCCCAACTTATATATTGTTTATCTAGCTCTTGAACTGTTATCTCTGAGTATTAGGCATTCTTTTTTATTATACTGAGTTAGCTTAAGGCAACACACATGTATGCTTGCCTCTTAGATCTTGTTTGGGTCATTAATTTTTTTTGGAAAGTTCACCCTTCAAAATCCTAGTAGTGAGAGTTTCCTCTTAACATGGGGCTTTAAACTGACATTTTTGATCCAGACACTTTGCATCAGTCTGACCGAAATGTTCCCGAACATATGCTCTTGTCTGAGGTTCAGGTTTTCTGTCCTTATTTTCCTGGCTCTGTCAGAAGGGAGAGAGCTGATTCAGGTCCTAAAGACTCCAGCTTTTCAAGATTCTTTCCTTTCAGCCTTTAGAAACATTTGCATCCAGAACTAGGCTTTATGTTCAATCTCATCTTGGTATTTGCTTCACAGAAGACAGATACCCCAATTATATTATAAATTTATTAGATTTGATGTTTTTACCTATGACACAATATTTTTTCTTTCATATATTTTTATTGTAATTAATAGAAGGGTTACATTATATTCGCTAGATAGAAGGTGCATTAATTCACATAAATTGATACCCTTTCTCATGTCTTGGTCCCCATTTCCCTCCCCCACATCCCCACCCCTCATCTTGTTTTCCCCCCTTCCCTATCCGATTTCAAATAACCAAATTCAAATATATCCAATATATCAGATAACAAAGTGAGATACTGTAACAAGATGAGATAACCAAGGGACAGCAAAAGAGATGAGAGATAACATAGTACATTAAGGACAACAATCACTCATTATATGGCTTTTGTTTAGTGACATCCCTTGTACCCACTATATGCTCTCCAGCCTCTGAGCATTTGCAGATATCTTTAGACATAGCAAAATAATTTCTCATTAACAAAAAAAGCCCTGGTTGAGAATATTGAAAATATAGATGTATATACAATGAAGCACATTTCTATTTGCCTTAGGTTTTTCTTTTTGAGGGAGTCAAATGTTTATAGAAGGCATATTTTCTAAAGTTAAGAGCAAGAGAACAGCAGATCACACACACACAATGATCAAAACTTTAAAAACACATGTAAAATCACAATTCAATAATTGATATTGTTATGAATTTTTCCTTGCAAAAGGAAAAGGGAAGAATTAAAGATTAAGTTGCATATATCTTGAGAATAAATATTCAATTTTTGTAACTATTTAACTAATTGTACACTAAAAATGTAAGAATTTTCTATCTTCTTTTCGTGCTGTCTTAAATGGAGTTTCTTTTTTTTTTTTTTGCCAGTCCTGGGCTTGAGCTCAGGGCCTGAGGACTGTCCTTGGACTTTCTCAAGGCTAGAGCTCTACCACTTGAGCCTCAGCACCACTTCGGACATTTTTTGTATGTATGTGGTACCAAGGAATCGAACCCGGGTCTTCGTGCATGCTAGGCAAGCACTTTAACCACTAGGTCAAACTCCTGGCCTGGAGTTTCTTTCTTTTTTTTTTTTTTTGCCAGTCCTGGGGCTTGCACTCAGTGCCTGAGCATTATCCTTTGACTTTCTAAAGGCCATATAGAGCTCTACCATTTAAGCCACAGCACCACTTCAGACTTTTTCTATGTATGTGGTACCAGGGATTCGAACCCCAATCTTCCTGCATGCTAGACAAGCACTCTACCACAAAGCCAAACTCCTGGCCCTAAATGGAGTTTCTATGTACACATTTCTTTTCATAGTTAGGTGGCACTTTCATCACAGATTACCATTAGTCATAGATAAGTGCAAATACATTATCTCCAGTAAACAGTATTAGATTATCTTATCCAGTCTTTGCCCACAGAGAAATTTCAGTTTTCAAATTTAATCAATTCACAACATTTTTTCAAATTTGCTTTTTTTTTTCTTCTAAACATGATCCATCTCCTCTATTCCTACCATTGTAATCAGGTCTCATACTTCGTCTCCTGCATTCTTTGACCCTGTGCCAGACTAACTGGTCCTTCAGAGTAAAAATCCTCTTATAGAGATCCTACTTCTTTGGCTTCTAAAGTCAGAGTGACATGCGCGTCCTATAACATGGCCTAGGCCCTTCTCTGTTGCACTCTGTTCTTTCAAAAGTTTGTTAGTATTATTATGCTTCTTTCATAACTTTTGCTTCTTGACATGCATGTCTGTATATTTGTTGTTCTTTGGACTATGGCACCTTTTGTGGCTCACAATCAATATTACTTCCTTGGAGACTTTTTCCATAGACTTCCAGATGAAATTAGTCTCCTGGTTTTGTGCTACACCAACACCACCTATTTGACTTCAGTACATGGACATTGTCAAAGCATTGTTGATTTGTTGTATCTTCTTATTTGTACTAGATATTTATTTTCTTGTGAGTACCAACTATTTTTTCAACATCCATTCCAGTACTTAATAGAGGGCTTGACACATACTACATGTGAAAGGTACAAAAGAAAAAATACATTAGTCAATTTCTAATGCCAAATTGGCAAAGCCAAATCAGGCTTCATTAATAGACATACTGGTACCAATTTAAAAACTTACTTGAAATTCTCTGTTTCAACATTTTTTATATTTTTTATTGTAATTAATAAAAGGGTTACATGATATTTGCCAGATAGAAGGTGCATTAATTCACATACATTGATACCCTTTCACATGTCTTGGTCCCCATTTCCCTCCCCTCCACCCCCCCATCTTGGTTTTCCCCCCTTCCCTATCAAATTTAAAATAATCAAATACAAATAAATTCAATATATCAGATAACAAAGTGAGATACTGTAACAATATGAGATACCCAAGGGACAACAAAGGAGATGAGAGATAACATAGTACATTAAGGACAACAATCATTCGTTTCAATATCCTGGAGATCCTTTCAATTAGCTTCATACTATATGGTCTTATATATCAAGATTTTGCTCTATTGCAGATCTCTGCTAGTAGAGCCCAAGGTTTCTACTGATTATGACAAATGAGGGAAACCATTGAGCCTAAGTTCCTTTGAGTCTAGCTTACTTCACTTAATATGATTTTTTTTTGCCAGTCCTGGGCTTGAGCTCAGGGCCTGAACACTGTCCTTGGACTTTCTCAAGGCTAGAGCTCTACCACTTGAGCCTCAGCACCACTTCTGGCTTTTTTCTATGTATGTGGTACCGAGGAATCGAACCCGGGTCTTCATGCATGCTAGGCAAGCACTTTAACCACTAGGCCAAACTCCCAGCCCCTTAATATGATTTTTTTCTAAGTCTTTCCATTTCCTAACAAATGGGTCGATGTCATTTTTTCTGACAGCAGCATAGAATTACATTGTGTATAAATACCACAACTTGTTGATCCACTCATCAACTGAAGGACATCTAGGTTGGTTCCATATCTTTGCTATGGTAAATAATGCTGCAATGAACATTGTTGTGCTAGTGGATTTAGTATGCCCTAGATTCTGGATGGTTGGGTAAATGCCAAGTAGTGGAATTGCTGGGTCATAGGGGAGTTCTATGTTTAGCCTTTTGAGGCACTGCCATACTGCTTCCCATAGTGGTTGAATAAGACTCTATTACAGGGCTATAATTATCAAAACAGCTTGGTACTGGCACAAGAACAGGCCTGAAGACCAATGGAATAGAACTGAGGACCCAGATATTAAACCACAGACCTATGGCCACCTAATCTTTGACAAGGGAGCCAAAAAAAATAGAATGGAAAAAGACAGCCTCTTCAACAAGTTGTGCTGACAGAACTGGTTAAGCACCTGCAGAAAACTAAAGTTGGATCTTTCTTTGTCACCCTGCACTAGAATTAACTCCAAATGGATCAAAGACCTGGAGGTAAAAGCTGACACACTGAAAACTTTACAGGAAGGAATAGGAGATACACTAGGCCTCCTTGGCACAGATCGAAACTTTCTTAATAAGGACCAAGAATCACAACAAATCAGAGAAAGGCTGGATAAGTGGGACTGCATTAAACTGCAAAGCTTTTGTATGGCAAAGGACATAGCTAGTAAATTAATTAGGAAGCCTACAGAGTGGGAGAAGATCTTCACCAAGCAAACAACGGACAAAGGCCTCATATCTAAAATATAGCAACAGCTCAAAAAGTTGAATCACTCCAAAACTAATCTCCAAAGTAACAACCATCCCGTTAAAAAATGGGCCAAAGACTTAGAGAGTCTTCTCTGAGGAAGAAACAAAAATGGCCTATAGACACATGAAGAAATGCTCAACATCTCTGGTCATAAAAGAAATGCAAATCAAAACAACTCTAAGATTCCATCTCACTCCAATTAGAATGGCCAGGATCAGGAAAACGAATAATAGCAGATGCTGGAGGGGATGTGGCCAGGAGGGATCACTACTACACTGTTGGTGGCAGTGCAAATTCATTCAACCACTATGGAAAGCAGTATGGCAGTGCCTTTGTTTCAATTTTTATACATTCACATTATTTTTTATTTAAACTTGCTTAATAGAGGCCTGTAAGCTCTTAGAATGAAAATAAATTCAATTGCACTAAAGGAAACAGGTCAAAAGCTCATCTCTCTATTCATACTGATGGCTGCCTTGCACACAGGAAGGGAAATTGTAAAGATGAAAGTCAAATATATTAACAGTTCAAAGCACTACAAAAATATTTAGCAACAATGTGATTTTTCTTCTTATTAAATTCTTAGCCAGAAATCAGTTTCTCACTACTATAATCCTAGCTACTCAGAAGGATAAAATCTGAGGATTATGATTTGAATCTAGCCTGGATAGGAAACTCTGTGGGACACTTATTTCCAGTTAACCACTATAAAAGCTGGAAAAGATTTGCAATTCAAGTGGCAGCAAAGAAGGACAGCTCTCAGGCCCTGAGTTCAAGCCCCAGGAGTGGCACAAGAGAGAAGGAAAGAAAGGAAGAAAGAAAGGAAGAAAGAAAGAAAGAAAGAAAGAAAGAAAGAAAGAAAGAAAGAAAGAAAGAAAGAAAGGAAGAAAGTTGGGAGGGAAAGAGAGAGGGAGGGAGGGAGAGAGAGAAATAGAGATAAAGGAAGAGTGAAAAAGAGGGAAAGAAAGAGAAATAAGGATGAGGAGGAAAGAAGGGAGAAGGGAGGAAAGGAAAGAGAGAGGGGAGAGGAAGGAAGGAAACAGGAAGCAAGGAGAGAAGGAAAGAAGAGAACAATTCTCGTCTCCTAATAGCATTTTAGACTCACTTTTAAGGGCAATTTTTTTTCAGTCCTGGGTTTGAGCTCAGGGCCTGAGCACTGTCCTTGGACTTTCATCTTGAGCCTCAGCCCCACTTCTGGCTTTTTTTTTTCTATGTATGTGGTACCAAGGAATATTTGCTGAGCAAACAATCTACCACTAGGCCAAGCTCCCGGCCCCTTTAAGTGCAATTTTTATACATTAAAATTGTAAAGCTATTTATTTCCACCAAGAAAATGCACTTTCTTTTAATCAGGGAAGTCAAACCAGGCAAGAGATGAGAACATTAGGAGAATCACTTTCAATTGAAATTACTTTGCAAGTGGATCTGTCCTATGTAAACAAATGGCAACTCACTTCTGGGAGTAGACACCATTGAGTAGTTACCATAACACAGAAGTTCTGTGATTCAGATTGCCAGACATTTGATAAAAAAAAAAGCAGTTGGAGAAAGACATATCATTATTCCCTTAGACGATTTTCAATAATTTATTACGTATCCCTTCCCCAACAGAAAGTCCCTTTTAATCCACACTTAGACTTTGGGCCTTATTTAATGACTCATGTGCTACCTCGACCATATGCACAAACTCATATTAGTGAGGATGTTGACAGAATACATTTCTTATATATTGTGTGGGAAAGAACCCATCTCTGAGGTGCTCATTCAAAAATGTGATAACCAAGAAATCATGAAATGAGGCCGAATTAAAGAGCATTTCACAAATGCTATGGCCAGTATTCCACCAAACCATTAACACCACCAAAAATAAAGAAGTGATCATAGTTTCTAGATATCCTAAGGGTCTATGAAAATTAAACATAATGGGATTGTAACTTGACTCCTAAAACAGGAAAACAATGTGAGTGGGAAATTATTTAAATCTAAATAAACTAGAATTCAGGAAATAGCATGACAATCTTGGTGTCTTATGATAAATACATGGTAGTAGGAGATGTTAAATTTAGGGAATCATTTCAGGAGGGTTATGCAAAAATTTGATGTAAAATATTTTTTATAAATTGTATTTTATTGCTGGAGTAATATATAGAGGGTTTACAGTTGCATTCTCCAGGTAGTAGGTACATTACTTCTCAAACATTGATACCCCTTCTCATGTTTTTGTCCTCCATTCCTTCCCCCCCTGCCCAATCATCTTGTTTTCTCTCCTCCCTTCCCTATTACAAATAAACAAATAAACATATATATATATATATATATATATATATATAATATACTAGGTAACAAAGCCAGATACAGTAACCACATGAGATTAACCATAAGGAGGAAAAAGAAGACAAGAAATAACTGCACATAGTACTTTAAGAACAACAGTCACTCAAGATAAGCCTCTTGTACCCATATCCTAGACTTAATTTTTTTTGTGGGTCATGGGATTTGAACCCAGCCTGAGCACTGTCCCCGAGCTCTTCAGCTCAAGGCAAGTAGTTTTAGTATGCCCTTGTTTGTGGACATTTGGGTAACAAAATTTGTATTTATTTGAGCAAACTTATAAACAAACTATAAGAGCAATGTAAGTGAAAATACCAAAAGAAAGCTGGTTTTGAGTTATGTAAATGGTCAATTAAATGTGACATCATAAAAATTGATCCAAACACATGTTAATCTCCTTGTTTACCTAAGGACTAGTTAATGTGTATATATTAGTCATTCTATTCTCATGGCAAGACAGTAGTTTCTTTTCATTTTCTTTGTTGTTTGTTTTGTTGGTCATGGAGTTTGAACTCTGGGTCTGGGCACTGTCCCTGAGCTCTTCAGCTCTGGCTCCCACCTGCCTCTGGAGCCACAGCACCATTTGCACATTTCTAGTGATTAATTGGAAATAAGAGTCTCGCAGACTTTAGTGTGCACACAGCTTGGAACTTCAATCTTCAGATCTCAGCCTCCACAGTAGCTAGGATTACAGGCATGAGCCCCCATGTCCTGCTGGGTTTTCCCTTTAAATTTTATTGCCATAAACCTTAATAAGTTAGCCAGTATACTTCCAGAAGAAATATAGGCTTCACAAACTAGCAAATCAAATACATAAAGATGAAAACAAAAGGTTTTTCATAGATTATAACTGATAGGAAAATTGTATTCAAACATAGTTTGAACAGTATAAAAGTTGTAGATATTTAGTACTCTCCTAAAAGATGATTACAGTACCTATGTACATAAGGTCAAATAGAATGAGACTAAATGGAATGAACTCTAGGATATGGAGAAAAGAGGTCTATCTTGTGTGAGTGTTGTTCTTAACAAAGTATATTATTTCTCTTCTCTTTTTCTCCTCTTATGGTTTATCTCATGCTGTTACTGTATCTGACTTTGTTAGCTGGTATATTGTATATACATTTATTTGTTTATTTGAAATAGGGAAGGGAAGGAGGAAAACAAGATGATTGGAACGGGGTTGAGGATGGGAAATGGGGGCAAAAACATGAGAAGGGGTATAAATGTGCAAGAAGTAATGCACCTACCAGCTGAAGAGTGTAACTGCAAATCCTCTATTCATTATCCCAACAATACAATTTAAAAATAAAAGTTGTGTTGATACACTTGGGTTTATTAACAAAAATAAGGCATATCAGCTGGGCAGTGGTAGGTAACACTTTTTTTTATTTTAATTAATAAAAGGGTTACATGATATTTGCCAGATAGAAAGTGCATTAATTCACATACATTGATACCCTTTCACATGTCTTGGTCCCCATTTCCCTCCTCCCCACCTCCACCCCCATCTTGTTTTCCTCCCTTCCCTATCCAATTTTAAATAACCAAATACAAATATATCCAATATATCAGATAACAAAGCGAGATACTGTAACAATATGAGATACCCAAGGGACAGCAAAGGAGATGAGAGATAACATAGTACATTAAGGACAACAATCATTCATTACATGGCTTTTGTTTCAATATCCTGGAGGTCCTTTCTATTAGCTTCATACTATATGGCCTTATGTATCAAGGTTTTGCTCTATTGCAGATCTCTGCTAGTAGAGCCCAAGGTTTCTACTGATTATGACAAATGAGGGAAACCATTGAACCTAAGTTCCTTTGAGTCTGGCTTACTTCATTTAATATGATTTTTTTCTAAGTCTTTCCATTTCCTAACAAATGGGTCGATGTTGTTTTTTCTGACAGCAGAAAGTAACACTTTAAACTTAACTACGCAGAAGGCTGAAATCTGAGGCTCATGTTTCAAAGCCAGAATAGAACCTCCATGACACCCATGTCTCATTAAAACAAACAAACAAACAAAAGATGTGGAACAGTTGAGCAGTAGCTTAACTAATATAGCTCTATCCCTGAGCACAAAAGCCCAGAAAGCTCAGTAACAGTGCCCAGGCCCTGCCTTCAGGCATTTCTAAAGCAAAATATTCAAAGGACCACTGAAGTACTATCAGTTATCAGATCACTGTCAAACAGCTTATTGCATTTCTTAAAATTTAATTTTTTTGGCAAGGTGATGTACTGAGGGCTTACAGTTACAGCATAAGGTAATGAGTACATTTCTTCTCAAATATGGTTGCCCCCTTTCTTGTTTTTGTCCTACTTTGTCTCCCCCACTACCCTGCATTTTAAGTAGCAGTAATTGGTAGAATGCTGTAGATAAAATTAAATTCACAGAATTCCTTGAAGGTTGTCATGTACTATTATAACTTCTTATTTTTATCTAGTTTTTTTTTAAATCAAGAGCCATGCCATTCTTTGTTGACAGCTGCAAAACTGCCCAACAGAGGGAAGAAGCTTTTTTGAAGCAATTTCTAAGTGCAATGCAGAGATACTGTGGCTAGAGCAAACCTGTTATTTACCAGAAATACTCTGGGTAGTTTTAGAGGAAGAAATAAATGTGTTTTTCTCATGACTTCTGCTTGGGCTTTATATGATAATTTGCCACTAATGGTCAGGGTAATGTTTGCAAGAGGAATATGGCCTAAGGAATATATTAAAACTGCATAGCCGAACATTTGAAATCAGAAAGCATATAGTATTAGACAATAAAAGAAAAGTGGAAATTCTGTCTGTCTGTCTCTGTCTCTGTCTCTGTCTCTCTGTCTCTCTCTCTTTCTCTCTGTCTCTCTCTCTCTCTCCTCTTTGCTTCTCTTTCTCTCATCTCATCTCTTCTGTCTTCTTACAGTTCCAGAAATCAAAGAGCATGAGATATTTAATTCTTTCAGTTATTCAATATTATCAAAGAAACATTGCTCTATGTTGAACTTAGCACCTAATTAATGAGATACTTAAAGAACATACAGGATGTAAATTTGGTTTCTGTGTATTACATGAAAAAAATACCCTATTGATGATAAATTTATTTTTTATTCTTATAAATTTCAGATGTAAAAGATAAAGCAACCCAGGATTGGTAAAATCATATTTTGTGTTTCATTCTAAATACTTATTATTGAGCTGCCTTGTAAAGATAACAGAAATCAATAAAGCATCGCTAAGTATCTCATCTATTAGGGCTATAAAATGTTTGTATGCTTTAATAAATGTGAAGGAAAGAAAAATAATAAACAAATATCACTTACTATAAATTAGACTCCAGAAAGGCAATAATAGTTAGCATGGCATTTGGAAGCATAAGATTCCATAATCTTCTTCTACCTATGGAATAAACCTTGATGCTTTAGCTCATTTCTTCCTCAAGGGAGAGCAGCCCTTATTGCAGTGGTACCCTTCTAACCTTGATGGTAATATCCCTGAATAATTGCATTATAAAGTAGCCGTTTATAATGAAAACCTCAGTGCACAGAACCATAATACCACAAAAGACAGGCATTAATTAGGTATGAATTACTATATTTTAAATTGCTGTCTATGGAAGGAGAAGTGCCACCTTTGAATGAATGGTTTCCTCTGTCTCATCTGACCTCCTCCCACTCAGGGATGTGAAGGTGATAAATCACCACGTGTGGCAAACAGCAGGGATCCTCATTAACAGCAACCTCCCAGACTCCTGGCAATCACTGCCAGCACAAGTGCCATGCACAAAGGTTTTCCTTTGGGGCTGAAAGGATGTAAGTTTCTATAAGAAATTGATGTACAGTTCCTGAGTCCGGTGTCTGAGCAGTTGATCCATAAGACAATTTAAAGGTACTTGTTAAGGCACCTCATGTAACCTATCATGACTGAAAATTTTATATCATTATCATTGCTACAATCCTGAAATAAAGTTATGATTGAGTTCATTACCCTTTACATGGAAACAAAAAATATTCAAAGGAGCTGATTTTTATTACTCAGCCACAAGAGGAAACACATATTTAAATAATTGAAAACAAAAACTACGTTTTCTTATTTTCCTTTTCTACCCTCATTATCACAATCAAACACCTGAATAGAATTAGGTTTCCCTTTATTTCCTTTGTATTTGATGGAAGTGTCACTGAATAATTATATCCATATTATCAATTTTATAGTGTCATTATCAATATTTTAGAGTGTTACTGAATACTTCATGCTCTGCCTCTGAATGTGGCAGCTAACATGGAAAAAAATCACAATCATATGATCAAGAGAAAATATTAAAATGTAGAAGAAAGCAGAAATTGTGATCTGATGACATATTAGAATTCCAAAAATTAAAGAACAAAAGGGATTGAAGATATAAAATGAACGTGTATTTGAGAATCTTACATTGCAGTTCTAGATTAAACTTTGTGTAAATTTGGACAAGTATTATCCTTGACAATCATCACATAACAAAACAAAACTATGCCAGCATTATCTAATCCAAATGTTTATTTGTTAATTTGTGTGTGTGTGTGTGTGTGTGTGTGTGTGTGTGTGACAGAGAGAAAAAAGGAGAGAAGAAGGGAGGCATGGAAGAAGAGAAAGACTGAGACAGAGAGGAAATGGCATATGCATACTATTAATGAAAATACTAAAGTACAAATTTAAGGTAATTTTATGAATATCAATGTTAAGGAAAACAAAAACATTGACATATACTTTTGTCTATTAGGAAAATGCAACTCTATTCTTGGCTTCTGTTATTCATACAGCCATTGGAAAACTGATTTGTATAGACACTGCATATATTACATTATATTTTTCTTTTTCCCTCCATTAGATTTAGCATTGTAATTTTAAAATATTTATTACTTCAGATTTGTTTGCACCAATGAATGCTCTCAGGTTATAAATTTAATGGGAGCAATATTTCATTTCCAATTACCTGATCAATTGTTAATGTGTTATCAAACAACAGTACTAGCGAACCTGACTAATAATTACTCATGATCTTTTTTCACATATTCATTTTGCACATAAATACCTGAAAAACCAATCAAAAAGCATATCTCAATATCTTACTGATGGAAGAAATTACTGATACTGGATAACAGATTAAGGTGTATCCTAAAGTTGGCAGAAGTTGCATAATTTTAGATGATAAAGGATTGTTTTCCTTGGAATCTAGTAAACAGGATTTAATTTTTCCTGCAGTTCTTGATTTTAAATGTAGAAAAAGGAAAACTATTTAGGGAGAGAAAAAGAGTGAACTATTTAGGGAAAAATTATATCCAACCAAGTTATTTGTATTATAAATGAAGTGCTTCTCTACTAATTTCTTCCCATTAATCGAAATTGTTATTGTCCACCTAATGATGATTAGGGGAAGGGTAAGTTTTTAGTTTACGGTCTATTAAAAGACAACAAGAAGTAATGTTTTAATTAAAGAAGTAAAATTGGAATAAAATACATTTTCATAAAATATGTTATAATAGAAATTGCTAAGATTTGGGAGCTAATTGAATATGATAACTAATCAATAGGAAGGAATCAAAGAGAGAATGCAAGGGAAGTTCCAAATGCAGACATCAAAGCAAGACAGTAGAAGAGAAGATGATGAACAGAACCTGGAGAAATTTTCCTTCAAGAAGCTGAAGAGAAAGTGTGTCGGGAAGTCTGTGATGGGAATTATACTGAACAATATTAATATGGGAAGTAGAAAGTGGAGAGTATGGTAAGTTAGAGTTTAAGAAGTATATTCACATTTGAAGAAACGCATGACAATTGCTATTAGAGAGGGCGAGAGATCATAATGCAATCCAAGTTACTAATATTGCATACTTCAAGAAAGTACCTTGGCATATCAAAAGTTCATGAATAATTTTTAAGGGACCAGATTATTGTAAGCCTACTTTCTAAAGTAGTTAGAATTATACATTCTAGTTGTTCTTCGGACCACACCTTTTCTCGATTGTGCCTTAGTACTGACTTAGTGGAGAATCACTGCCTTAGACTTCTAGATCCTCTGCCTCTTTTCTACTGTGAGGTCCGTTTACTTTTGGGTCACATTCATGATCACTTCCTCTTCCTCTAACCTCTACACGGAAGTGACACAGTACTTGGACTGCACTTCTATCCTCTGCCTCTTTTCTACTGTAAGGTGCATTTACTCTTGGATCACATTCATGATCATTTCCTCTTCTTCTAACAGCTACACGGAGGTGACACAGTATCAGATAAATTTCATTGATTTTGAACACATAGACACAACCTTTTTGCACCCAACTTATACATTAATGTTATCTATGCATAAGATTTTTTAAAATAATTAAATGTTATTTAATATCATCTTGAAGATAAAATGAGAAGGTGGAGCTTGGGGAAAAAGATTTATTGAGCAGTTATTTCTGTTTTTAAGAGCCATCAATAAAATTTCTGTAGTGAAATTAACAACAGGATGGTTGGTACTGATGTAATATAAGTGGAATGGCCTTTGCCATACATAATACATAGGTAAGGCTTATTCTTGTTATTCAGTTGTTTCTAGAGACACTAGTCACATTTTCTGACACACTTAAGTTAGAGAATTGAACTCATCAACGATAAAAAATTGCTCTGTTGTTGACAACATGAATGGAAAATGTCTTGTTTTCTGAGAACAATAGAAATAACTTAAGAGATTGTCAGTATGCTTCCACATAGGTATGTTAAGCTGGATTTCTAGGTAGTCACACTAAACAATGCTATTAGATATTTATACTTAGGGAATTATGTGACCTATAAGTTATAACTGCATATAGTGGTTTGATGCGATGAAATATAACCAGAACTATATCGAAGTAGAAATCTTTGAAATTACCTTTTTGCAATTATTTCTTAAAAGTATCTGTAAGATAATAAAGGTCACAAACTATGAAACTGACTCAAAAAAAGAAATAGGCTTTCAATCATAGTTTATACATTCTCACTTCCATTTAATAATTTTACAGCAAGGTCACTGTCATTGCCTTTTACACATATTTTCAAAGCTATACAGATAATTGACTCTGCTTCCAAGGTTAGGCAATGCTCTGCAGATGAAGTTGGAAGCACATTTATTGTTACTTTATTAGTAACTGACACATCATTACTACAGGTACAAATGTTTTATTCTGCGTTTTAGACCTCAACTGTATACTATTTACAGTGTAAGATAAATTTTACTTTGAAATGTGCCAAGAATATTTTGGAAGATGAATATACAATGATATATATGTTGAGAAGAATAATCTTTTTAAATCATGAATAAGAATGAATTCCATCTTTAATATGGTTTCCCCATTGTATTTTGTCCTATAGAGGATGAGTGCATTTGGTTTTCATTATTTTATTTTAATTTTCTGAATTGCAATTCATCTATTTACATCAAAAGATAAGGTATTTGCATACTTGAAAAAATGCATGAAAAATGTCTCAAATGCTCACTGAAAGGATGACATTGTACAAGAAGAATTGTACTCACTACCTGACTTTTGAAATGGTAACGCCACTGTACATCACCTTTATAATAACAATGAAAATTATTTAATTTGAAAATCTTGCTCAATAGATATTACCAATAATGCTGGTTAGATCTTCTATTAAGTTAAAATAATGTTCTCAAATTGACAGACATGCTTATGTGTTTGATGATCAATAAACAATAAAATCACTTTCTTGGTCTTTATATTTAAATTTTTTATCATAAACTTAAAAACTGTTAAGTGACAAATAGCATTTTTCTATATAAGCATAATTGTGCAAATATATTTAATTTATTAAAATGTTCATAATCCATACCAACACATTATAAATATTAGTGAATTATGGGTTTTCAAAAATAAGCAGGACTTAGGCTTAGGCTGTTATAACTTATGATAATCAATAATCATTGTGATCAAGAGTATAGCTCTTAAGCTGGGTGTGGTGGTTCATGCATGTAATCCTAGCTACTCAGGAGGCTGAGATCTGAGGATCAAGGTTCAGAACCAACTCAGGCACAAAAGGACCTGAATATCTGGTCTCCAGTTAACCTCTAGAAAATGGGAACTTGGCTTGAGGGTAGGGCAGTAGCCTTGAGCTGAAGAGCTCAAGGACAGCACCTGGGCCAAGTTCAAGCCCCATGACCCCCCCACACACAAACAAATAGAGATTATTGCTCTTCTAAAATTATTTAAAGCAGAGGAAAATGCCATATCTTAAGGCCCTTCTTTTGCTAATAAGATCATCTCTCTTCCCATAACCCCAATTACATTTTCTTGCTGAGTTTTTGAGGTTTAGAGTATTGCTTGATTTCTCACTCTTTTGCCATTCTATATTCTATTTTATACGTGCATTGATTGGGTCATTACTTGTATAATTTTATTTCAAGAGAGTTTAATTTACTCTAATCTCATGAATGATATAAATTACAGTACCAGATGAAATAGTAAATGAAATTTACTGAATTACTGGAAATAAGACTGATGTGTGTGTGTGTGTGTGTGTGTGTGTGTGTGTGTGTGTGTGTGTGTGTACCCCACACACGTGTGCTAGTCTTCAGGTTTGAAATCTGGGTCTGGGTGCTGTCCCCAAGCCTCCTTGTGATCAGGGCTAGAGTTCTACCACTTGAGCCACAGAGCCACTTCAGGCTTTTTCTGAGTAGTTTATTTGAGATAAGGGTCTCACGGACTTTCTTGCCTGAGCTGCCTTTGAATTGTGATCTTCAGATCTCAACCTCCTAAGTAGCTAAGATTACACACGTGAGCCACTAGCATCTGGTGAAGACTACTTTTTAAAAAAAAAAATCTTTGTCATAAAGACAATGTAAAGAGGAGTTACAGTTATATAAGTAAGATAATGAGTACATTTCTTTTTTATGAATACAATGCATCCTGATCAGTGTCAATATTTCCACCCCCATTTGGACCCAACCCTTCCCTTACATTTCTTAATTTTGTGTTATAGCCAATGCATTCTAGAGTTATTCTCCCTGCCCTCCCAACCCTCAACCCCCAGCATCACTTTCTTGGGACTCTTCCTTGTCCAGCCAGTGGTGAGAGCATCTCAATAGTGCTAAAGCAGCCTTACCAGCAGACTTATTCCAATCATGATTTTTGTCATGTTGTGAGGGAGACACTGGATGGCCACAAGGAATTATTCTTAGATGACTAGAAAGGTAGTATAGGAAACACGGGTATCACTGGCCACAGAGTATTTATGTTTTATGGTCCCCAAGTCAGTACTATTTTCTCCATACTATGGAAGACAATATAAGGGGAAAATAAGTTAATTTTAGTGGTACTAATAGACTGCTCAGGCATCATAATGTACTCACAGATGATATAGCCAGTATGGGAAAAAATGTCAATCCACACTGCATTGCCTCTTAAGTCAGGTGTGCCATGAGGGAGTCACAGTCTATTCAGAGTAGTGGCACAATCATTGTCCCCCTCCACCAATTTAATGCAAAGCGGAGAGAGGGAGTCATTACGGTGCAAAAATCAATTCTGGGCATCTGTCTGCATGCAGACCTCAGGCCAAAACAGATTGAGTACCAAAAAACTAGACAAAAGGGAAATCCAGATCTGATCTCACAGTTCTTCAGTGCTGCTCCTGTTATGTGACTAATGATCCTTTCCTTTCAAATCAGTATGTTTTACACCTGCACCTCATCATTGTTTCTCTGACCTAAAACTATGATGTGTGGCAGAATTTGTAGACGAGGTAAGACTTGATGGATCGTCATTGTCAAATTATTAATAGAAAAGTTTGTTTTCTATTAGAAATATAAAATATGATATTTCATTCACAGCTCCTTTTTGAACTCCATTTTAAACTGCTGCCAAGTCACAGCACATCTTTCAGTGCAACATATCCTTACCAAAATATGGAGGGCATTTGGCAGTTCAGATATTGAATGTTATTTAAATCAAGCTTTTGTGGAAGTTTATTTCACATCTCCATAAACAGCAACTATTTTCATTCTCCATGCCATTAAAAATATTCTCAAGCTCAGTTTGACAATCACAACGGAAACTCACAGCATTCCAAAAAATATTCTCAGAAATAATATTCCAAAGACACAAGAAATAGTCCAAAGAGTGTTTCCAAAGATATGGGTTTTTATGTGATAGAAACTGGGAATTGTGTATCAATTGCTCTGTCCCAAGGATTAATTTCTCCTGGTAGCATCTCAAGGTGAAGGATATGAAAAGTAATATTCTTTATCCTATTTCATTATTGGTGTAATCCATCTCATAATCTCAGGTATCTGTTAATTAAATACGCTTTTAATTATTTGTTTTGTTTTAGCTGTTAAAACTTCAACATTTCACAGTAAAAGACTAAAGAGATGATACTAAAATTTAAATTCCTTTAAATTTATGGATCTTCTTTAGTTGTATTCAAGCAATATTTTTTAAAGTTTTACAAATACATGCTAGAGACTTAAATAGCTTTTCTTTTCTACTGTTTTTTTAAATCTTAAAATATTTACTAATTTATGTATTCTTCCCTAAAAAGGGTTCATATCAGAAGCTTGTCTTTAGGAATGTGTGCTCCACAACTGCATGTTTCTTCCCTGACTGATCTAGGAGGAAGTCCTCAGTAGTCTTTCCTTTTGGTCATCGCTGCCACTGTGTCTACAGAGGATTTGGTTCATTGAGATGTTAGATGACTTATTGCAAAGAATTCAGATTGATTTTTTTGCATCAATTTGGGTATTCAGAAGAATATTATATATGGTGGCAATCTTAAAATTGCTATTTTTCTAAAACCTGAAAGGTTTTATTTTTACATGTATTATGTTGAAATTTTCCTTCTCTTCCACCCAGTATGATAATAGCCAAATTTAGGCTTAAATATTACATCATTTATCTTGAAATTTGATATAGATTACATCATTTCTTCATTATTTTTTTGCCTAGTCTTGGAGTGTGGAATTCTGTACGACTGGTTCTAGGCCATATGAATGATATATAACTCTGCAGATCAGAGGAAAGTTATTTGGAAATATTTAATAAAGTGATAGTACCAATATTGATCTAGCTTATGACAAGAGAGCTATCCTAGCTTGGCTGCATGATGATTTTGTGCTATATTGACTTGAGTAGTAGAAATAGCTATATTTGGGCTTTGGAGCAATATTCAACCTAATATTCTATATTAGCTTCCATCTTACCAAATGTCAGCTTCATTCTTCTGCAATGTAAGTGCATACAAACTTATTGTCTACCCATATATGAGACATATACCGTGTCACAAATATTTTTTTCATTTTATTAAATCATGTGGACTTTGTGTATTAAATGTATCCCCAATCCACAATTGTCAGCTTCAGCATTTACTTTATTCAAGCTGTCATCAACTGTTGCCTTGCAATTGCAGTGACCTTGATACTGTTTACACCTTTATGAACGTTGGAGCCTGTTCGCTAGTAGACAGCTAGACTGCATAAAACTCTCCAATGCTTACTTATTTCACTCAGACTAAAACCCAAAGTCCTTTATATATTCTTTACTGTCATTATGGTCTGGCCCAGTTACTTCCTAACTCATATCACTTTCTACTAATCTTGTTTATTCTGTTTCATTGCTATTGGTATCCTTGTTGTGAATAAAACACACTCATCATGGTTCTATTTCAGAGTCTTTCACTTTGCTCTTTTCTCAACTAAAATAATTTTCCTTGATATATCTCTGTGGGTATTTCCTTATCTTCCCTATATTTTCACATAAATTAAAACCTTTTTGCTTATAGTTCTAACTAAAATTTCAAAGCCAGTCAACTAACCTAAAAATACAGGTAGCATTTCCAATTTGCCTCATCAAGCTCATTTTCATTTTTTTCTTCTTGCCAATCATGGGGCTTGAACTCAGGGCCTGAGCACTGTCGGTGGGCTTTCTCAAGGCTAAAGCTCTACCACTTGAGCCACAGTACCACTTCCAGCTTTTTCTGTGTATGTGGTACCAAGGAATCAAACCCAGGTTTTCGGCATGCTAAGAAAACACTCTTACCACTAGGCCAAACTCCCGGTCCCTTATTTTCTTTTAATTCTTATTTATTGTTTTACATGCCATTTAATCTACCTGCTCATATGGTTTATTTCCCATTACTTCCCTTAGAATACAAGCTATGTGAGTGAAGACATTTTTTTTTCTTCTCTGAATTTCTGTTTACTTAGTGTTTACTGAATATAGGTTTTATCTACACGTCGTACAATTTTCTCAAACATGGAACCAGTGTTTGGTGGAATCGTGCCAGATAGATGTTACAGATGGAAAGCTAAGCAAGGAGATTTAGTAATATATGAACAAGGATTGGGTTTTTCATCACAAATTTATCTCATTCCAAATAGGAATCCAGATGAGTTATACTTAAAGACAAATTTGAAAAGCTCATTCATTTGATAAATATTTATTATGTGGTGCTATGTGTTTTCACGGGGTTTTGAAGTTGAAGCACACTCATGAGAATGATCTTTCACTCTAGCCAAGAGGGTCCTGTTGTCATGAAAGCAGAAATAATGGGAAATATTAAGGTGTCTAGAATAATGAAGTTATTACATTGAAGATTTTATTTTGCAACATGTATGGCAAGTATGGTTTGGGATGTTGTCTAAGGTATGGTTATGGTTCTAAGTGATAGGGAGGAGTTGAAGAGGAAGTGAACAGGCCACAGAGACACAGAGGTATCCATTTGGAGGTGGAAGCAAAAGAATTTAGTGATCTAGATGTTGTTTGGAAATGTAAGTCACTGAAGTGGTAACAGAACATAAGCGGGGGAAAAATTAAGGAATTAGGGAAAATAACAGTCATGAGAAAACATGTTAAACATATTAAAGTTTAGTAGTTCTTAAAAATGGAAGGAATGCGACTGAGATTATGAGGAATTTATCAGATAGCAGAGGATCATGCTTCTAAAGCAAAGGGCTTACCGAATATATGAGAAATCATTTTATGGAGTGTTCTTGGGGGAGATAAACAAAGCCATATAGACCACCTGATTTCAATTAAAGCAGGAAGATAGAAGGGACCTAGAGGAGGCCCCCACCCCACAAAAGCAAAATAAGGAAGTTTTAAAATTCAGCCTTTGTATGAGAAAGCAGTGGTTAACCTTTTCTGAAAGGAAAAGATATGGCATTTGGCCTTTTGCAGCCTTATAAGAGAATACATGCTTGTGCACAAAGATAATACTGTTTGTCCTGGAAAGTATGTACTCCAATTCATCTTTTCTCAACTGCAGGTGTAAATTTCCACAACAAATATAGAACAATTAATTTATCTAATGCTTTCATTGTCCCTTTGTTTTACATAATTGCTTCTATTTCAACGGACATTTATTTGGATCTTAAATGAAGCTCAAAATAAAATTTTGTTATAGAAGTTTAAGCTCTACTTTTCTTTAATTTACTTATATAATACCAGTGCTAAACATGTCTATAAACCTGTTTTAGAACAATATGTTCCTCTAATGGGACTGAGTACTATGTGAAAATATTTTACCAATTAATCTTTGGTCAATTTCTTATCCTAATGCATGCCCTCTACAGATGAATAACTTTCCAGGGCACTGATGACTTACAGAAAAAGAAAGAAAAGTGTCAGAGTTGCTTAGTGATACACACAAGCTTCCTACCTGCCAGTTCTTTGGAGCAGAGTCTCTTAAAGACAAATAATTTGTGTAACTTATATGTATATAAGTCTATGTAGGTAAGACAACAATTAAGACCAAAAGTTAAGTGTTAAAATTGTTTAAAGCCTTTCAATATATATAGAAACCCAGAGATAGTCATACAGATAGTGTGGCAGAAACATGGTTTTGCTAATTCTTGAAATACTTTACATTCTCTAGGTTTTATAGCAAAGACATATGCTCAGGAGAGGAAGCAATGCCCTCTAAACACACTTGTGTTTGGGTTCTGGCCCAATAAAATTACTTTTTCTCTTATACAAATTACTTCCATAATGATTGCACCTATGTTATTGATACTTTTTGATGCAACATGGAGAATAAAGTTTTGAGACCCAAAATCATCTTGAATTTCCTAGAGAGAAAATGTTTATTTAAAAATTGCATACTGGAGTATTTGGTTTTCTGAAATCAGATACGGAAGGGGAGAAACATGATGAGGGGTGGGGGGTGGGGAGAGGGAAATGGGGACCAAGACATAGAAAGGGTATCAATGTTTGTGAAGTAATGCACCTTCTATCTGGTGATTATAATGTAACCCTTCTATTAATCACAATAAAAATATATGGAAAAAATGCATACTGGATACAAATTGTGAAGAAATTATTTCAAAGAGATTCTAAAAGTTTCTCATAGGACAAATATCAAAGAAACTATAGAAAGATTTTTATCTGTGGTCATTTAAATCAAAATTTAAAGACATGGGGAGTTTAGAGACATTATAGAATAATTAAGGATTCATGTCCACCTCTTAGTTCAGAACCAAATGAGAGACCAGAGTCAGACACCATGCTGGGCACTGGTGGCTCACACCTGTAATCCTAGATATTCAGAAGGTTGAGATCTGAGAATCATGGTTCAAAGTTAGCCAGACAATAAAGTCCATAAGACTCTTATGTCCAATCAATCACCAGAAACCCAGAAATGGAGCTATGGATCAAAGTGGTAGGGGGCTAGGCCCTGAGTTCAATCCCCACAACTGCAAAAAAAAAGTCAGACACCAGTAAAAATAGATTTTTCAATGAAGAGAAATGGTCACAATGGCCTTCTCAATGCTTTGCTGCAAAATAGATACATTCTATATACAATACACAGTTAATTTACATCTCCACCAATTCTCTTTCTGAAGGCATGTCCTAAGAGAAAGAAAATTTGCTGCCATTAAATTACACCTCTCCCCATGGAGAAGGATAAATTAAGGGTAAGATGACAGTGGAGGAAGAAAAGAGGAACAGGGCGTATTTGAAAGTGACTGTGCATGGAAGCTGAAGAACAGAGAAATAAAATATGCTAGGGGGCAGAAGGGGCTATTGAAGAATAGGAGAAACAGATGGCTTACAATGAATCCTGATGCATGTGGATATTTAAAGGTTACTGCTCCTACAATGCCACCTTCTACATTTCCACCTCTAGATATATTTCCATCTCTATAGATGTGTGTTCTATAACTAGGGGTTTTTAATTGTTGTCTCAGTATGAGACAGCACCATGCTTGTAAATGATCACTGATTTTTAAAATGTTAGTTTGTTCCTTCATAGCTTTAATTTCTAAGGAAAAGGATTAGGAATTGGTATCCAGGGGAACGTTAGCTGTCTTTGGAAGGAAGAAAATTGAAGAGTTAATGATAGGAATAATAGAATCTAAGATGAGAAAGCTAGTTTATTTCAAGAAGTATCATCTGGAGAGTACCTTTGTTTGTTTTATTTGTGCTTCCTGGGTGGTACAGTTATATCTTTGCCATGCTATGTGCATTATATTTTTGATGTCATAATAGAATTATCATAGGAGCATATGATAAGAAAATTTTTTAGAAAGACTCCGAAGCTTTATACCTAAAATACACTGGACTAAAGGAAAATGAATAGAAACCAGTATGAGAATGTAATAGGGAAACACTAATGTAAGCGTCAGGAAACTTCATGGGAACACAAGGAGAATTAATATTAAATATCGAAAGTAAAATGGTATTTACAAGCTATTGGATTTTTTTCTTAATTTTGTTCAGAAAGTTAGAAAGAAATGATTTCCAGGGTCATGGGTGACTCCTAAGCCCAGAAACCAGAGACTGGCAGAGGAAAGTAGGAAAGCAATAGTCTGTTGCATAAAGGCAAATGGCTGGCCATGGGTGCCACTGGTAGGGTTGTTCTGTTCTTTATTATCATCTGTTGGGTACTGATGAGAGGGATGAATTACACAGGGCACTTGAGGCTCTAGAGTCATAGAGGCATTCAGGAAGGGAGGAAAGCTCTAACGGGTACTCCATGCCACTC
This sequence comes from Megascapheus bottae, assembly GCF_031878675.1. NCBI lineage: Eukaryota > Metazoa > Chordata > Mammalia > Rodentia > Geomyidae > Megascapheus > Megascapheus bottae. Next base: position 56,340,496 of record NC_143513.1, on the reverse strand, counting down.
ACTAAATGGATTTAATGGGTAGCCAAACCTGTCTCTGGATCCTTAAAGTTATTATCATCTCTTTGTGAGATCTTTAACTGGAATTCTAGAAACTTTACTTCCTTCGCTGTAGAACATGTGACTTTCTCCCAGATTTTTCCTTAATACCTTAATGAAAATAACACATTTACTTACCTTTTTATATCCATTTCATACAATGTCCATTAATTAGCATTTTTTCATCCCTCTGAAATATTTAGGGAAGGATAATCAGGGATAGAATAATATTTACTAAGCATGTCATATCTTCTTATTTCCAGTGAAATAAACATGACAATCTTGGGCTCTTGGAGAAATTGATATCCAATTATCTATAACTAAATTCACACTCTAACAGGTGTAAGACTGTTTTTGCTAATCAAATGGGACTCTGTTTAATCTGGGAAATAAAATGATTGCAAAATGATTTTCAAATTAAAAGTGAGTGTCTCACTTCGAGAGAAGGAAAGGAAATTTTATAAACTTGAACAACATATTTTAGGTGTGTGGGTTATTTTTCACATACATTTCTAACTAGTCTAATCACTTAGTGTTTAAATAAAATGATTAAGCCTGCTTATAAATGAGCACTGCAAAACTCATTTCAATTCTGTTTTTTTTTTCTGCCTCTCTTGGAATTGCTATTCTACTACTTAACCACCAAATACTGAAGCAATCATATTTCTATGGAGGAGTAGTTGTAATGTTAAATCCCATCTCTCATCAAGTAGAGAGTCTCTACCTGGTCACCAAGGATGAGTCATGATATAAGATGTTTTTATGCTTCTATAAACAAATAATTGGATTTTTCTAAATGAGATTCAATTTACATAAATTCAATATAATTATTTTCATCAAACATACTCATGTACTTTTCTATTTTTCTGAAAAAATGAGTATATCCAATTGAGCTAAACTTAATAGATCTGGAAGATTCAAGTTATTCAACCTGTTTTTCTTCTGCTATAAAACACCAGCCAGCCACTATGAAGCACTTTACTTGACATGCATATCCCAATAGGAAAGAAAATAGCTGATACAGCTTTGTAGGCTTCTTTCATTGTCTGATTATGTCTAGATCTTTCTTTTCTTTCTTTTTTTTACATTTTTTTTGTGGGTCATGGGGCTTGAAGTCAGCCTGAGCAATGTCCCTGAGCTCTTCAGCTCAACCCTAATGCCCTACCCTTGAGCCAAGCCTCACTTCTCAATATTTTTCTAGAGGTTAATTGGAGATAAAGTCTCAGGTCCTTTTGTGCCTGGGCTGGCTTTGAACCTTGATTCTCAGATCTCAGCCTCTTGAGTAGCTAGGATTTCAGGTGTGAGTCACCGTGCCTGGCTTATGCCTAGATTTCTCTCATCAAGTTTTTCCTCCAAGACCATTCTGGACAATATTGTATACTTTGCAAACCTGAAAAACTTCAAGTTGGCTGAGAGGAAGAGAAGAATCACATTAAGACAGAGAATGATGCTAAAAACCAGTATTGTGTGTACATTCTATTTTCTGATTTTCATATGTCCTTTACAGAACTGGATTGTTAATGAGTCATGGCATTAGAGCAATAGATTAAGGTATCTTCCACTTTGAAAAGTTAGGAAGATTATCTGTTTACTCAGTCATTCTCTACATGTGTATGGGCAAGCAAGAGATGAAAAACTGATCAATGACAATAGAGATGTAAAGGTTTTGGAAGGTGGATGGAGGAACTTGAGCCTTATCCTTGGGCTTGGACAACTCAAGTTACAAGTGACTTATTCATCTAAGCTACAGTTTTGTTTTCTGCTCTCTATAGGAATTATACTTTGTTGATTTGACTTAGGCATTTAAGACACTTATTTAGAAAATCGGTGTATTATGCATTTCATAAAGAAAATATTTAATTCTTGAGAAATGATATACAAGTGTCCGTGTTATTTATGAGCTAGTATTGAAAGTGACATTTGATGTTAGAATTACAGCATTATGTTTTAAGTAATATTTTCAACATTATTAAAAAATTAAGAGTCTGAAATTAAGACAGAAAATCTCATAATGCTCAGGCCGCTGGGTAAGTCAATGCATTGAGTTCATAGATGTCTAACATCTGATCAATGGCTGTGTCCATATTTTGGGAAAGAATACCTGGAATACAATATCTACATTGGTGATTCTACTTTTACTTATTAAAATGTACAAAGTATTTTCATTAAAGTTTAGGTGCCTTGTGTGTGATACATTTTACGTGAATAGAGAGGGAAAAATTGGCTGCTATTTTCCCTGGTGTATAGTTGCATATAGTGAATTATCTCCAGCTAGAGCAGCTGAGACTACTCTGTGATATTAGTATTAACACACAGAATCAGCTCATCAGTAAGGAATGGAAGGTGCAGGAAACTGACCTGTCCACTTGTAAGATGCTGCGAATGACATTCTCTTTGAATAATTTGTTCTTTTATTTTTAAATTTATTGTAAAGATAATGAATTGGGTGATTACAGTTATATAATTAAGGTGATAAGTACATTTATTTTTAAATGTACTCCCTCATTTTTTCCCATATCCTATTCCCCACTTCTCTTCCCGCGAGTTTATTTCCAACATAGTGTTAAGTGAGTATCGTTGATGCATTATCTCATCCTTTCTCCTGCTGTTTCTATGGTTCCCTTTCCCTTCCATGGATCAGGTAAGCTTAAACAATAGACAAAGGGTAAAGGAAGCTAAAACAGAAAAGAAAAAAATAGAAATTACTCTGTAAGAACATAAGAACTTCTTATTTCCAATTCCTGGAGTTCATTTTGATATGCTTCATCATATAAGATCCTATGCACTTAGCATTTGGGCAATTGTCATCCCCTGCTAAGAATGTCATAGATATATTCTAGTTATTAAAAATATAGTGAGTACTTGTCTCTGTATTCAGCTAAGATTACCTAGAAATGTGCATCAGTTCTTCAATTCTTCTGTTATATTACATGGTCTCTTGGATGTGAGTTCTTTTTGAATGTGTCTATTTATGGATAATTTAGCCAGAAAGAAGTCTTCAGCTGAGAGCCTCTGTTTCTTTTGATTTGGTATAGGAAGATAACTCTAATACTAGACTTTTTGATGACAAAAGGTGTAAGCCAAATAAAATACATGAGCACTTGAAAGATGGTCTTTGTACTTGTGTTTATGCAGGTAAAAGATGGTAAATAGTCCTAGTCTCAAATAGATTTATTGCATGTCAATTGGCCTGTTGTGGATTGTGAATGCAACTGTAGATCAACTGAGATGTCAGTTTCCTGCAGTTTCTGGCTTCCATGAATTCTAATTAAGTTGCAGACAATTAGCTTTCCCTCTTAACAAAACATGACCATGTTTAGCACCTACACTGCACCAACTGTTAGAGCTTCATATTTATTATTTCACATAATCCCAATAAAAATCTTATTTGATGGCTCATAAAAATGTTAAGTTTCATAATGAGAAAATTGAAAGTGTTAAAACATGGATGAGCAAGTATAGTCTTATACATGAAGCAAAATAAATGTAGAGTTTTAGAGGCTGATCAAGGTCATATTTTAAATAGAAGCCACATTTCAGAAACTTCACATTGTCATGGTGTTATCATGATAACCTAGTGGATCTGCATAAAGGACAGAGCCTCAATGTTGAGTTTCAACTCATGAGACTCTGGAATAGAGTGGTATGTTGAGCTCTCCACAAGCTCTTCCACTCAGAACACAAAGATGAGATGATGGGAATCAGATGCTATGTTCGAAATGACAGAGGCATGAAATTATTTTAAGGGTCCCTGACTGTGTTCTTAACTAAATACACAAAGCATATTTTCTCTGCTAATTAATTTATATTACTCCAGCTTTCCAGAAATTTCTATAAGTCTGTGGAGAATACAAGAATACAGTATTAGAAACAGTCCTAATTTTTTTTCTACAAAGGAAGTGAGTTATGGCTCCATTATTTGCTGGTTTAAAACTATTTAATATTTACATCATTTAATAGCTAAATTTTAAGATACTGATATATATATATTATGAATTTGTATATATAGTTTGTGTGCAATTAAATGTTAGAATTAACAAATTTAGTTATTTATTTTCTTGTCTTTCCTTTAAACAATATAATCTACATAACAACCTGGTCATCTAAAACACATAACAGTAGGTAAACAGGAACAGACAACACATGGAAATGTAATAATTCAAATTAATTTTTGGCTTCTTCACTGAAATTAGAAGGTTTCCCTCCTGAGAGCATTTTGCCAACCTTGATCAATTACACTTTCCTCAGAAGTAGGTCAACATTCAGATTCCCTTTACAAGGGAACTCAAGGAGTGCTTATGAATTCTGCATGGGAGAATCCAGTAGGGATATTTTCCTGGATTTCCTGGTTTCTCTCTAATTCTGTCGTTTATCCCCGTGAGGTTTCCAGGTTACAAATTTTGCAGCATCTGTTTGTAGATTAAGACATGTCTATTGCTGGGTTTGATTTTAGAGACTTAAATAAAATCATTTTCTGGAAATCTAGCTCAGATTCCCTACATGTTCTCAAAGAGAGAAATTTGATGTACAAGAAGCTCAAAGTAACTTCAAATTTATTTTTTAATTACAATGTATTACACACCTTTTGGACCATTTTTTTGCATGAGAAATACATTTAACTTATCCTTAATACATTAGTGTTCCTGTCTGCCAAATACTATATGACATAAACATACCATTAGATGATGACACTTCACTTTTGTCCATGTTCCAGAAGAGAGACTTAACCCATATGTTTAAACAGAAAAAGAACAGACATGTGAAAGAAGCATACACAATGGTGAACTAGCCCTTGTCAAAATATGGCCTGGCTGGTCATTATCCTTGTTTGGGAGAGGAACCAAGAGTTATTATCAGTGGTCTTCGAAATTCTCTGATGGTCTCTCTTTCAGAATGATTTCCTTCCCCTCTCCTTGGAAACTTCTTTATTTATCAGGGCTTTCTTTACTAGATTCAAATGTGAGTGCAAAGAGAATGACTTAGAGCAAAAACAAGTTCAAAATGGGGACAAAGACAAGTTCAAATGGGTTGGTAAGCTTATTTCTCACTAGGGGATCAAGTAGAGTCAGTGCTATTCAGCTTTTAAGCACCTGATCCCATTCAAGACTCAGAACTGGTGCAGTGGTTCAATGGCAGAGTGCTAGTGTTGGGCAAAAAGTGTTCAAGGACAATTCCTAGGTACTGAGTTAGTTAGAGCTTCAGGGCCTGCAAAAAAAAAAAAAAGACTCAAGGAATATAGAAGTTAAATACTTATTACTATATTGTGAATATTGTCCATACATGATTTCTTTAGTATACAAACTATCTGCTAACTATCTTTAATTCCAGGCTCCAAGCCAAAACATTCTGAAGAGTAATAAAATGTGATCATGAAGAGAACCTACAAAGGCATCTGGGCTTGAGTAAAAGAGAAATTCATGAATGCTGGAATGACACCTTGGTGTTTTTCGGCTAATCCTGCTCCATGGAATTCTTCGGCAGTTTATTGGCACATTTTATTAGGCCTAAGAACCAGAGAAGATATAAAATATGTAAATTCACACTTTCCACTGTCTGCTAAGAAAAAAATTGCAAAAACATAATGAAATCCTCGAATAAGATATTTTGTTTCTATGAACTCTTTTCATTTCTGGAGTTATTTTGCCCAAGCCAAATGAATTTCAAAGGAATATCAAATAAGCACTGAAGGATGCAGACGTGGAAATGAGAGTGTACCACATGCTGCTAGGGCTTTAGAACAGATTCCTTTGGGTCTGGAAGCCTCTGGTTTGGATGTGCATTTTATATTAATTAAAATAAAAATAGAATTTTTTCTCCTGTCTGGGGGAAGATCTGAGTGTCTCTGATGGTTTTGCCTGCCAGGCACACACATAGAAGGTTTTTCAGAGTTTATAATGATAGAATGTATTGATTTGCACTAACAAATGGCAAAACCAAAATCAGCTGGGGCTCCTCTTAATAATAAATGCCCAGGGTTTTAGATGTTTCCTAAACCAATAGTATTACCCACAGTACAGCCAGCATCCAACATTCTTGGCATCTAATGCAGGGTGTCATGGTAAACAGAAGCTCTGTAAAACTTTAATAGCTCCTTAACTGAGAGGCAGCAATGAAGGCAGAAGGGGAAAAATTCTTGCAAAGGCAAATACTGTGATTACCTACCCTCTGTGATTCACAGCTCCCTGGATAAGAATTAACAAAAAAAAACAGTGGAAGGAATCAAAGATATTAACAGAGATATTAATGGTATCAAGGCTAAAGATGAAAATCCAGAAGTCTGTTTCCAAGTGCTGGCTTTGAATTCTTGGAAAGAAAAGTATGTATCATTTTCTAAACTCAGAATGACCCATTAGTTGAGTGGCTTGCATGTTTGAAACGCTGTGTTTTATATTCCAGTCAGTATCACTTTTTCAATTTTTCTCTAAGGTCCAGTTTAGTTCTACTGTTTGTTTTATATTTTAAAAATAAAGAACAAAGAAAAGTTACATTAAGGAGAACTTTCTTGTGTAGAAATATTAAGTAGAAAAACCCAAGTCAGTGCTGCGTGCATTCCCTGGTGTCTGATATTCAAATAATGAATGACCAGAAGTTGACAAATCACACTTCTGTCAATAAATCATTGGTTGTTTAGGCTCTGATGAATGTACTTTAATGATTTTTCATCAAGCTCACACTTCATCTTTGAAAATGATTACGCTCCATTTTCTCTGTTTTGTATTATTTTAATGAGTTTATAGAAGTGTTTTGCTTTACAATTAAATGTGTTCTTTTTCAGCAGGAAATTGTACCCTTAAATTTGGTGCTATTTTCAGAACATGAATGATGGAAAATTTTATAGCGAGTCATTTAAATTGACAAGTTTTATATGTAAATACCATGCTGCACATCAACTAACACAATGTTCTGTCTGAGCAGAGTGGCATTAGGAATAAAAATAATTAACTTGTCAAATAGAGTGTTTTTGCAAGTGAATACTGGGTTTTCTCTGCTTTCTGAGGTGTACAAGTTTCTTACTCTTTCTGTGTTTTACCATTCAAAGTGCATTTCCAGCTGCAAATATTCTTTTCAACCCAGTGATAATTGAGAATCAGATCAGTTTGTCTTCATTAGTGAAAAGCATAATTCAAGGCATTTGAAGGGCATAGAGAATGCAGTTTCAGAAATGGTACTATCGATATTTATGAACATTCATTATTGTTTTCACCGATCATAAGGATTACTTGTAAGTCAGTTTTTGTGGTAGGTGTTTGTTCCAACACTGTGTAACATCAATATTGGAACAATAAACAGAATAAAAGTTTGAAACATGAGTAATAATAAAATTAGCAATACCATCACGGGAAAATTTATAAACATTAATTTGCAATGCATTGTGGTATTCCAAAAGCATTTTCCCAATAAACCAATTTAGCAAACCCTAGATAAGAATTCAAAGTGCATTGTAAACCTAATAAATATGCAATGGTAAACATCCTTCTGCATCTGTCAACCTCTAATTAGAACATGCGTTTCCATCTGTCCTTTTTTTTTTTAAAAAAAAAACAGATCTAAAGGTGCAGTGTAAGCCCCACTTTGGTCAGGTAGACAGAAAGGAAGGTTAAGAGTAAAGAAAAAGAAGTCACATATGCAAGTGTATTTGCTGGGTTCACCTGAACCCCCAACCAAAGTGGATTTTGCCTAGTCAACATTTGGAAGGAGAAGATGCATTTAACTCTGGTTTATTTAAGTTTGGGAGCACATTTACATTCAATTATTGAAATTTATAATAGCTATTTTCAATGATATACATATGATCATAATGAAACTTCTCATTGTATTGAGTACATCATTTATATCACATTCCTTTTGGGGGGGCCAGGAGTTTGGCCTAGTGGTAGAGTGCTTGCCTAGCATGCACTCTACCTCGGTACCAAATACATAGGGAAAGAAAAAGCCAGAAGTGGTACTGTGGCTCAAGTGGTAGTGCAAGGATAGTGCTCAGGCCCTGCGTTCAAGGCCTAGGACTGGCAAAAAAAAATCCTTTTATCATTTTTTTGTAGAGCTAGGATTTGAAGTTCATTGCTTCACATTTGCTGAACTGGTACTACTACTTGAACCATGTCTCCATTCTGTCTTCTCTTCTGGTTAACTTGAGATAAAAAAAAGTTTCAGAAATTTTTTTGTCTGGACTTACTTCAAACTATGACCCTCAGCCTTCAGCTTATGCCTAGTATTATAGGCATAAGCCACCAGTACTTATCTTAACTTTGTATCTTGTGATTTCTTTTTCAGCTAAACTCTACTCATAATTCATTATGGCCTGAAGAATATGAGGGATAATCTCAATTTTCTTGTATCTGTTAAGCTTATTGCATTCCTTTGAAGTGCTAGTTTAGTGGTCATAAATTGTTTTGCTTTGTTTATCATGGAATGTTTTTTTATTTGTTCTTCACTTATGAATGATAGCTTTGCTGAGTAGAGTATTCTGAGTTGGAAATTATAAATTTTCTTTGTTTGAAATACATTGTTCTAAGTCCTTCCTCTTTTTAAGGATTTTGTTAATAAATTTGCCCTTATTCTGATAGGTATTCCATTGTAAATGACATGACCTTGCTCTGAAGTTTTCAGTATTCTTTCCTTGTTTTCTGAACTTAGTGTTTTGACTATAATATGTTGGGGGAGGAAGGCTATTCTTGCTTAGTCTGCTGAGTGTTCTAAAAGCCTCTGCACTTTGAGCGTTACTGATGATTGTTCCAAGAGCCTAACATATTCTATAAAAAAAAAACCCATATTGGGGCCGGGAGTTTGGCCTAGTGGTAGAGTGCTTGCCTAGCATGCACGAAGACCCGGGTTCGATTCCTCGGTACCACATACATAGAAAAAAAAAGCTGGAAATGGTGCTAAGGCTCAAGTGGTAGATCTCTAGCCTTGAGAAAGTCCAAGGACAGTGCTCAGGCCCTGAGCTCAAGCCCAGGACTGGCAAAAAAACAAAAACAAAAACAAAAAAAACCCACTAAAAAAAAAACCCATATTGGGGCAAGAGTTTGGTCTAGTGGTAGAGTGCTTGCCTAGCATGCATGAAGACTCAGGTTTGATTCCTTGGTATCACATACATAGAAAAAGCCAGAAGTGGTGCTGAGCCTCAAGTGGGAGTGCTCTGGCCTTGAGAAAGCCCAAGGACATTGCTCAGGCCCTCAGCTCAAGCCCAGGACTGACAAACAAAAGCTCCCTGCTTCTTACTTCTTAATCTATGACCTCACACTTCTGTGTTTATGATAGGATTTTATTATCTTTAACCTGGCTGGTTTCAAATTTCAGTCCTCTTGGTTCAGTCTCCTGAGTAGGTAGAATCCTGGGGATTTAGATTATTTTGTAAAGGCTGTTAGTTATGAAGTATCAACTGATGCATAATATTTCATATAGTGCAGTCATTAAACATATGCTAGGTGAAATTCTGCTGACAGTTTTACCTTTGGAGATTTCTCGTAAGTAATTCTGTTTAAATAATTTGATTTTCTTTTGCCACCACATCATATAGTTTCCAAACCACTTGACAACTTGGGGAATGTCACAAAAGCCTTCCAGAAGATATAGGATAGGTTCTTGATCTGTGATACTTTGAATGGGACTGGAAGCTATAAACCTTCTCCTTACGAGAGTGCTGGGAAATAGGGAGTGAATCCATACAGTCACCTGTAATTCATGAACCACCATTTGCTTCAGTTTTCTCAACTTTATTCTGGTAAATACGATGGGAAGAAGTCATAGAATTTCCTGTGGTGTATCCTTTCCTGTATGAAGCTCATCTGTACCTATTGCTTTGCAATAAATTCTGTTTAGCGGGTACAGTGGCTCACACCTGTAATCCTAGCTACTTAGGAGGCTGAAATCTGAGGATCAAGGTTCAAAGCCAGCCTGGGTGCAAAAGAACCTGAGACTCATCTCCAATTAACCTGTAGAAAACGGGAAGTGCGGCTTGGTTCAAGGTAGGACGGTAGCCTTGGGCTGAAGAGCTCAGAGACAACACCCAGGTCCAGGGGTAGGCTTTGAGCTGAAGAATCAGGGACAGTGCCCAGGCTGAGTTCAAGCCCCCCTGACCCACAAAAATAAATGAATAAATTCTGTTAACCTGGAAACTCTTCTGATTTTCCCTCTTGTCCTCTTGCCCATCACAAGAAGTCATTGAGAGAAAAGTTTTTAAACAGATATTTGATCTCTTTTCCTATTCCTTAATCCTCTTCTGTGCATTCATTTGTGTGTGTGTGTGTGTGTGTGTGTGTGTGTGTGTGTGTGTGTGTGTGTATACACGAGTTTGGGGCTTGAAATCAGAATCTGGGCACTGACCTTGGGCTTTAGTGCTCAAGGCTAATTTGCATTCTGCCATTGGAACAACAGCTCCACTTCCAGCTTTTTTGGTGGTTAATTGGAGATAAGAATCTCATGGACTTAGGTACTTGGGCTGGCTTTGAGCCACAATCCTCAAATCTCAGCCTCCCGAGTAACTAAAATTGCAGGCATGAGCCACCAGTACGTGATCATCCTACTCTTATTCTTACTAAGGTTAAGTTACTTGGATTTGTACTATGTATGCATTGGGAAGAAAATATTGTAATACTGTTCAGAGTAAAAGTTTATGTATATATATAAATCTGTTATTACCTAATATGTAATAATAATAGCATATTATTTTTCCCAGATTTAATTTAAAACATCTTAGATTTGAGTCAGTTTTGCCATATTAGAAACAATAGGATATATAGAACAATTCATTAAAATTATGCCTTCAAGTTTTATTAACAGTTCAAATAAGGTTTGTTATTTGAAAAATATTGTAGAAATGATGTTTCCCACTTGTTTTAAATAACTCTGATGAGAACTTTAAATACTAGTTCTGCATATAAAATTAGAATAAAGATTGGTTTATGCTCATTTAATGAAATGATACTATAATGTATTCTCAAACCTATTTTGCTTTCAGCTCAAGACTGTATGTGTTGCTAATTATGCTCAAATTAATTCCAATCTTAGTATGAAAAATTCTTTCTACTACCTCCCTGTAGTGATGCCTTTAACTAAAGACTCTCTGATGTTCTAGCTTTGCTCCTCTTTCAAAAGTAATAAACTGTATGTGTCATGGCCATTTCCTCAGTGCATTTCAGCAAATTGTGTTGTCCATTTGAGTCTATTTGATCAGTGCATTAAGAAGATACAGTAAGCATATATGAAATCCAAGAGAAAGAGAAAGCCAAATTATGAGATACCATATTACTTGTTTCCTTTTAATATTTTAAGAAAAAACATATTAAATGCCATTTTTTATAAAACATTATAAGGCAGTATGGGCCACATAATAACAGATATTGTGAAAATTTAAAGCAAGCAACCAAAGAACTAATTAATTTGCCTAGGCAAACTCCTAAGATTTTCTCCCCAAGTTTTTCACTGATTGCTTTTTGGTAGAACACTCAAACAGATATGACTATGAGTGATTTTTGGCAGATAAAATGAAAATACGTCTTCATTGGTATAAGATATGGAGATAATCTAGATAAACCTCCATGATATACACATGACATGTGCCTTTTAAAGACAGAATGTTTTCTCATGCTGATGGTATTGTAGAATGTGAAATATTTCAACTGCAAGGATTTAAAGGTGTCATTACTTACTTAATATAGAGGGAATCACAAAAAAGATTCTGAGAATTACCCCTATGAAACTCACAATAAGACATCAGGAATGTTAGTAACACAGCAGGAACCCTACAATCCAAATACAGTTCAGAGAGAAAGGGGGAGGGGAAAAGCATATACAAAATCTCCACTGAATCTAGTTAATGTTTGGATTTCAGGCCTGTGGTACTCTGAACAGGGAACCAAAACTCACTGTCCCAAGTTCTCACTCTACATATGTGAACTAATAAAGGACTAGTGTTTCAAATGGTGATTCAATGGTGACTTGTCGAGAAACAGCTAAACTAAAGGCTAAACATATACACAGTATACACCATTTATGTGCTCTTAATTGCTAGGCTCTACAGAATTGGAAGATAGAGTGCCATACAGGGAGCAGACTCCACACCATGGATTATATCTTGATTGGGGATACACATGAGGCTTGATGATAACAAAACATTTAACAATATGAGCAGCCACCTGCAAAGGAGAAAGTATGGCTAAGTTCTAAGTGAGACTGAATAATAATTAAGAGAGGGCCATAGAGATTAAAAGTGCTGTCCTCTATAGCCTAATTATCATAAGTGTATCAGCCTGGAGTTCATTAAAAGGGCTACTTGCTAGCTCCCATCCTAAACTAGTTTGTGAGAATTGGCAATTTAGAAAGATATTGGATGATTTATTTGCATACAAAAAATTGAATAGTTCTGAATTAAAACAGTGACGACAACAGAATCAATTCCTACACAACTTGTCAGTCTCCTGGTAGAATATGGTAGTTGAAGGATAGGAACTTAGAAATTGAAAATTGTTTACTTCCTGTTTTTCTATATATCTTCCCAATAATTACTGCGATGCATACAGAGAAGAGTAAGTATGTTGATGACAACTGAAAAGGAAGCAAGGTCACTGCAGAATGAGAAAGATGAACCTTATAAATATCTCACCTATATCCATAAAGAAATATCTGCACACTGATAATCCAGATGCTACTTCAATTCAATGTATGGGAAAACCTCACAGTGTCTTTACTCCATGTTGTGTGGTTTGTTAGGTGATGGTATAAAACATCTTGTTAAAAAAATATCCTTCTCTCATGCATGTTTTTAGCAGCTTGAATGGCACACATTTTTAGAAAGCTACAGGAGGATCCTAAGTTGGAATACACATCTAGAAAATGGCAGAAAACTCCTAAGTTTTGTTACATGATAAAGATTTAAAGCCAAAACTTTTTAAGTCATCAAACATATTTTAAAAGTAACTAGAATTTTTCCAATTAGTGTACAAAGTTTAATCTTCTTGTAAAAAATTAATAAAATCAAATATCACATTTTTTGGAGAAAGACTTTGCAAACAATCTGCACATACAGATTTATATACAGATAAAATGTTTAAAATTGCCAGTTTTTTCCACTAGCAAGGGGAAATTACTGCAGATGAAGTCTGTTTTGGCAGTGCAACAATCATGAATACGAGAATTCTTATTACATAGATACAGCAGCGAGGGCACCAGGCATGAAATCTGATTGCAACAGTCCCAACATACAATTATTATTAAGATCAAAATAAATGATTGCAATTTTTAGAAATGATTGTTAGGGGTGATCCAGTCCATTTATCTCAGAAAGGACTGTGTATAACTAAGCACAACTTGACAGCATGTTCTGTGCAGCTGTTTAAAAAAATGAATGTGCTTTCTTGTTATCATAGAGGTGATGCACAGAGGAATTACAATTACGTGAATCAGGTAATGAATTCATTTCCTTTCATATAGTGTCTTCTGTTTCTGCACTCTCTCACAGTCCCTCCTTCTGGTCTCTACTTAAAGTTGTATAGCTCTCTGTCATCCCTGAGCTCCACTTAAGTGCAGCTTAAAAAACAATATTGTTACTATTAAGGTGTTGCACAGAGGGGATGACTACTATTTTGTATGTCAGGTAATAAGTACACAGCAACAGCAGTAACAACAGTATCAGCAACAGAAACCAAACAAACATGTTTCCATCTCCTGGAGTTTTCCAATAAACAGCATTTGAAATGTTCAGAGAAGTGATACCTTTGTGTTCTTGCCCTAAGGGTAATCCTCTTTAGTCTGTGTGTAAATGGAAGGATAGCTTTAACACAAGATTGAGTGTACTGAAGACCTCCCATATGGAATTCTGCCCAGTTTTTTTTCTTACTTTGTTCATTAAAGTAAATATTTGCAATTTTACTACAAGTAACATTTAGATTATACGAATATTCATTGAGTGGATGGTTTTATTTGAGATAGTAGAATTTCATAAAATTCCAATATTTATAAGCCATTTCCAATGTCATATGGTTGAGTTTCTATTTAAAGTGCCCTTAACTATGTTTTTTGTACTATGATTGCATATAAAACACAATTTAGTCAGCTTCCATCCACATTTTGTGAGCTGGAGGCCCTCCAGGAGATGTCTCCAATAAACTGATGTCAACATTCCACCTGCAAATTGAGTCCCTTATTTTTAGCCTGTAATATATTTTGTAGTTTTCAGAAGGCAATGACTTCATTAAAATCATAATTTTTATAATTATGAGCAATTTGAACTAACATACTTGCTTGTATAACTTCTGTTGATGTTATTGCTAGATTGCTGAAAGAATACTCTTATTTGCTGTACCAACATTATTTTTAAACTTGTTATAGATTCTTACAGAGGAAAAAATAATGTTAGGTCACCCTTCAGTGACCTGTTCTGACATTTCTGCTAGCTCAAGTTCAGTGTCTTCTAGAGCCCTCTCTCTCTATCTACCTGAGATCAAAAAGACAGCTGCCAGGTAGAAGTGACACTTCAGTTACATAGGTGAGAGATTGAGGATTTCACACTAAGGAAGTTCTCATCTCAAAGAGCAAACATAGCTGATTCTGTAATAAGTAATAAGTAGGAAGACAATTAAACACTTATGTGACACATTTCATCATTTAGTACCCACTTTGGTCACTCCTGTGCTCAATTTTTAAACATTCTTCAGACACTGTCCATATTTTGCTTATGATTTATGTTTATCATATACATGGATCCAAATTATTAGTAATCATAAAAGTAGAAAACATACTAATAAGTAGCTGGGTAGCCTGAAAAGCACAAAGCTTGAGTTAATACTTTTTTTCTTGAAACACATTTTCTAGTAAGTTCTTCCAAATTATTATCATGAGAGAATGGAATAAGAAGTATCATATTGAAAGCCCAATTCTAAAACACTGGGAGTTTGTGTTTTATTTTAAACTACATTTGTGTACTTCAATTCTATTCTGTGCTTATAAAAGGAAGAGAAAGAAAATCAAAGGAAAAAACTAGTGATATTTTTTAAGGTTTCTGTAGTGCTTAAACAAAACTTGGATTCCACATTTCAAACTCAACATCTGACTTCCCTGACCACAGAAGTCACTGTCTTATTAATGTGACAGGACTTCATGTATTTTCTGGATGCAAATTCTGCTGTATTGGGTTTTCCAGCTCTTAATTACTTATCTACCCTTTGGCAATGTTAAGGTTGGTATTTTAAATGCAAAACAATCAACAACAAAGTCAGTACCATATCAAAGCACCTGCATTCAGCTCTGCTTCCATTTAAAATTACTTGCATTTATTTATCTAAGAATAAATAATCAACTTGGATTGCATAGATAACCCTACACCCCAAGAGATACTCCAAATTGGGAAAACAATCTAAAATGATTAGAAATGTAGGCTCCTATGAATAACATTGTTATCTCTTCACATACCATTTGTAAAGTCAGCAGATTCCCTAATCTTGGTATTGCCTTTCAAAGTTGGAAGATTTCCAATTTTAACATGTTTTGAACTTAAATAGAATCTGCTCAGTACAATGAGGAATAAAGGTGTCTTTTTTGAGAGATAACTTCAAGTGCAAATTAACTTGAAATAATTTAACCTGCTTGAGGAATAATTGTGGTCTTCTGTGCAGCTGTGGGAATTGTGACTGGAGGCCCTATTGAGGGAGTTATCTGGCCACTTGCAATTTTGTCACATCTGTCAGCTGGAGCTAAATGGGAAATATAATAAGAGGTAACATAACATAGATTTGGGACATTCCCCAAGGGGTCTTGTCTCCTTGCAGCAGTGAATATATTATGTGCAAGCTGGAATGACATACAGTATTGTTGATCTGCCAACTCATGTAATTTGAAAGAAAGAAAAATTTTCAAAGCACTTTCTAGATTCATAATTTAAATTTTCATTATATAAATTCTTTTTCTAATTCAAAAAGTCAAACAATTTTTATATTAAAGAGACTTCTTTGATTTATAAATGTTTATGGATATATCTTACAGAGAAATAATCATTGTATCATATTTAGATACATGCAGTAAACAAATACCCATTTGCAAATGAATAAAATTACAAAGAATTAGACTGTCCAGTTGGCCTTCAATAGTAAGCATAATAGTCTACAGAGGAATGACTATAATTAAATAATAGACACTGTTAACAGTCTTTCTATCAACAGAGGAAAATTATACAATTTGGATATAGTTGAAATGTCATTTCCAAGATGGAATTGTGCATTACCTATTTAAACTACTTTACACTAATTAGAGTTAATTTTACTGGCAATATGTCATTATTTCAGTTATTCAGAAAATATCTAAATGTTCTTTGTGACCAAATAATATTTGATTCCATATATACAAATTTTTATCCACTTATTAATTGATAAACACTGAGGTTGATTCTATGATTCAGTTATTTTGAATAGTGCTGCTAAAAATATGGTTTTGCAGGTATCTTGACTATCTATTGAATTGCATTTTTTCAGCCATGTGTCGAAGATTGGAATAGCAGGACCATTAGGATTACACTAACAATATCTGAGTCTCTTTTCTTCAGAAGGTGTATTATTTTATTATAGAAGGGAGTGGTATTAATAAATTGAAAACAATTTATAAACTTTTGAGAGCAATTATAAGTCTTAATTCTTGGAATCTAATAGCTAAAGAACAGGAATACTATGTGTCTTATGCTAAGATGTTCGTTTAGCTTAAAAAAAATCTCTTACTGATCTTACCTTCATATTCATTCAATAAGTATTTATTTCATGTTAATGATTACACAGAATACCACACAGCACCTACAACTGTACAAGTCACTATCTATAAGAATTTTGTAATTTTACAACATATTAGCATAAAGCAAGCACAAAAACCATTTCTAAGTGAGGAAAAAATTGTCATCTTCAAGTTTGTAGAGACTTTCAGGCAAGAGTTCTCATAGACAGCTCTGGGGTGTAGCTCAGTGGTAAAGCCTGCACGTAACATATCTAAAAGTCTACAGTGTAGTTCTTCATAAACGAATACATGACAATCAGAAGTCTACATGGAAAGACTATTCCAGGAATGAGGAAATTAATGCAATAGGACTTCTAATTAGTCAGTGAAAATGCAGGAAACAATAACACCAAACCAGCACTATACTCTAGCACTGAGGGCTACAATTTGTTTTGGAGTTCATAGGTTAAAAGAATCATAAATTTCGCAGAAAAATCTCATCATAATCCATTAATAAATCCAGAAGAAAGGAAATCAGTTTGACCTGGCCAAATTCAAAGTTTCCGAATTCATTGCCTCTATCTAAAAACTGGATATCTCCCACAACTTATTATTTATATTTGTCTTGAACTTCTGGACAAGACTAACTTGCTGTCCATAGGAACTGATGGTGTGCTTCTCTAGGAGAGGCGATGGGCACACCCACAGTGACTGTTCATGCTAACTGTTTCATGCCTGCAAGAACATGTGTTGCAATCCTTTACCATCTAAGCACTTTGGCTTTATATCTGTAACATCTTTGACTTACCTTTTTGAACACTACAAAAATTTTCCTTTGTGAAGTAGCTCCTTTAAGTTTCAGAAGAGGTTTTTTAAAAATTCTCCCTTACAATGAATTGAAATTTCCTTCCATCTCATCATCTAGCTTGCATAGTGGAGTCTCATAACAAGTCTGGTTTGTTCTTAAAACCATATATCATCTATTATCATTTTTCACCTCCATTCTGTTTAACCCATGTTGCCAATCAGTATTTCTAACTGCTTGTGGAAAATTTCTAGGTCATTGATCAAGTACTTAAATATGCTATGTTTATGTTGACTGAAGTCACCACTTTTCCAAATAAAACAGGTTGTAGTCCTATAATGCCTAACAGTTACTCGCTTGTACAATCGTGGAATGATTCTAGATAAATCTAGACTCTTCCTGAAGTGCCCACATTACATCAGAGGCATTCACAATCATTTACCAAGGACTTTAATCTGCCATTGTCATTTATCACTTTGTCCCTTTGTCCTAAGTCAATGCTCCCTTTTGTCTACTGTTGCTATAAGGTCAGACTAAAATTGTTTTTATTTGTGCTATCACCCCAATATAAAAATGGTATGGTCTTCCTGCTATATTTAAGATGAAGTTCGAACAATTTAGTTTGTCTTTCAGAATCTATTCCAACCTATTTTCTATAATCATCATTATTTCTTACCATTATATTTGCACCAATCACATCAACATTTAGTTTTTCATGATGTCCTCATATCCCCAATATCTCATTTGGCAGATTAACTGGCTCAGTATGTGTTCACTTAGTGTGTGCGTGACCAACTCATTGGCGTATACCCTAGTTCAGCAGAGTTAAATATTCAATTTTTCTTTCTATATACACCTTATGTCCACAACAACCACAACATGGAATAGTATTGTAATATTTTCCTATTTCTAATAATAAGAAGGCTATGAAAGATACAGAGTCCATCTTGATAATATGCTCATGAAGTATTAATTGAATAATTGAAACTACATTCATGTTAAGCCAGTCCAGGTTTTCAGACATTATAGACCTCTGACTTGATATGTTGTTTTGCTAATTTATTCCTTTAATTGAGGTGTGTCATGATCATCAAGAGATAAACAGGAGAGATAATTCTGTGATAAAATCTATGAACATCCAAGGTAGAAATAACTGGTTTAATAGCTCAATTTACTTAATTGCTACCTATATGAACAGGAAACCTCTCTGTGTCCTATAATATGAATATGAAATATGACTGTAGAGATTTGTTGATACTCACCAGACAGTCTAGGTAAGGATGTAGGGATGTGGCAAGTTAATACTGAACTTTCTTATATAAAGTTTATGTTGTAGAAACTAGATCCTAATTGTAATATGTAACCATTAGGCAAAATTGCCTGAGCAATACCTTCAGAATTATACACTGAACTTCCTTCTTGACAGATATATAAGTAGATTTAAATGGAGTATAAAATATCAGAATATTTAAGATAAATATATTTAAATAGGAAATATTTTGAACATTTTAAAAAAATATTTTTATTGTAATTAATGAAAGGGTTACATGATATTTGCCAGATAGAAGGTGCATTAATTCACATACATTGATACCCTTTCACATGTCTTGGTCCCCATTACCCTCCCCCATCTTGGTTTTCCCCCCATCCCTATCCAATAACCAAATACAAATATATCCAATATATCAGATAACAAAGTGAGATACTGTAACAATGTGAGATAACCAAGGGACAGCAAAAGAGATGAGAGCTAACATAGTACTTTAAGGACAACAATCATTCATTATGGCTTTTGAACATTTTAATCCAAATGATATGCCTAAATTAAGACATATTGCTTACCCAAAATGTTTAAAAGAAATCCACTTATTTTTTTTGCTACTCTGGCTTGAACTCAGAGCTTTAGCACTGTTCTTGGTCTTTCCCAAGGCTAGATAGAGCATTACCACTTGAACCACAGCAACATTTCAGGTTTTTCTATGTATGTGGTACGAAGACATCAGTCTACATGCATGCTAGGCAAGCACACTACCACTAGACCAAACTAGATATTTTATCCTTAGTTTTACTTTTTTGTTGCTTTTCTTTTTTTTGGTGGGTTGTGAGGCTTGAACTCTGGGCCTGGGTGCTGTCCCTGAGCTCTTCAGCTCTAGGTCGTAACTTTACCCCTTGAGCCACAGCACCATTTCCTCCACATCTTTTTATAATGGCCCTAGGGCTTGAACTCAAACTCATGCCTAGGTACTATCCCTGAACTTTTTTTGCCCAAGGCTAGCATTCTACCACTTGAGTCACTGCTCCACTTCTGGATTTTTCCTGGTCAAATGAAGATGAGCAGTTCCACTGATATGCCATCCTATGTTAGGATAGTCCAGATATTCTTTATTACTGGCAAACTCTGCCACAGAGATAGAATGTAGTTTAATTTTCTGGGGCCAGGAGTGTGGCCTAGTGGCAGAGTGCTCACCTCGCATGCACAAAGCCCTCGCTTCAATTCCTCGGTACCACATACACAGAAGAAGCCCAAAGTGGCACTGTGGCTCAAGTGGCAGAGCACTAGCCTTGAGCAAAAAGGGTCCAAGAACAGTGTCCAGACCAAAGTTCAAGCCCCAGGACTGGAAAAGAAATGAATGTAGTTTAAATTTCTATTGAGTGACATGTAACAGATTGACATGTAACAAAAATTAGGAGAACTTTATTTAAATACTGTCCCCAAGAGAGATGTGTGGTTCTAGAGATCCAACTGTGACTTCGGGAAGCATGAGAAGAAGAAAGTTACAAGCTATTTTCATCCTTACTTATAATGTGTGGAGGCAAACAGAAATCCCAAAGGACCTATGCTGTTAAAAGTTTAAAACGAACGTCACCATTCTACTGCAGCTAGACTCCAAATGACAATCAAGAGACATAATGAAATGAGCACAGAGAAAACATGTGAATGATCCATTGATAATTTTTGATAGTCTGTATTTTATTTTGTTTTATTTTATTGTTGGGGTGATGTATAGAGGAATTACAGTTAAATATATCAGGTAGTGGGTACATTACTTCTTGAATATCGATACCACTTCCCATATTTTCCTTCCATTTTCCCTCCCCTTATCTTTTCTCGTTATTTTCCACTTATGGTTTATCTCATGTTGTTACTGTATCTGACTTTGTTACCTGTATGTATGTTTATCTACTTGTTTTCCCCCTTACCTTCCCTATTCCAAATAAGATAATTGGGAGTGGGGGAAGGAAAATTGGGAGAAAAACATGGAAAGCAGTATCAACGTTCAAGAAGTAATGTACCCAATACCTGATAAATGTAACTGTAACCCATCTGTACATCACCCTGACAATAAAATGCAATTTAAAAAAGAAAGAATCATAAAAAAGTGCTAAAACTTATTGGCAAGCTTCATTTATACTGTCTTATAGCTTTGTAAGCTAAAATCTCAACCCCAAAACTTTAGAGTATCATGTTAATGTAATAATTGAGTAGCTGGGAAAAAAAGTTTAACAGGAACTCAAGTTATGCCTCCCAGTGTCATGAAACAAATTATGTGAAAGTATGTGCTACCATAAGTTGAGTAGGGTATCTTATCTAGTTGTAGATCTCATTTTGTAGAATAATTTAACAAGTGTTCAGGTAATAGTGACACCAATGCTTTGAGACAGGGTAACAACTTCCAAGCATCATCATTAATGAGCTTTCTATTTGTCATGTTCTGTACACATGCATGTTCTCATTCTTTCTAACAGTGACCCTGTAATTGCTATTTTTTCTTGCTTTCCAAATGAATAATGCTGAAAATAAAGACTAGTGGTTTCTAAAGAAATCATTGTAACATCATTCACCAATACAAAGTTCACTACTTCTCTATTATAGAAACAAATTAAGACAATATCTAATTATAGCAAACCTTAGCTTTATATTCTCACGGATTGCTCAATGACACTAACCTTATTAAAATCCTAAATTCAAACTTAAGACCAAACCTTAATCTCATTTCCACCATTTTCTAACTAAGTAAACCACAAAAAGTTACTTTATTAAATAATGATAGCATGCACAGGATCTGTTACTGCTAGATTTATTAGACCATAAAGATCTATTTAGAGTGTAAATATAGTCCATGATCTAACAAATAGCATGCTGGCTGAGACAGAACTCTAGACAAACTTACTTGATTATAATATTCACCAAGTCTTCATGATGCCAACATTTCAAAACAATGTGTCCTTGTGCAGAATTAAATATATTCCAGGTAGCCACACCACTATTTTATTTTCCTACTCCAAATTCTCTTTGTGGCATTTCATTCAGATTATCAAAGCAATCTTTATTCTTTTATTTTTGTCAGTCCTGGAGCTTGATACTCAGGGCCTGAGCACTGTTCTTGGTCTTTCTGAAGGCTAGCACTCTATCACTGGAGCCACATCACCATTGCTGTTTTTGTTTTTGTTTCTGTAGATGTGGTACTGAGTATGCCAGGTGCACGCCAGGTAAGCACTCTTACCACTAGCCCAAACTCCCGGCCCACATCCTTATTCTTAAAAAGAATTTAAAATTAATCACTCTATTAGGCTAACCCAAAGACAACTAGAATCATACAAAATATACATATTATTTCCAACTGCGTATTCTCCTGGAA
The DNA here is from genome assembly GCF_031878675.1 of Megascapheus bottae. Classification (NCBI taxonomy): domain Eukaryota; kingdom Metazoa; phylum Chordata; class Mammalia; order Rodentia; family Geomyidae; genus Megascapheus; species Megascapheus bottae. The sequence continues at coordinate 56,318,326 of NC_143513.1, read as the reverse complement.
AAACCACTAGAGATTGAGATTCCTTCCATTTCAGGAATGTTAAAACCTAGAGAAATGACTCCAAAGGCCTGAAAACCACAAAGGGAAACATAGACTTGATCACAGAATCTTTTCCTAGAGGATTTCAGCAGTGTGCTTAAATTATAGCTCAAAGTAAAATATTATTTTAGTCAGAACTTTGGAATCTGGCATGGTCGTTAATTTACAGAGGAGTATTTATATGTAGAAATGTACATTAAAATTAATTCAAAAGTGTACTAATGTTTCTGTAGTAATTATTATCTTAAGGAAAACTTTAATTTCACTAGCCCAATTAAATAATATACTCAATTGAAAATATCGTCACTTCTTCACCTATGATATATTATAAATAGAGAATTATAATATTTGCATATGAATCCTGAAAAAGAATTTGTAGAATAACAAACCCAGTAGCACTGCAATTGCAAGTATAAGCTAATCATTTTTTTTCCTTCCAAGTTGGCTTTTCTGAAGTCTTTTAAGAAAACGTTTCATTGACAAACCTCCACTTTCGTCTAGAACCAAATTAGAGCTCTCTGGTGCCTTCTTATATAGTATCATACACTTCTCCATAGTATTTATTATAATCACAATTTTAAGAACTTAGTTATGAATATTTAGCTAATGTATATTTGACTGTGATTTCCCCAAAGCCTAGAGAATCAGTCATTGGGCATCTATGTATCCTTTGTGCTAATCAGTCCTTTTCTTTTTAGAACTAAGTGATGATTAAACACATTTGTATGAGTGACCTTCCTCATTTTGATTATGCTAATCCCAAACTTTGAATTCAAACTCTTGAAAATAAAACTCTACATATTTTAGACATTTTCATATATTTCTGCCAAATATATGATGAAAAGAGTCAACACTCACTTTTTAGAAAAATAAGAAATAGCTTTAAAATTCTGTGACCTTTTGACCTCCATGCATCTCAATTTTCCTCTAACACTTAGATAATTTGGTACTTTGTTATTTGGAAAATACCACTGAATATTTCCAAGAAAACTAAAGAATGATGGAGGAAGTATCAAGTAAGTATCCTATCATGTCGCTACTCAGTTTATATTTTCAAAGGGAATGTATAAGAGAAGCAGTGAGGTTAGCAGTATCATCATATACTTGCAATTAATTTTAGTCTGTATAAAAAGAATTTCTCTAAAGAAATTGACTTGATGTCCAAAAGAAAAAAAATTGTGTTGGTTTAGGACTGACATAAATGAATCTTTTTTGGAGCTAACTTTCTTCCAAAGAATTCAGAGTTGATCAGCATACCTTTCTCAAGGGTGTAAGAAACCTCAAGAAAGCAAGTTTGTCTCAAGCTTACATTTTCAAAAAACTATTTGGATAACGTCCTTCAGTAACATTATAGGAGATTAAGGACACCCATTGGCCTAACATACATCCTTTGCATTATGAATCAGATCCTTATATTTCGTTTGGGTAAAAGCTTTGTTTCTGTGGAGTCAAGAATTATGGTTATTTCTTGAAAACCAAAAGACTACTAAAAAATTGGTAGAAGACATTTAGTACTTTAGTGTCAGCAACTATCAAATATTAAATGTACTTTAAACTCCATGAATTTCAAGGAAAGTTGGATTCTATGTTCATGATGAGTACTTGGGTTTATATTTGCCATTTTGTGTTTGCCAGTTAGCATGAATTCTGTGTTTGCATCTAAACAAGCCTCTTAATAGTCTCCTTAAAACAGAGTGAAATTTATAACTTGGCAGCTTTTTAATAACAACCAATGCTTTGAATTTAAAGTGGGCAGATATAAATCTCTGGAGTATGGCTTGTCAGGGAATACTCAGTAGTCTTTGTCCTATACTGGCAAGAGTTTTCTTAATTGGATCATCCTATACATGAAAAGCTATCTTCATGCCATTTACTATTGATTCCTAAAGGTTTGGCCTCTTAGGATTTTTTTTGAAATCATAGGTTAACCTTCTTGCCTGAAGGAGAATCACTCCAGGGGATGGCATTTTCATTTTCTAAAGCAATGTGACCAAAGAAGGAATGAAAATGGACTCAAGATTTTAACCTATGGCTTTTGAGAACTTTGTTTTGTAAAAGTAAAAAGTCATAAATTTATTTTCTGTGGAGAGAGAGTAAGAAAGAGAAGATATATATATTATATATATATGTAGAGAGAGAGAGAGAGAAAGAGAGAGAGGGAGGGAGGGAAAGGGAGGGAGGGAGGGAGGGAAGGAGGGAGGGAGGGAGAGGGAAGGAGGGAGGGAGGGAGAGGGAGGGAGGGAGGGAGGGGGAGAGAGAGAGAGAGAGAGAGAGAGAGAGAGAGAGAGAGAGAGAGAGAGAATACTCTTTATGCTATATAGTCATTCAAAGTTATCCTCCCATTCCAGTAAAAATTACTTTTCTATTTCAATCAAATTAGAGGAAGTGGCAGCTCAGAGTGAAGACTTTTATAGCATGCTAAGGCAGTTATTGAACTAGCAAGTGCTTTGACCTTACATAACACTTATCATTTTAGCAGCTTTACCCAATTTGGTTATAATTGCTGGGCAGATAGTTTATCAGATAAAGAGTTCCCTGGCTCAAGACTCTGCAGTTTAATTCTCTATGAGACAGTGCGTTCATGTGTAGACTTCCATTTTTCCCTCAAATATGAACTGTTGATCCTGTATTCTATGAAATGGATTCTTCCCCATATTTTAATCTGAAAGGAAGGAAAGCTAGAAAAAGTTTTGTTTCTTTCCTCTTGTGAAAGGAAATAAGAAAGAGTAGGAGAAAGTTTATTACAATCTATCTTTACATTCAATCTACATGTATCCTGGTGGATTTATGTGGATTCACTGTGATAACGCAAGTTGAGGACAGAGTAACAGGTCTTAGGAAATTGGGGCATTTCATCATTTTCTAGTCACCTTTCTCCTCACTTGTGCTTATTTCTTAACTATCAAACATCACCTTGCCTCTGTTCCTTGTCCCCACACCCTGCACACTCACCTCATCTATTTCTACTTCAGAACATATCATATTGCCAAAAAACCCTCTTCCCTATTACAATATGTCAATTTCACAAAAAGAAATGCAAATCAAAACAACTCTAAGATTCCACCTCACTCCCGTTAGAATGGCCAGGATCAAGAAAACTAGTAATAAAAAGACGTTGGAGGGATGTGGCCAGGAGGGATCACTACTACACTGTTGGTGGGAGTACAAACTTGTTCAACCACTATGGAAAGCAGTGTGGCAGTGCCTCAAAAGGCTAAATATAGAGCTCCCCTATGACCCAGCAATTCCACTACTAGGCATTTATCCAATTGTCCAGAAACAAGGTCAAACTAAATCCACTAGCACAACAATGTTCATTGCAGCACTATTTACATATTAAAGATATGGAACCAACCCAGATGTCCCTCAGTTGATGAGTGGATCAACAAGATGTGGTATTTGTACACAATGGAATTCTATGCTGCTGTCAGAAAAAACGACATTGACCCATTTGTTAGGAAATGGAAAGACTTAGAAAAAATCATATTAAGTGAAGTAAGCCAGACTCAAAGGAAGATAGGCTCAATGGTTTCCCTCATTTGTCATAGTCAGTAGAAACCTTGGGCTCTCTTAGCAGAGATTTGCAATAGAGCAAAACCTTGATACAAAAGGCCATATAGTATGACGCTAAATGAAAGGACCTCTAGGATATAGAAACAAAAGCCATAAAATTAGTGACTGTTGCCCTTAATGTACTATGTTATCTCTCATCTGTTTGCTCTCCCTTGATTATCTCATATTGTTACAGTATCTTGCTTTGTTTTCTGATATATTGGATATATTTGTATTTGGTTATTTGAAATTGGATAGGGAAGGGGGGAAAACAAGATGAGGGGTGGAGGTGGGTGGGAGGGAAATGGGGACCAAGATATGAGAAAGGGTATCAGTGTACGTGAATTAATGTACCTTCTATCTGGCAAATATAATGTAACCCTTCTATTAATTACAATAAAAAATATATGAAAAAAAAAGAAAATTCTCTACATTTGGTGTAGGAAGCCCTTTTCTTTTCTCAAACAGCATCCTTTCACTCTCAAAAGACATCAACCCAGTTTGAATACATGGAGTGGGTTGAATGATCATGTATCCATTAGATTATATGCCCATGAGTTTTAATCCAGTCAGCTGTTTCTAATACTGGGAAGAATCTAAAATAATACTGTTGCTTCAGTGCCAACAGCTATAAATTCCCAGCAGCTAGTTCTAAGTGAAGCTTAGACATCATGACTGTTGACAAATTCCCTGAGGAATCTAAATCATAGTAGATGTGGGAAGCTTCTATTCACCTTTCAGTGAGTGGTCGATTTGATCATGGATGGGCTAGACATATCTGAATTATGGTCTGGTTTATCATTATCATTGTACTTGTTGTCTGCCAAAATGCTACATAAATACAAAAATATTCTGAACCATACAAGTTGAAATGAAAAGAATACTTAAAATATAATATTTTTACCTTCAGAAATTCCAGTTTTACAATGATGGAAACAAGATAGTTTGCCTCAGTTTTTTACTGAAAAAAACTTTATGAATATCCATACTTGAATTTATAAAACATGACCATTAAACATTTGAGTGTCTCATTGTTCTTACTTATCAGAGTATATCCATATCATCCAATCTATCCATTGACTAATCAGATAAACCACCATGTTTACCATGAGAAATTCCTGCTAACAAAATTAAAATGAATAGTGTATACATTAAATATGCAAGCATCCTCTTCTTTATTAGCAAAACATATTTTAATTCCTATTCCTGGATTCTGTGCATATTTTTTTCAAACTATTGCTTCTGTTATTCTTCAGTCTAAAGATAGAGAAAGTGAAGTGAATCACTTATCTCAGAGTACGTTCAGGTGAAGAGGAAAATAAATTAAGCCTTCACATTTGATATAGTATATCTGAAAATCAAAGTCAATGAAAAAATGACATCCTGAACAAATATAAAAAGTAAGTAAAGATTGAATATGTCTATAGCAAGAGTATATAGACTTTCTGACAAAAGAAAAATATGTATGCTTATCTTCATATTTTTGAATATTTTAGGGATAACTATTTTAGAATATTACATGCATGAAAAATGTTTCAATATATTTATCCTATGTTTATATTTTATTTGTAACTAAACAGAATTTTATACTTCAATCTAAGTCAATAAAGGTTATTTTATTGTAAAGAAGTTACCAGCATACCAATTTTCTCCATTGAAAATAAGATGACAAAGAAATAGATTTTGGAAAGATGATTGATCTCAGTACACTTCCATAAAATTCCCAACCTCCATAAAAATAACATCAATGAAACACTACCATATACATAATAACTCTTTTGATCATTAACTAATCTTACTGTGCTCCTCACTCAAAGTAAATATATGATATTCTGAAGTCAAATTAAAATTCTAGACAAAAGTTAAAAGGGAGACAAATATGTTCATTACCATTCTATAATGAAAATTTGACATTTATGCTCTTTTAAATGTCACATGATATAATGCCAACATAAATATGCAAATATATTCAAAATATAGGAATCCTAGAATGAATCACAGCTGTAGGGTTAACAGCTTAATATTAGGATAAGTTGGAGCATAAGGTGAATGATAGAGCAAACAATCAGACAAATGATTAAAACATGTAGCAAAATTTAAAACCACTTCTGTTCACTATTTTCTGATAGTAATCCGTAACCACAGAAGTAACGTCTTACAAGAAGAAAAGCGCAATGATTGCTAAGATGTCTGTATGTACACTTGGATATTTATTTCCTAATAGCCTATTTGAAAGGAAGGAGAAAGGTGGTGCCAGAAATGGGCAGCCCTTAAATCTTGGATATGTAAAGTAGGTTAGGAGTTCTGGAATGTTTTATAAACTACAATTTTCTAAAAGTTAAACATTAAGAGGTGCCAACTATAATGTATTGTAATTCTTCACAATACCAGCATTTAATTGTAAGGAATGAAAGTATGATGGTCGGAGACAAAAAGAGAAAATATTTTTAATAGGATGTCATCATCAGAACCTCAATCATCTCGTGATGATAATGTATTCTTTATGGGAATCTGCTAATTAGTGAGCTCTCAAATGACAAAACAGAATTGCTCTGGGAAATGTTCAGCAGCCTAATTTTGAGTATGTATATTCATCTAAACATAGAATGTACATAATTGTGTTTTCATGCTGTAGAAAGATTGTCTGATAACCTAAGGTATTAAACTTTTTAAACATCTCTTTTCAATACACTGTATGTTATGTCATTACAATTGAATTAAAAAAGAAACAAACATAAAGTAGAATGACTTTATATGGCCATCTTTTCTCTTTCTTTCTTTCTTTCTTTCTTTCTTTCTTTCTTTCTTTCTTTCTTTCTTTCTTTCTTTCTTTCTTTCGTTGTTGATGGTCATGGGGCTTGACCTTTGGGCCTGGCACTGTCCCTGAGCTCTTTAGCTCAAGGCTACTGCCCTACCCTGAGTCTCAGCCCCACTTCGTGGTTTCTAGTGGTTAACTGGAGATAAGAGTCTCTTATTCTTTAGTGCCTGGTCTGGCTTTGAACTGGGATCCTCAGATCTCAGCCTCCTGAGTAGCTAGGATTACAGGCGTGAGCCACTGCTTACGTGGCCATCTTTTAAAAGCTGTGGATAGATTTCACAGCAATTCAGCACACTGCAAATTACAATGAATAATTATGAATGAGAGATCAGTTCTATAGGATGGTTTCCAACAAGAGAAATATCTTAACAGGATTCAAAACACTCTTGCCTATAAGATCATTTAACTGTTTCTTCTACAATTTAAATGATGAGGTATTTGATTTTACTAATGAAGTATTTATAGCTCTGAACCATGTGTGGGACTGAAAAGTAAACTGCTCTATCCTAGGAATTAATAATGGTTTAAAAAATAATCATTCAGAGTTGGAGGCACAAACCAGAAACTATCAAAGGAACCACCATCAGTCCATCTCACTTTGAAGATTGATTTCTCTAGTGCTAGGAGCATCAAGAAAGCTAGTAAAAGCATTTGCTACTTCCCATTTCCACTGTTTACCCTTGAAGGTCTGTTAATGTCTCCTTGTACCCTTCAGGTATTCCACAGACATGACAGGAGAGTTGTCATTATCTACTATTAGCCTCCAGAACTGTGCACAATAAAACTTCCCCTCAAACTTGAAGCATCAGCAAACTTGCTAAACGTTATGGTAATAGCCCTATTTGACAGATAAAGGGACTTTCACCACCTCTGTGCAGTTGTCCTGCTTGGTGGTCTCACAAGGTATCAGCCTCAAATTGCAGCAAGAAAAAGATAGAATTATTTTGGGAGTTTGGGAATCAAGCCCCAGTTTTCTTAGCTTGCAATAAACTGAAAGCATCTTGAAACAGATGGATTTGGTTTCTTGAACATATTCATTGAAAGGATTGTAGATAGCAGAGTAAGTTGAGATGGTCCACAATATTTGATGTGACTCCCTTTGCAATGAATTATTTCATGCAGCTATCCTCCACAAAGACACATATTATACATCATATCTTTAGAAAACATCAGTTGTCTTCAGTAAGAGATATAATGAGAAATATCAACTTATTATCACTCATTAATATTAGGCTATTTGTTTATTTATTTAGTTGTCCAGCTGTAAACTGTTGACTATAAATAGTCTCTTCATTTGTGTACATGAAAATTTAGAACTGAGACTCCAAACAGGTTGTGTGGATGAATGCTGAAATCATTTACACCTTCTGTTCCCCACATTTTCTTTAATTTTTGGCATCCACCTGCTAACTAAACATTGTTTTGCATAATTATTCTGAACTGTCTATATGACAGAATCAGAAGTTGAAAGAGTAAACTCCTCAGTCCAACCCTCAAGGATTTTCAGAATCTATTGTAAAATCTTACATCCCACTCTTTGTATCTTGCATTAGAGACAAATTGTGCTCTCCAGCCAGGTAAATTCATTCTCTTCTTTTCGCTTCCATGTATGTGCTTTACTGTTTTTGCTCCTTTTGAGATGCTTTTTTTCTCATCATTTTCCATATCAGTTAAGTGTTATACACTTCCACTTATATCACTCATATCAGTAATTTAGGCATGTTCCCATTCATATTCACGATCACAAACATGCACACATAAATAATAATATGCAGATATAAGAAGTTGGTAGAGGTGTCATGGAGGACAAAGTGATTCATGCAGTTCCAATGAAACAACAAAGTCCAAACTGCAGTCATTAGGAAACCATGGATCCTTACATAGAGTTACAGCATAGGTCGATTCCATACCAACTGATAACTATAAAATTTAGAAATAATGTGTGCTTAGGACACATTTAATTCACTTATTAATAATGGACATACTATATTAACCTCCTAAAATCTCTAGAAATAAAACATGTTAAAAATAATTGTTTGGCCGGGGGTTGGCCTAATGGTAGAGTGCTTGCCTAGCATACATGAAGACCGGGCTTCTATTTCTAGGTACCACATACATAGAAAAACGCTGGAAATGGTTCTATGGCTCAAGTGGTTGAGCTATAGCCTTGAGAAAGCCCAAAGATAGCGCTCAGACCCTGAGTTCAAGCCCCAGGACTTACAAAAAAGTAAAAACAATAGTTTATCTAGCTTTAGGGAATTTACAATGAAAAGTAAGGCGGTATGAACTCTATCCATTGTTTGTCATTTTTACTGTGAAGAATATTGCACTTATAATTCCTTTTGTGTGTACAGGTGGGGCTTGGTTCTGTTCCTAAGATTTTGTGCTCAAGGCTAGTACTCTACCACTTGAGCTACAGCTACAGCAGCTGACTTTTTTGTTAGCTAATTGAAGATAAGACTGTCACATACTTTCCTTCCTGGACTAGCCTCAAATTGTGACTGGCACATCTCAGGCTGCTGCGTAGCTGGGGATTACAGATGTGAGCCATGAGTGCACAGCTGAAATTCTTTATTTGCATTTTTCTATTGTCAGTGTGTTAAAGAATCCTTATACTACTTAATTGAGAAGTTGTTCAAGAACATGTTATATATCCTTGTATATCTAGAACATTGTACAATACCACATAGGAAAAAAATCTTAACTGAATATCAAAAACATTAAATGTTGAAATTGATCTTTTAAAATATTACATTGCTAGCACTCTAAGAAATATGTCCTTTCTGAAGTGGCCAGTGGTGGAAAGTCCTTTTAACTCCTCTAGTAGGGAAAGCTTTCTGAGCATATTCATCGGCAGAATTATGCGTTCAAAATGAATAAATTCATAGCTTTATTCTGTCCTTCTATATGCAATGTAAAACACTTCGATAGCTGAAAACCTTTGATTCTATAATAGTATGCAGGATAAAACAGCAGAACTGTTAAGTGATAAATCACCTGAGCTGAAGAAAATACCACGACCTGACTATGTAAGCAAAATGCTAAAAGCCATATCAGAAACATAGCCAGTAGCACATTCAGTTAAAAATAATACTCTAGATTGATTTCCTAAAACTGATCATCTTGGGTTAAGTAGAAAGGAATTTAGCACAGTGATAAAACTATATATTTACCACTATATATGCAATTCTCAGTTCTGTCTGGGCCAATTCGTTAGCTTTTTAAAATCCATTTACTTTACTAAAATATCAAATTTTACGACATTTAAATAAGGTTAGATGAGTCAGACGCGCTGGCTCACGCCTGTAATCCTAGCTACTCAGGAAGCTGAGACATGAAGACCAAGGTTCAAAGCCAGTCCAGGCACTAAAGAATGAGAGACTCGTATCTCCAATAAACCACTGAAAACCAAGAAGTGGGGCTTGGCCCAAAGGTAGGGTGGTAGCCTTGAGCTGAAGAGCTCAGAAACAAACCCAGGCCCAGGGGTAGGATAGTAGCCTTGAGTTGAAAAGCTCAGCGACAGTGACCAGGCCAAGTTCCAGAACCATGACACACACACACACACACACACACACACACACACACACACACACACACACACACGCACACAAAACAAAAACAAAAAAAAAACATAAAAAGGTTAGATTACAAAATGGAAACTCTGTGCCTCCTCCCTTTCCTCTGTGTTAAGAATATCTCCTTTTAGAAGAGACTGTGAGAATTGTTACTTTGCAAGCACAGATATTCTTCATCTCCCCATCTCTCCCTACTTTTAAATATTAATTTAATATATATTGTAATTCCTTTCAAGGCAAATTTTAAAAATGACAAATCAGAAGCACGTAAAGACAAAATACAAACATTTGATCTGTAGGTTCCCAAATGAATGTAAAGGAAATATTCTGAATAAGCCAAAGATGCACTTAGTACATAGACTCATGTAAGTTTGTCCAATCAACATTATTTCTAAGACTCATTCCTTTAAATTTTAATTTTACAAAGAAGCTTTAAGTCAACATGTTTGGGAATATATCTCATCTTCATCAAGGTCACCTTTTCTATCATCCTACTTCCTGTCTGCCCCAATGCAGCCCATCACCTCAAGCAGGACCCATTCTTTAAAAACATGAAAATAATATCCAAGATTCCACCTAGTGACAGAGTACATTTTAGTGGGTTTTGATAGAATAAGTCTGATTACATTTGGCAATCATATGCTTTAAATATAGTAACGTAATGAAATTTCAGATATTTTTATTACTTCTGTTGCAAAATAATTATCTGATTGCAGCTATAGTATGTCAGGCTCCATATTTTCAGGAAGAAATGTTTATTCTATATTTTTTGATATATTCTTTGACATGTCCTAAAATGTTTTTATTTGTACACTGTTAACAGAGATTTTAAAGAATCAAAAGACAATTCTGTTATCATTAGACATAAAGTACATGCTTTCCCCTTGACAATAAATTCAAAACAGAACATTATTCAATCAAATATTGTGTGGTCTTTAATACAAGTTACTATATTAGACAGACAAAACTAAGATTAAAAACAGAGGTACATTAATACCAATACAAATGATACTAAATATTAATACCTAGTATTTATTGACAGTGACAAACACTACCCAATTTTAGGTATATTTTAATTTCTTTCTTACAAATTTTGAAATTTAAACAGTTACTAAGGAATTAGTGTGGGAAATAATCTGCTTACCCTTACTCAGATAATAGGGGATGGTTAACTTTAGGAGATTAAAAGCCCCCACAGATAAAGCTACAATGGAAAGATCTGGGCTTGGAGGGACTCTAAGCACATTATCATGTGGTCAGTTATTTTTATATTATCTTTGTTTTGTTTTGCTTTCTTTTTGAGAAAGGGGTGTCCCACGTGGCCCAGGTTGGCCTAGAATTCATGATGTACTGTGGACTGATATGCCTCATGAGTGCTTGATTCACAAGTATACTTTACTATACATGTCTCAATATGTCATGTTAAAAATTTGAAGCTTGTCATTTTATATAGGAAAAGTGATGCCATATGTAGATAGATATGACCAAAGAAAATAAGTACTTGGACCCCTTTCTGTCACAATATTGTGGAGAATTTGTAACTGTCACACTAGACACAACACAACCCCATGAGAGCTGAAAGCAGCTTTGAGGATGGGACATAAGCACCAGAACATCAGGGAAGTTCAGTTAAGGACACACTAAAAAAACAAATCACATTTGTTTTCTTTCCCGGTAGGGTTTTAAGTCTCAACTTTACCACTTATTAGTTCTACTCACACCATATTTATTGAATTTATATGCCTGAAAAGCTGTTCTACAGCTAGCAGGGTCTGAAAATTATTGGTAATTAACACTAATGGGAAAGAATAATTTCAGTGGAAATAACATTCCTTTGGTGTCAGGCATAATAACTAGATCAGAGGGTTGACTCTTCTAACATCCACATTTCCTTCTTAAAAACAGCTTTGTTCCATGATCTTATTTATATAGAGAGAATCAAGGATTTCTTTTACTTCCTTTATTTGTGATCTAAAATATACTTACAGTAGTAAGAAACAGCCAAGTAAATTCTACCTGACATCAAAGACAAAGCCTCGGAGGCTCTTTTCCTTGTGAGTGGGTATTGATGGTTCCTGGATGATCAGATGTTGCTACAAGTAGCAGATGGGTTAGTTTAATACTGCAGGCACCCTTTCCCTTTTCTTTGATTTGCATCCATCTTATTAGAAAGTGACACTGCCCTATTGATTCCTTTCAACCCCAGAAAGAGAAGATAAGAAAAAAAAAAAAAGCGAAAATGTGACAGAGATAAGAGGCTCTCAAGGTGATCCATAGATGGTGTCTGAGGCCAGGCTTGTTTCTGGTCTCAGTAAATGGTGCTAAGGGACAGTATTCAGAGGTTAGAATACGCTTTAGCAGCCTGTCCTCGTGAATCAGTTCTGCTACTCTTTCCTCAATAATAATCTCTGCTTTGGAAAACAGCTATCTGCTATCTATTACATTTCTATGCACAAAGATGACTGCAGTCGTGTCCCAGCCAGTAGCCATATACAACCCATATCAATTTTCAATGGTTACCAAATAAGTGAAAGGCCAAATGAGATTTCTTATCACTTAGGATCGTCTACCTTTAAATTAAAAAGAAAGTTACTGCTTTAGTGCATACAGTATCTTTCTAATATATGTTTTTTATTGTCCTCTGTAAAATATGAGTGAGTTGGTGCTTACTGAGACTTAGTAAACAGCAAACCTTTCCAAAGAGGACAAAAAAAAAGAGGCAGAAGGAACAAAAAAAGAAAAAAATAATAATTAGGAAAAAGAGAAAGCATCTACCCAGACCCCAAATCATGTGGAACCTAGATTTCTTTCAGCACCGAGTGGAGCTTCACCTGAGTTTGTCAAAATAGGCTGATTGCTTGATCAACTAACTTCTGGATCTCTTGAAATATCTTATTGAGGGGGGGATTAATGAATGCTTCATGAAAGCCTTAAAATAGGTAAAATGAATAAGAAAAATTTGCACCTGGGTAAGAAGGTATCCTAACCAGAATTAACAAAAAGGCACTCATATATTGTATTCATAAATTTGCTTTGTTAAATGGCAACTCTTTCAAACTATAACTTAAGGATAAAAAGAGAAAAGAATACTGAGCCAAAAATAAAGGCGTTCAGTTTTTAGACAGTGTAAAAGAAACTCTTTTGCTTTTAATTATAATATACAATCATTATGTTAAGACATTTGTTATTTATTCTAAATTAAGTAAAAACCATTGAAAACTAAAATCAGTTATATTAATTTAATTATAGCTGGATTTGATAGAAGAATATTTCAATTACACATAGTTTTTAGAAGCCAAGTTTGCTTATGAATTTATTCTGATTATTTTTCATATTTATGTTGAATATGAATTTGTGATGTCTAGAAAATTACAGCGAAGTTTTCTATTTCTAATTATTTGTAAGTGTCCTCTTTTAATTCTTCAGATTTGGGTAGGTTATTAGGTTATTGATTATTTTTAGCATTCACGGTCTTCTTAAAAAGTATCTTTTCTCAAATGTACATTTGATTTCTATTTCATAACTATTAGTTCTTATTTCTACTTTCTTTATGTTCATCTTTAATTATTATTATTGTTGTTGTTATTGGTCAGTCCTGGAGCCTGAGCACTGTCCTTGGGGTTTCTCAAAGCTAGCACTCTACCACTTGAGCCACGGCATCACTTCCAGCTTTTTCCTGTGTATGTGGTATTGAGAAATCAAATCCAGTGCTTTGTGCATGCTAGGTAAGCACTGTACCTCTATGCCACGCTCCCAACCCCTCATCTTTATTTTAGGAGATTCTTCAAATGGATATTAACTCATGGATTTTCACCAACTTTTTCCTTAAGTACTACTAGCTAACATGTTTAAAATTATAAACTTTCCTTCCAATTTTCTCTTGCTTCCCACCACAAATTATATCAAAATGTTGATCTCATTTACAACAGGTTTTTTTTTTTCAATTATGTTACATTTCCTATTCGGCATGATGCTTAAATCTCGATTGTTTTCAAATGCTGTTGAATTTAGCTTTTGTTATTGATATATATCTAAATCCCATTGTGTTCAAAGTATATCCCCTTTCTGATTTCTGTCCTTTGAGATATGTTGAGAGGTATTTTTATAACAAACGTAAAATTACTGTGTGTTTTTGAGATTAGTATTTTTATTATATGTCTTTACATACAGATTATCTGTTAAATCATGTTCAAATCCTCCAGAAACTGTTGATCAGTTAATAAGAGAGCAAGCTCAAAAAATCAGTGGCTCACACCTGTAATTCTAACTACACAAGTAGCTGATATCTGATTATTGTGTTAATCCCAATCAAACACACAAGAAAGCCAGAAGTGGGGCTGTTGGTCAAGCAGTAGAGCACTAGCTTTGAGCAAAAAACTCCCAGGGAACTACGTAGGCCCTGAGTTCAAGCACTAGGACTGGCACACACATGCAAAAATTTTAATCATAAATTTTTATACATTTATTATTTGTTTAGGTTTTCTTTTTCAGTATTCAAGAATGCCTTCTTTCCTTTCATTTCTCTTGAAGTTTCAATTACCCACTAACAATTTGTACCTTATTCCACATAGTTTTTCAATCTTTACATCTTTCTGTGTGGTTTGAACTGCATTATATTTTCCCAATAGTTTCCTTGGTGTCTAACCTATTTACTAAATTTTCAATCAATGTATATGTTTTTAATTCTCATTTTGCTTTTCACTGTTTTTAAATATGCTTAAATTCTCTGTTGCTAATTTTCTGGAAACTGCTACTTTAAACTATGAGTTTGATGACTCTGATATCAAGCTATCAGGAATATTTCCTGATTTTGCATTATTGAGGTATATAAAAAGGAGAAAGTACTGTATAATGTATGTAGCCTTTCAAGTAGGTATATTTTTGTGTTTAGTGTGTAGACATGTTAAAGAAAGATCAACTTAATCTGAAATTTATTGATTAGAAGCTGAATTTAATGGTTATACCACACTATTTCTTGAACTAATGCAACATTGATAATCACTTGACACTGTTGGATATGAACCTTACAGCTTCAGGGGAAGAGGAGTAGGGAGTACAATGGAAAAAAAAAATGAGGGATCAAGTAAAGGTGGTTGAAAGCAAATGTACTCATTACCTTATCTTTGTAACTCTGACCACCCCTCCCTGACCCCTCCTCCATTACTTTTTCAATAAAAAAATACAAAATATAATTTCTCTTCTCTTATCCGAAGACCTTCTAATTCAACCTTTTGGAAATCTTAACTGAAAGTCTGGGATGTTTATTACCATGGCCCCTTTCTAACCATCTGTGACCAGGATTCTTTTCAGCTTCTTCAGCATGGTTGAAATTCTCCCCTGATCCTCTCCATGCAGTGACCACAGCTTAAGAAATGCCTCAAGGGTACAGCTTGAGACAAGTGGCAGATTCATGATTCTGCATCTCATTTATGTCTGAGATCTCAGCTGTTTAAGTCCTTGCTGCATTAATGTCGCTGCTGTTTTCAGGCAGATATGTTTTTAAATTCCTTTAGCTCTTCTAATTGTTCTCCGTGGGACAGATGATATGACACAAGTTAGCAGGGTCAAAAATGGAAGGCTTGTTTATTTTAAAAACACATTCTTCTCTCATATGATTAGGCCAACTTGCCTTTTTTATTCACATTTATCTATTTCATCTGTATGTAATTTTGTGACATATGGGACCTAACTAGAAATTGACCTTTCTGTAAAATTGTTATCAAGAGTTCCATTATGTATCATTTATTTTAAATTTTCATTTATGTATACACATATCTGTCATGAAAATACATAGGCTTAGATGTTTTATTAGGTTTTTGTTTCTTGTTTTTACCCAACGGCACACCTTTATTTCATATTACATTAAATATTACATAATTCCCTACATGTTTCTGTTATTTGAATTGTTTATCTTAACATTATTGTTTAATGAGAGATAAAGTTTGAAGTCTCTGTCTACATTAAAATCATTTTATCTGATATTTCATTCATGTATACTAGTTGAAAATTTTGCTTCTATTTTAGTCGTCAGTGCATTATCACTTGAGTATGTTTTGCTTAAGCCAGTCCTCCAGATAGTGTACTACATGAAAACAGTGAACAATTGAACTTTGAAGTTTGTTCCCTGCCCAGTGTCTGAACAACATAATTTATCAAAATGTACTGAAAGTAGGAGTTAATTTTTAAGTATCTATAAGAAAATGGCTTTTTTCTATATAAATCCCCAGTAATTACAAGCATATAAATTTCCATTCATTTTATTTTAATTTTTATATATTTTTATTGTAATTAATAGAAGGGTTACATGATATTTGCCAGATAGATGGTGCATTAATTCCCATACATTGATACCTTTCACATGTCTTGGTCCCTACTTCCCTCCTCCTCACCCCCACCCCTCATCTTGTTTCCCCCCTTTCCTATCCAATTTTAAATAGCCAAATACAAACATATCTGAGATATCAGGTAACAAAGTGAGATACTGTAACAATATGAGATAAGCAAGGGACAGCAAAAGAGATGAGAGATAACATAGTACCTTAAGAATCATTCATTATATGCCTTATGTTTCTATATCCTAGAGATCCTTTCATTTAGCGTCATACTATATGGCCTTTTGTACCAAGGTTTTGCTCTATTGCAAATCTCTGCTAGAAGAGCCCACGGTTTCTACTTATTATGACAAATGAGGGAAACCATTGAGCCTATCTTCCTTTGAGTCTGGCTTACTTCACTTAATATGATCTTTTCTAAGTCTTTCCATTTCCTAACAAATGGGGCAATGTCATTCTTTCTGACAGCAGCATAGAATTCCATTGTGTATAAATACTACACCTTGTTGATCCATTCATCAACTGAGGGACATCTAGGTTGGTTCCATATCTTTGCTTTGGTAAATAGTGCTGCAATGAACGTTGTTGTGCTAGTGGATTTAGTATGTCTTTGTTTCTGAATGATTGGGTAAATTCCAAGTAGTGGAATTGCTGGGTCATAGGGGAGCTCTATGTTTAGTCTTTTGAGGAACTGCCATACTGCTTTCCATAGTGGTTGAATGAGTTTGCACTCCCACCAACAGTGTAGTAGTGATCCCTCCTAGCCACATCCCCTCCAGCATCTGTTGTTATTAGTTTTCTTGATCCTGGCCATTCTAACTGGAGTGAGGTGGAGTCTTAGAGTTGTTTTGATTTGCATTTCTTTTATGACCAGAGATGTTGAGCATTTCTTCATGTGTCTATAGGCCATTTTGTTTCTTCTTCAGAGAAGACTCTCTTTAAGTCTTTGGCCCATCTTTTAATGGAATGGTTGTTACTTTGGAGATTAGTTTTGGATTGGTTCAATTTTTTGAGCTGTTGATATATTTTAGATATGAGGCCTTTGTCTGTTGTATGGTTGGTGAAGATCTTCTCCCACTCTGTAGGCTTCCTAATTAGTTTACTAGCTATGTCCTTTGCCATACAAAAGCTCTGCAGTTTAATGCAGTCCCACGTATCCAGCCTTTCTCTGATTTGTTGTGATTCTTGGTCCTTATTAAGAAAGTTTTGACCTGTGCCAAGGAGACCTAGTGTATCTCCTATTCCTTCTTGTGAAGTTTTCAGAGTGTCGGCTTTTACCTCCAGATCTTTGATCCATTTGGAATTAATTCTAGTACAGGGTGACAAAGAAGGATCCAACTTTAGTTTTCTGCAGGTGCTTAACCAGTTCTGCCAGGACCACTTGTTGAAGATGCTGTCTTTCTTCCATTCTATTTTTTTTTTTGGCTTCCTTGTCAAAGATTAGGTGGCCATAGGTCTGTGGTTTAATGTCTGGGTCTTCAGTTCTATTCCATTGGTCTTCAGGCCTGTTCTTGTGCCAGTACCAAGCTGTTTTGATAATTATAGCTCTGTAATGGAGTCTAAAGTTTGGTATTGAAATTCCTCTTGCGCTGTTCTTTCTGCTAAGAAGTGTTTTTGCTATGCGGGGTCTTTTATTATTCCATATGAAATTTTGGATTGCCTCTTCTATTTCTTTAAAGAATGATATTGGGATATTGATGGGTATTGCATTGAATTTGTAGATAGCCCTTGGCAAGTTTGTCATTTTCACGATATTGATTCTTCCAGTCCATGAGCATGGGAGGTTTTTCCATTTCCACAGTTCTGCTTTAATTTCCTTTTTCAGGGTTTTAAAGTTTTCATCAAATAGGTCCTTTACATTCTTAGTTAAGGTAATTCCTAGGTACTTTATTTTCTTTGAGGCTATTGTGAAAGGAGTTGCTTTCCTGATTGTTGCCTCATTCTTCTCACTGTTGGCGTAGAGGAAGGCAGTTGATTTTTGAGGGTTAGTGTTATAGCCTGCTACCCTTCCAAAGTTTTGAATCAGCTCAAGGAGCTTGGGAGTAGAGTCTATAGTATTCATTAAATCAGAATCATGTCATCTGCAAAGAGGGAAAGTTTTACTTCCTCTTTCCCTATTTGGATCCCCTTTGTGCTTGCTTCTTGCCTTATTGCACTGGCTAGGAATTCTAATACTATGTTGCTGTCAGAAAGAATGACATCACCCCATTTGTTAGGAAATGGAAAGACTTAGAAAAAAAATCATATTAAGCGAAGTAAGCCATACTCAAAGGAACTTAGGCTCATTCGTCATAATGAGTAGAAACCTTGGGCTCTACTAGCAGAGATCTGCAATAGAGCAAAATCTTGATACATAAGGCCATATAGTATGAAGCTAATTGAAAGGACCTCCAGGATATTGAAACAAAAGCCATATAACGAATGATTGTTGTCCTTAATGTAGTATGTCGTCTCTCATCTCCTTTGCTGTCCCTTGGTTATCTCATATTGTTATAGTATCTCACTTTGTTATCTGATATATTTAATTTATTTGTATTTGGTTATTTGAAATTTGATAGGGAAGGGGGTAAAACCAAGACGGGAAGGGGGATGGGGGGGAGGGAAATGGGTACCAAGACATATGAAAGGGTATCAATGTATGTGAATTAATGTACCTTGTATCTGGCAAATATCATGTAACCCTTTTACTAATTACAATAAAAAAATGCAAAAAAGAAAAAAAAAGAGGAGTGAGGAATGTTCCATGGATTCCTAGTTTCTCCAGAGCTTTTAACATAAAGGGGTGTTGGATCTTGTAAAATGCCTTTTCTGCATCTATTGAGACAATCATATGATTTCCAGCCATTTTAATAAAAAGTGTTTATTGCCAGCAAAATGATCTGCTCTTCCATTTTTGTTTCAATTTTTAATAGTTTTTCAGTGTTTTAAAATTATATTTCTATTATTTTTTTAAAAGTTGAATAAAGAGGTTGCCATTCAATAAATCAGTTTATAAGTGCAATACATCTTTATCATTCTCCACAAACTGTTCCCTCCTGCCCCTCAATTTTCCTGCTTCACTGGATAGGCATTGGATACTGTGACTGCAATTTCTCCCTCTTCATCTCTTCATCTATCTACTACCATCCTCTTTACTTCCCTTGAAACACTTTTTCAAGTGATATTCATTTTGTTGAACTGTGAGTTTTTCTAAGGAATTAAACCATTTGAATTTCCCCCTAAAATTACTATACTTTATTATGTTTGTGTACTCTTACACACAATCCCACATGTGTCTACTTGTATATTTTTAAATTAAATCTACCATCCACATGAAAGAAAATAGGCATCCTTTGTCTCTTGGGACCAAGCTTAATTTGACATAATTTTTTTCAGGTCCATCCATTTCTTTGCAAAACATTTAATATATTTTTTGTAATGCATAAGTAAGCTTCCATTATGTATAAACAGCACATTTTCTTGCTCTAATTGTCCATTGAGGGATATCTGGGCTGGGCTTTTCCATACCTTGACTCTGTTAAATGAATACGGTTGTTACAAGTCGCTTTTTTCTGTTTTTCAGTCTTTTCGATCCATGCCCAAGAGTGGTGTTGCTGCATCATGGGGTAGTTCTATGTTTATTTTGGCAAGGCAACTCCAAACTGCTTTCTAGAGTGGTTGATCAAGTTTACACTCCAACTAAAAGTGTATTAGGGTTCCTTGCCCCCTATATCCACAGCAGTGTGTACAAATATGTATTTTCAATTGGCAGGTCAAAATTAGGGCCTGAGTCTGGCATTTCTAGTAAGTTGCAGGTTTTATTAACGATGCTAGCTACTGAAGAGTACCTGGATTCTTACAAGGACTTTTTGTGAAAGTTTTATATTTTAATTAATTAAGTTAGCATGCTCATAAAACAACAAATGTTCATCGAAGCAGTGTCAATATGTTTCTGGCATCATCCTAAAACCTTAGGATAGAAAAATACCTAGAACATACATAGGCAATATGCTAGTAATCCCATTAGCAATTAGCAATGAAGACATGAACATGAACTGCAATACACTAAGTGCTATAGTGCAAATTAGTTTGAGAGGAGATGGTTTAGCACATGGTACAGCAAAACACAATGTCAGAAGGAAGTGAAATATGAGTAACCTCAGAGATTAGGTACAGGTCAGACTGGGGTAGTGATTATACAGGTTGTGCTAGCAAGAGGCACTTTAACATAAGAGCAATTGTTAGGCATCAAAAGATGTCTAGGCAAATACAGGATAAGACTAAGTGAAATGAACTCTAGGATATGGAAAAAAGTGGGTTATCTTTGTGATTGCTGTTCTTATTATACTATAGGAAGTTATTTCTTTTTCCCCTCTATGTTTTATCTTATGTTGTTACTGTATCAGACTTTGGTACCTGGTATATTGTGTATATGTGTATATGAAATAGGGAAGGGAAGGGGGAGGTGGAGGAAGGGAACAGAGGACAAAAATAGGGGAAGGGGTATCAATGTTCAAGAAATAATATACCCACTATTTGATGAATGTAACTGTAACCGTCCATACATTACCCCAACAATAAAATACAATTAAAAATAGATTTCCAGGCAAGAAAGCAACAAGACTAGATTTCCATGTTGAAAAGATTCTTCTCCCTGGCAGTGCATTGAACTGATTAATGATGAATGATTTACATATCTGTGTCAATCATGATCAACCATTTATTTAAACAGTTTGAAAATCTTCAGCAAATGAGTATTAAAACTAAAAGCTACAGATTAATGAATGTCAAACTCACATGTACTTTCATTAAAGAATTTCTCAGCCAGGTGCTGGTGGCTTATGACTGAGCTCAATCTTAAGCCAGCCTTTGAAAAGAGCCCATGGCATTCTTATCTCCAACTAACCACCAAAAAATGGAAGTGGAACTCTGTGTTTAGTCTTAGGGAAAAATAAGTAAAGAGTTCTCAGAGTTATTGAGAATTCTTGTGAGAACTGTGAAATTCAAATCTAGGGGCAGCATTTCTCACAAGGAGAAACTAGAAAGCTTTCAGTATAAGAGCAATTATGAGATGTAACACACTCTCTGAGAGACATCCTGACACTCAGGAAAATGCCATTGAAATAATGAGTCAACCATTAGCACCATAAGAGAAAGAAGACGGATGTGAGGAAAATAATTTGAATTCCATCACTTCTTACAGTCATCTGGTCACAAGAATGATAGCAAATGACAAACACATCTAAAATAAAACATCCTTGATAGGCATGAATCCTTCTGATGACAACCTTAGGAGGGAAAAAAGAAACTACTTTGAAAATAATGCTAAGGCTAGCGGTCTTTGTTTTCAACAATAATAGGCATTTATCTTAAAAAGAAAAATCCATCCTTCACATTTTAATCACCTCATATGGTTTCTTGAATTTTTGATTAATTTTTATCACACATGGCCTTAAACTATGAAACAAATTTTTCGCAATGATTATCCCAACGGTGGATGTACATTTCACTTTGGGCTCAGTGATTTCCTCATCTCTAGTTGATGCTGGCAGAATGTCTCCCACTTAGTAGTTGATTTTCGTTACTTTTCTCTTTCTGATAGTTATATAACTTTGACCCATTGTAAAGCATTGCCGTGTGTTATATATTAATTTAGAATTCATCTTCACTAAAGTTACCAGGCTTTGCAAATGAAGTCAACTTTTTCTCATTATTAGCTGTGTCTGTGTTCTGTGGTCTACTTATATATTACCACCCCCTCCCAGTCCAGGGATTCTCCATTATGACCTCCAAAGTTATTTCGATGATTTTTCATTTCTGCCTACCAACTAGAATCTCATCAGCCCGAGAGCGCCCTAAAAGAAATTAAGGTGAATTAATGCACCTTCTATCAGGCAAATATCATGTAACCCTTCTATTAATTACAATAAAATATATGAAAAAAAGAAATTAAGATCTTACTATTTTTTGTGTTTTCATGTATATCTTTCCCATCTAACTTCCACACAGGAGAGAGAACATATGTTGTTGGTCTCTTTGAGACTGGCTGATTTCACTTAACATAATTTCTTCTAGGCCCTTAATGTACCTTTTTCCCCAGCCTTATTGTAATCCACATAACTCACCCTACTATTTACAAATATTAAATATTATTTTGAATATATGGCAAAGAAATGTGATTTATAGCATATTATTAAGAATAGATTGTATATGTCTTCTTACCCATGCTTTTTAAGAGCTTGAATTTGTTCAAGGTAACCCCATGAGCCACAGCTCCACTTCTGGCTTGCTTTTTTTTTTTTTTTCTTTCTTTCTTTCTTTCTTTCTTTCTTTCTTTCTTTCTTTCTTTCTTTCTTGGTAAACTTTTGGAGATAAGAACTTTCTTTTAGCCGGGAGTTTGGCCTAGTGGTTAAAGTGCTTGCTTAGCATGCATGAAGACCCGGGTTCTATTCCTCGGTACCATATACATAGAAAAAAGCCGGAAGTGGTGCTGAGGCTCAAGTGGTAGAACTCTAGCCTTGAGAAAACCCAAGGACAGTGCTCAGGACCTGAGCTCAAGCCCAGGACTGGCAAAAAAAAAAAAAAGAACTTTCTTTTACAGGCTGACTTCGAACTGTGGTCCTCAGATCTCAGTCTCTTAAGTAGTTAAGGCTAGAGACATGATCCATCAGTGCCTGACTTGTTATACTTTTAAAATGAAGATAGATAATGTTAAATCTTTGTTTCCCACATTGAAAGACAAATGTGACAATTACAATGATATGCAAAAAGAATATTTTTCCTCCCACGAAATTTTGGGTGTTTCTGTACTCTGGAAGTTCATTGAATCAGGAGAAAACCAATTCTGGCTCAATCTCTGGATTGACAGTCTTGTGTGCTTAAAATTCTATGTACATATAATATCAATTAATTTAAATAGAATCGATCAGTTGACTATATTCAATTATAAGTAGGTCACAGTGTTAATTATTTACAAAAATAAAAGATGGGTTTGCAAAAGCAAGAAATTTAAACCTGTGCTTGAAATTCAAAGAAAAGACAATAAGAACATGAAATAAACTCTAGCCAGGCACTGGGGCTCACACATTTAATCATTACTACTCAGGAGACTGAGATCTAAAGATAGAAGTTTGAAATCAGCCTGAGTAGGAAGATAAAAAAGACTTACCTACAATTAACTACCAAAAAGCTAGATGTAGTACTGTGGCTGAAGTGATAGAGGACCAGTCTTGAGTAAAAGACTAAATGACAAAACCCAGTTCAAACCCCATGAAAGAAAGAAAGAAGGAAGGAAGGGAGGGAGGAAGGGAAGGAGAGAAGGAAAGAAGAAGGGAAGGAAGGAAGGAACAGGAAGGGAAGGGAAGGGAAGGGGTGAGGAGGGAAAGAGCAGGGAGGGTAGGGTAGAGGAGGGAAAAGGAAAGGAAAATAATAAACTGATTGAGAATAAAATGTAGGAAGTCCAAATACAAGTCTCTTTCATCCATCTGATGAGTCCTAGTTATCCTAGAGACCATCTGTGAACTGTGAACTCCTATGACCTTTGTACTCAAGCAAATAATGAGCATCCAACAGTTAATGTCCACAGAATTTTTCTCATTAAATTTTACTATTAGAATTAATTTGTTATGACTGAGAATTTAATTTGTTATGACTGAATTCTTATTTAAAATTTTCACTCTTTCCATCAAGATAATACTGAATTAATACAGATAGACTATATATTCACTTTTTATTTATTGGTGAAACCATATGCATACCCTATGAAAACATAAGCATGCATTCTGAACATTCATGTTCAAAGGCAAATTAAATGTTACCACTTTTGAACCATTCAGTACAATGTCTTAGCCTCCTGAGAGGCAGAGTTTGGAGATAGGATAACCATATGTAACTTCTCATAAGACTTCACTAATAAAGGTGCCTGATTAAGAATCCTGGAAGAGCTCTCAGGTTACACAAAGGTGTAGTTTCTTGAGTCATCTTTTGTACAGGATCACTGTTGAGTTAGTTATCCAGGCAGGGATTGCCTCATGATGCAGAGCTGTCTAAGAAATTATGAGAAGGATGGCCACGGAGAGTCAATTCACTGTGCAGCATGATGTACATTGAAACATTCTGATCCTTGACAAAATTCAGATGAGATGAGTTAGCAGAGTATTTGTAGATATTTGGAGTGCAAAGCTTTAGGCTTATATAGATGTGAAGTAATTTACCTTTTTATACATATAAGAATGAAAATTATGTGAGTATTCAAATAGTTGAGGCCTTTATTATCATCCCCTATTACCTTGTGACACAGCTTTACAGTATCTGTGGTACAGAAAAGCAGTATTCCTAATGATCTTTCTAATGAGGAACAAAATACAGAAGAGGTGAAATCAGAATCCTTAGAGGGTGAAATCTTATAGACAAGAAAAAAAAAGCAACTAAATTAAGGATTCAACAAAAACAAGTGCAATGTTGCTAATGTTGCCACCAGAAACATTTCTAGAACAGCCTGAAAGGTTTTTTTTTAAATTTTTTATTGTAGAGATGATATATAGAGGGGTTGCAGTTACATAAGTCAAGTACCGAGAACATTTCTATTTGGTCAGTGTCACCTCTTCCCTCATTTTTGTCCCCAGTTTCTTCCCTCCCACCCTCCAATCTCCACAAGTCCATTTTCAATATAATATCTAGTGAGTATCACTGCTGAATTCATCCACCCTTTTCCCCACCAATTCTGGGACAGACAAACTTGCATACAAGACAAAAGGTTCAGAAATAAAGAATAGCAACAGAAGGAGGAAAATAGAAACACACACACACACACACACACACACACACACACAAAGTAAAATTTAAAATTGTTCCACTTCTTGGAGTTTGTTTCAATAAGCATCATTTTATAAGATCACATGCACATAGCTATTGAGTCTTTGTGATCCTCTCCTAAGAATATTCTTCTTTGGCCTCACTGTGTGAATTTGTAGATTTCTTAATTTCAATGATGATACAAAGATTATGTTGCCAAACTCTGGCAATCCATAAGACAACTGATCATTTTCAATCATATTTTAATGGGTGATTTATGATCTTGAGAGCACTTTGTAATTTACTAATTAAGGTTTGACAAACAGAGTTCCAATGTGAGATATTCATCTGAATTTCTTGTGTAGAATTAATTAGAGGACACTGAGCACAGCACTCCAAACAACGAGGCTCTCAACCTGGTGTGGATAATGACTGTATAATCTGCATTTTCTTATGATGGTCTTGGCTAGAAAAGCCTTTTCTTATTCATCACTAACTTGTCCTCCAGCTTTACATTTTATAGTTCCAATGAATGTACATTGATGTCCTATATAAATATCTGCCATAAATGTTTTTTATCATTTTAAAAATTTTATTACTTTAATATTATTTTGTAGCTTT
Source organism: Megascapheus bottae (assembly GCF_031878675.1). Classification (NCBI taxonomy): domain Eukaryota; kingdom Metazoa; phylum Chordata; class Mammalia; order Rodentia; family Geomyidae; genus Megascapheus; species Megascapheus bottae. Next base: position 56,292,617 of record NC_143513.1, on the reverse strand, counting down.
GCAGTATATCTTTACTTAAAAAAATAATGGATGTTTGTCCTTTTCTTTTATTAATTTTTTATGATACCAAGGAATTGAACCTAGGGACTCACACATACTAGACAAGTACTTTATCACAGCCCACCCTTAATTTTCAATCAAGAAAAATAAATCAGAGACAAGATAAAATAATGGCATTTGCAGGGAAGTGGATGAATCTAGAGAGAATCATGTTGACTGAGACAAGTCAAGACCAAAGGAACAAAAGGCACATGGTATCCTTAATATGTGGCTATTAGATCCAAACAGTACAAGAGTAAGGACTCAATATTTGCATACCCTATGCTATGGACATGGTATTGGAAATATAAACACAACTACATAGACATAAAAACCTATGACTCTATAGACATAATGTTTTATTACATAAATTAATATGTATCTATGATGTACAAACTCTTAGCCTAATTTTGATTATGTTCTACAAACTAAGTGCCAGTGATTGTATCTAGAGATTCCCTTCTTGAACACTCATTTGTTAAACATGTCATTTGAAATATGATGTAAAATCAATGTTAATATATTCTTTAATAAAAAATAAATCACGATAAGGAAATAAGTAAATAAAGGTGATTTTTAATCAAGTAAAATAAATAGGGAATCTATATGCATATGCAAATGGACATTTCTTGAAGTACAGGTTAGCTATATAAACTGATATTGAAATAATACCATTTTTTGGAGGAGTATTTAGTTCTTGCAGACTTTTTCAGCATTTGAATTTAATATTGAAGGAAAATTTTGCCCAAATGTAAGGAAAATATACAGCAAAATAAAAATCAGAAAATGGATCTTCATCACAAACTTCCTAACTTTTAATAAGATCTTATAGCCATAGACCAAAAGGAACTTTTGCTAGTTTGAGATAAAATATAGTACCCAAATTCATTAAAGAACGACTGACAGAATTATATGCATCATCAACATTGCTTTTGAGGTGTGACATTTCCTTTGATTTTTACAATAAAAAGGATACATCCTTTCACCAGAATTAGAAACACTCAGCATTGTTCACTTAATTCAGGGCTTTCTTCCACACAGGCTATTTCCAAACAAAATGATGTAAAGAGTACTGATCAAATAGTATGCTACATTTAGCCTCCAAGAGTTGTTTGTATGAGAGCTCTAGACAACAAAGTTTGGGTTATTAATTGTCACAGACACCTTATTGCCAGAGACATCTCTGAACACTGAGTTCTAACTCTGGATGCCTTGAAGAGTGTACTCCCTTCCTCCCTAATGTTATCTTTAGTGATTCAAAATAAGTACATGGTAGACAACCTGTGCTATCATACAACATAGTGGTAAGCAATTTAGCCCAATTTTAATCAATACACTATTCATTCAAATAAGGAGACATAAAAATTAATTTCATTGCATTTGTATCTTTGTGAAGAAAGCAGTACAGTAAATATATTCTTACTTTTTGATGCTTATTGTAGAATCCTGACTATGGTGTTTTCACTGTTTTCCTTGTTTGCTTTCTGGAGTTTTAGAACAAACTGGACTTCAGCCAATCCCGATATTGTTTATTAAGGAAAATATGCTTCCCCTTGTATTTGTAGAAATGATTTATTCTGAAATAGAACTGAAGTATTTGAAATGTGTTTTATTGTCTTTCTTTGGGCTTGGAAGCTTTAGAAAGATGTATGTTGAATTAAATGATCATGAGAAAATTGCCTAGGAGCAGAGTCATGAAATCATGTAACTTGGGTTGAAAGATAGCCTGACCTCTGGTGACTGCCTTTGGTCTGAATCAGCACTTCCTCTAAAGATTCAGATTTGCAATCACTAAAATGATGAAAAGTAGCCATTGAAAGAATAAAAATCAAAGCAGAATTAAATGATTTGGAATCCAAAAAAACTATAGAAAGAATCAACAAAACAAGGAGTTGGTTCTTTGAAAGAATTAACAAAATTGACAAGCCCTTAACAAATCTTACGAAAAAAAGAAGAGAGCATATCGAAATAAACAAAAATCGCAGGTGAAAATGGTAATATCACGACAGAAATTACCAAGATCCAGAATATCATGAGGGAATACTTCTCAAACCTTTACGCCAACAAATTTGAGAATCTAGATGAAATGGATGAATTCCTAGCCAATATTAACATACCCACACTGAACCAAGAAGAACTAAGCCAACTCAACAGGCCTATTTCAAGCTCTGAAATAGAAATGGCAATTAGAGAACTTCCACCTAAGAAAAGCCCAGGGCCAGATGGATTCACAGCTGAATTCTATAAGGTCTTCCAAGCAGAGCTCACACCAATACTCCTCAAGCTCTTCAACGAAATTGAAAATGAAGGTTCCTTACCAAACTCTTTCTATGAAGCCAGTATAACCCTCATCCCCAAACCAGACAGAGATTCATCAATGAAGAATCTACTTTCATATTTTAAACTGATCTTCCAATTCTTTATTTTGTAATTTTGAGCTGAGTACTTTTAGAAAATTTACTAATCTTTTCCTCATAGATATATCAATCTAAGTGTTAATTGATACTTCCAAGTCACTAAATGTATGAATTGTTGCCCGAACTTGTAGATTCATTTCCTTGGAATCATCACCTTTGAAAAGATTAATTTAGCCATGCAGCGTTAATTTTACCTTCAGATAATATATTTTGGTAGAAAAAATTATTTATGTTTAGCAAGTATATTTATACACATTCAGAGATCTACAGACTAATAATGATTTCAGATACTTGAATTATTTCCTTTTCTAATGCTTAATGATTAGAGCATTTGGGATTTAAATAATATGAGGATTATAAAAATATACATAAGTCCATATGGCCATTGATTAAGACAACCACCAGGAAAGCATTACTGCCTCTTGTTAGGAAATCATAACTTTTCTGTATTTTAAATGAGTTACACTGGCTTTATAAGAAGCAACTGAATTTATTGTTATATTTAATTAGTTACTTGTTGTGAGGCTAGGTCCTGTGCCAGGAAGGAAGCAATTGTCATTGTTTGCATTTTTTTATTTGTTTAGCCTTATTAATTGTTTTATAACATTAGGGAATTTTTTCTTTGATCCATATCATATCTAAGAAAATATTAAAATTTAATAGATACCTGTAAAATAGTTTAGTAAAAAAAAATACATAAAATGGGGCTGGGAGTTTGGCCTAGTGGTAGAGTGCTTGCCTAGCATGCACAAAGACCCGGGTTCGATTCCTCGGTACCACATACATAGAAAAAAGCTGGAAGTGGTGCTGAGGCTCAAGTGGTAGAGCTCTAGCCTTGACAAAGTCCAAGGACAGGGCTCAGGCCCTGAGCACAAGCTCAGGACTGGCAAAAAAATACATAAAATAATGGCTATGCAGATATTCATTAATTCAGAGTATCCGAAGAGTCATGGAATAAAATGTACTTCTAAATGTGTAATGAAAATATCATAAAAGTTAAAAAGTAGTTGCTTGGGCTTCATTTTCATATTCTGCTCTGTGAAGATCACATCAACCATTAAAATAATTGCCTAAAATTACGCTACTGTTTAGCTATCCAATAAACAGTATAACATCATTTTAGATTAATTTAGAATGTATTATTTCCAGTAACTGCCTATTTAATATACTTGGCACTAGAAATAATATACAAAAATAGTGGGAGCTTTGAGCTACTTTTTGAGCTACTTCAGTGTTTAATAAGACAAGAAGAAAATCTATTAAATCTATAATTAGCTCTCCTTTTAGCTAGAAGTTCCAAATAAATTGCCTTTAGGCAGAAGACTTTTAAGAGCTCCCTAAGGCTTTGAGTGGGCAGAAGGTCCTAGAACTTTGAAAGTAAGTTGCTATGTCCAAGAAGTTGCTCTAAATTTCAAAAGATTAGAGAAATGAATGTAACAAATTGGCTGGTGCTACTTGTGGCTATAGACACATAAGTTTTTATGTACTGTATAACACATGAGCCACTTTAAATATGAAATTTTGAGGTATTAGTTACAGTCATGGGATCATAGAACCATCACAATCATCCATCTCTAGTATGTTCTCATCATCCCAATCACTTTACCTGAGGACCGTAAGTCCTCTCACTCGCCTGCTGTTGGCTCCTATTGACATCCATCTTATGTTCTCTATTGTGAATTTTGGGTCATTTGTATACATAGGTGGGATTATACTAGATTTCTTTGCTCATGTTACTTAGCATAAATTGTCAGAACTCTCATGCTGTAACCTTAGAATTTCATATTTTTAAGAGGGGTATCGATTTCTACACATTTCTTCGGGAAAAAAATTACTTGGGCAACATGAAGTTTGGAAGTTCAGAATTATCAAACTCTTTCAACAAATTATTCACTTGAAAGGAATCTGAAGAAGTTTCCCCTGATATATGTAGCAGTTAAATTGTCACATTAAAGAATGAACATTTATCATTCTTTCTGACAGCAACATAGAATTCCATTGTGTACAAATACCACATCTTGTTGATCCACTCATCAACAGAGGGACATCTAGGTTGGTTCCATATCTTTGCTATGGTAAATGGTGCTGCAATGAACATTGTTGTGCTGGTGGATTTAGTATGTCCTTGTTTCTGGATGATTGGGTAAATGCCAAGTAGTGGAATTGCTGGGTCATAGGGGAGCTCTATGTTTAGTCTTCTGAAGAACTGTCCCATTTGTTAGGAAATGGAAAGACTTAGAAAAGATCATATTAAGTGAAGTAAGCCAGACTCAAAGGAACTTTGGCTCAATGGTTTCCCTCATTTGTCATAAGTAGAAACCTTGGGCTCTCCTAGCAGAGATTTGCAATAGAGCAAAACCTTGATACAAAAGGCCATATAGTAGGATGCTAAATGAAAGGATCTCTAGAATATAGAAACATAACTCATATAATGAATGATTGTTGTTCTTAAGGTACTATGTTATCTCTCATCTCTTTTGCTGTCCCTTGGTTATCTCATATTGTTACAGTATCTCACTTTGTTACCTGATATATCGGATATATTTGTATTTGGTTATTTGAAATTGGATAGGGAACAGGGGAAAACAAGATGAGGGGTGGGGGTAGGGGGGGAAGGAAATGGGGACCAAGACATGTGAAAGGGTATCAATGTATGGGAATTAATGCACCATCTATCTGGCAAATATCATATAACCCTTCTATTAATTACAATAAAAATATATGGAAAAAAAAGAATGAACATTTGTATGGGAGAGAAAGGAATTTTGCCACTTCATCCCACATTCTTTTGGGGACGTTGATAGGCTTTATGCCATAGATGATAGCGATTAATGACATAGTTCTTATCGTATCTCACACATGAAGAAACAGAGTTCAAAGAGACTAAGTAATGTTCTTAAGAATAATCAAACATGATGGGTCCTATAAACAGATCATTGTACTTAGTTAGCACTGGCAAAATTAGCTAGGGTGATAACGGATTTCTCATTCATTTTCTCATAAGATTTAAGGACTTGCTTTAATTTCAAACATTTAATTTTATACTCAGATAATTTCTCCTTAAAGTTTAATTACTTACGGAAGATGAAAGCTCAGCTTGACTTCCACTGTGATCTCTCCTTATCTACCAAATTGATATGTCATTTGAGAATTATATTCTAAATTAAACGAAATTAAATTAAAACTCAAGTCAAAGAAGCAATGAACTCTCTTTTTGATTTTCTTTGAAAACAAATTTTGGCCTTGCTGGCTAGGAAAATAAGACTTGTGTTCACAAATCTTTACAAATAGCTTTCATGGTCAGATTACACAGCCACACTTAAATGAACCAGAGTGGTGTTGGGTGCTAAGCATTTGGGTTACTCATCTAGGGATTTGTTTCAAGATAATTAACACCCAAGTCTTTATTTCTCCCTTGTAGTATCAGATAAGTACAAGACAAACAAAACTGTGTTCCAAAACTGGAAACAGAAAAGAAAAAAAGGAAAGAAATAGCAAAAGAAATATATTTTAGTGAGTCCATAGAATTTTGCAGGATATTTGAAAATACACAATCCTTTGTAAACTGGGGGTGACCATGCATAAATAATTGAAGTTAAAGTAAAAAAAAATCTATATTTTGAGTCAAAATAATAAAACAATGGTGCATGTGGGGACATACACTTCCACACATGGGACCACAAAGTAGAAGGTAACCATTCTCAGGCACATGCTTATAGACTCCTGGAAGGAGGGAGGACTGGCACACACTGTGGGCACTTCTACAGAGCCCCATGTAGCTATGAGTTGATAATTTGCAATTCTTTGGAACAGTTATCTGGCCACTGTCCAACAAAGATATTCATGGTAGCATTATTTACAGTACTGAAAGCATTAGACATGGCATAAGTGTACGTAAACAGAATCATAGCTAAAGCATCATATATTGATAGAATAAATCTCTCTAGAACTGTAGTATCAACCGAATGTGAAAAAAGGGAAGCATAGATCAAGTGACTGTAAGGTGATCAATTCTTTGTTTAGTTGCATGGTTTAGAGAGTGTTTTGTTTGTTTTTTGTTTTGTCTATGTTAATTGCATGAGATTTCACTTGTCATTTCCATCCGCCTAGGCAATGAACTCTGAGCAAATTCATCTTCTCCATCTCTCTTCCTCATCTCACTTCTCTGTCTTAAAACACTTTCAACAGGTTTCATTATTCTATTTATTTACATGCACATGAAATACTTCAATCATATTCACCCTCCTCCACCCTCTCTGTTGGTTGTTTCATCTCACTAATATATGCACCCCAACAGGCTATTTTCCTTTTCTGTGGATTATGATTTAAAATTCTTTTCTATAATTACTGAAAAGTAGAAAACAAAAGCTGATTATAAAACAATTTTAGCACAAGCTCCAGTGTAGTTGTCTAGCCAAGGACACCAGAAGAAGACCAGCTACATGTATTTAACATGTTTTATGAGGACATTCTTGCCTATCACTTAGCAGTGATTTCTAATGTTTTTGAAAAGATTTACTAGCATAAACGCAACTAGAACTGTTTGAGCTACCTGTGCATTTTGAAACGTAATTGTTGATGATATAATATTACCCAGGAGATAGAACTCAGTACATTCCCATTTGTACACTCCTTGATACCAGTTAAAGTAAGACAACATTGTTCTATAACCAAATGCAGGAAAAAGAAAAGACATTGTCTCACTTGGAGGACACAAACATATTTAGTCAACAAGATATTGGTTCATTTGAGTTTTATGGCAAATAAGGATGGAAAGTAGTTTGCATAATTTTCTAATGCTGTTTTTACAATGTTTATCTTTTATAAGGCTCTTTGGAACAGTTGTTGGCCACCTGTCAATAATGTGGCTTTTTATGGAGTCAGCCTTTTATTGTTCCTATGCCCTTGACATATAAAAAAAATCTGTCTTATAAGTCCTATTTAAACATGGTGAGAAAAACACTTACTTTAAATTTGGATGGCCACCTTCTGTAGACTGGATAAAGAGTTTTGAATGATACACCGAACAATAGTTGGCATCTTATAAAATCTTCTTTGGCAGAAAATGAAAATAAACTCATTATTTGATGAACATTTTCTGAAAATTAATGAAAAATTGTATTTATGATATTGAGCCATGGAACTCAGCCAAAAACATTTATGTAAAGCTTTTGTCACAATTTTGCATAATTTTATATTGATTTTGTGTAAAAATATTTCTATTATGGGTTTACCAATTAAATAAACACTTCAGTGTCTGAACAGTTGCTTTAGCTACTTGTTAGTGTAACAGGACATCCAATGTTTCATCCTAGATTTACATAAAAATCTGTCAACTAAGTGTTCTGCACATATTTATTGACCTACATGCTAGAAACAATTTACATGGTAGTGGATAAACACAATCCCACAAATCTGTACACAGGAATATACCTCCATTCATAAGGGGATACTTCACACCCTTAAGGAGGAAGCTGGCTATCCCTTGTCTTTCTCAATGAGATTCCACGTTCCCTTTAAAACATCAGGCCCAAGAATGGTGCCTGAAGCACGTTTCAAACCAATGGAAATTCTTATTGTGCTTGTTAACAGCAATACCCCCTTTCATGACCATCACTTCTCCACTACCACCTTCTCTTTCCTCTTAGTAATGTGTGAGGCTGCATATTAACATTTATTGGAAATCCTTGATGTATTCTACTCAGATAACCCATTTTTGTATTATGCTAGTCTGCTGGCTTCCTATGTTCCTACAGAGTGTCCAGATATGGTGTTTCCAAATTATATTTTGAAGCATTTTCACACCTCTGAACAGGGTAGCTAATTGGAGTAACAATTCTTAGTTGTCAAGAGCAATTTCAGATGCATTCCCCCTTCCACTAAGTGTGTGATTATTTCAAGATTGCTTGCAGGGCTAAAATAGACAGCTCTCCATCAGGGATACTGGACTGAAGATCTGATCTTTCCAGAGATTGGTTAATTGGACATGTGTGCAATACCCAAGGTGCAGGGAAGTGATAAGAAAGCAGTTAAAGCCTGAAAAGTGGATGAGTTCTTTTAGGCTCCATCATGATTATATTGCTATTTCTGCTTTCAACAGTAGCTTTTTCTTTAGCATCAGTAGGTATTTTTATAGATCACTGAGGCATTTTTGGCTATACCATTTTCTTATTCTCAATGTAAGAATCTTGGAATAAAATAATCCTAACAGTGTAATCGGTTAGTAACCTGTTAGTTAAAATGTGTAATAGCACTAGAATGGCAATTGAAATGTATTTATATTGATAAGGTATGTAAATAATTATTAGATTTTTTATCTAAGCAAGCTTCAGAATTTCTTATTATAAATGTGTCAAATTTTTTTCTGCTGATATTGGCATCAGCCATGTATCACGTCCATAAGTCTTATTGACTAACTTCTATCTTTTCTGAACAAAATAATTGAAGATGTTCACACAATAGTAGGCCAACAAAATTATAGGAAACAATGAAACTATGGAATATAATGAATTGTTCCAGTCAATTAGTGCCAGTGACAGGTTTTTTGGTTTGGGGTTATTTTTTTGCCAGTCCTGTGACCTGAACTCAGGGTCTAAGCCCTGTCTTTGGGCTTTCTCAAGACTAGAGCTCTACCACTTTTAGCTTTTTTTTTTCCTTCTATGTATGTGATATAGAGAAATAGAATCCGGGTCTTTGTGCATGTTAGGCAAGCCCTCTACCACTAGGCCAAACTCCCGGCTATTTTATTACATTTATCTTAAAAACCTGTCACTAAGGGGCTGGGAATTTGGCCTAGTGGTACAGTGCTTGCCTAACATGCACAAAGACCCGGGTTCAATTTCTCGGTAACATATAGGAAAAAAAAAAGCCGGAAATAGTGCTGTGGTTCAAGTGGTAGAGCTCTAGGCTTACAAAAATCCAAGGACAGTGCTCAGGCCTTGAGCCCAAGCCCAGGACTGGAAAAAAAAAAAGATAAATCTAATAAAACACATGTGAAGTCAAGCAAGGCAAATAGTCCTTGTGTTCAGTGAACATGACAGTAAGAATTACTTTATATTTTAATGAATTTAAACTAAAAGGCATATTACTAGCATTTTTTCATGTATTCAGTAACTAGTAAAAATAAAAATCTTAACATTTAGAAGTGACTTATTTCAAAGAACATTTTGTTCTTAGCTGTAATTAGCATGAAACTAATCCAGAGATTACTTGGAATTATTTTCTTCAGGTTTGTTTTTATTCATTCGAGAAACATTGAGTTCATTCTATGACCATGCCCTAAAATTGTTGCAAAAGACAAAGTCCTACCCTGAGGGAGCACAGAGATGGTCTTCTATGATAAGTTAACACTTGGCAGTTATTATATAAACTAAGCAGTTTTAGGATAGACATGACATGAGAAATACACAGGATGCTTTGAGTACACAAGGAAATTTCCCCTTGTTGTGGTGTCAGAAATCCATCAATCATTTTCAAGGCAATCATTTACATTTTTTTGCCAGTCCTGAGCTTTGAACTCAGAGCCTAAGCACTGTAGTTGGGGCTTGCTTAAGGCTAGAGCTCTACCACTTGAGCTACAGCACCACTTCCGGCTTTTTTCTATGTATTTGGTACTGAGGAATCAAACCCAAGTCTTCATGCATGCTAGGCAAGCACTTTTAGGTTAAACTTCTTTCCTCAATCATTTACATTTATTTGAAAGAAATTTAGCAGTCTGTTTTCTTTTAAACTTAGTTTATAAGTTTAAGAATTTCACCAGTTCATACTTGTAGTGTATTTTTCAGATTTTAAAATTAACCATTATTATTTATTTCATTGTTTTTTGAGTTTTTGTTGTTTTTAGGAGAAGAAAAAATTATTTCATAAAAATATATTTCTTTGCACAGCAATGGCACAAAGATTTGAAGTCAATTCACATTTTTGTAATGAAATGTACATTTTTCATTAGTTATAGCTCACTGAAAATAGCACAACTTACCTAAAATGTACAATTATGTACATTTAAGTATGAATTTTTCATCTTATCCCACAGAGCAAATATCTAACGTTTTGGAGATTTAATTTGCTTAATCTGTCTAATTTCATAAGCAATATCAAGAATGAAAAACAATAATGTACAAATATTTTCCCTGAATTATTTTTGGAATTTTGACAATGATTTAGACGGGTAGAAAATAAGAATTACTATATTATTCAAATATAGTGGGAAAAGAAAGTAATATCAAATATGTGAAATTAATTTTAAAACAAATCATCTTATTCAGATTTTAATGGAAAGTATCAAAAGTTTTATGAATATGCAATATAATATCATTTCTGTAAGGGATTTTCAGCAGTTTTTCCCTTCACAATGCAAATACAAGCTTAAAGTATTTCCAAGTATTCTATATTGACAATTCTAACAAATTAACTAGCTTTCAAAATTTATAGCATTTTGTTATCAACATTCCAGAAAGACTTTTTCCCAAAGGGAATTATAAATTCCTTAAAGCATCTTAGCTGATGAAATTTGTAAAGCAGAAATTTATTAGGTTGTGCAAATTACTCAATACTCATTCTATATATGTAAGAATGAGTGCTTGCCATGATATTTGTCTTTTCCATTTACAAGTAGAATATGAAATTCATATGGAAGATAAAATCTACATGTTTTAAACATTTTTCAATAAAATTAAATGCCTAAATATTATAAGAATATTTTTCATTTTTCCTTTTGTAAGGAGCAATTGCTGTCATGATCTGAAAAATATGTCTAAACATACTTTCAATTACTCAATGTATAATGAAATTAAAAGTGACAAATATATCTAAAATCTAGATTAGTTTTATTATTCATTCAAGATGTGAACTGTGGGAAGGTACATGCCTGTAATCTTAGTTACGTGGAGGATGGAGGTAGAAGGATCTGGTTCAAGGCAGCCAGTCAAAGCAAGAGATCCTATCAAAATCAAACCCAAAGCAAAAAGGGCTGTGGAGTGACTCAGGTGATAGGGCACTAGCCAGGCAAAGCCTTCAACTCAATTTCCTGTATCACCAAAATAAACAAAAACCAAATGATTGACTCATAAATACACAGAAAGATGTGAACTTGGCAAATCATGCCACATTATCGCCTTCTGCTTTTGTCAACTGGGATGAATCCTCCGGCCTAGTTTAATGCTTTTGTGCTTTGAAACAGCAAACCTTTTGCAGAAAAATTCTTATGCATAATTCCCCCTTGAATTCAAATAAATAGTAAAAGATTTTTTCTTTTAAAAATAGCAATCAAAATAAGAATAGTAACCCCAAAGGGCGGCAAAATGGAATGTGTGTATGAGTGTGCATCCCCCACTGATTCTCATCTTGTCCTTCTTTCCCTGAGAACTTCTTTTTTTTTTTTTCAAATTTAATTGATTTTATTTTAAAGCTCATTTGCAGGGCTTTTTGATCTCATCACAGGATGCTGACAACATGAAAAATGTGGCTTACATTCATTAATTATAGATCCAATTTCTAAGTCATTGTACTATTTTGATGGAAGAAATTCTCCCACAACTATTTACACTTTGTGTGTCTGAAATAGTAGCCACTGGCCCCATGTGCCAATACCTGAAGTATAGTTGTTCTGAATGAAATATGAAATATATGTCAGATATCTCCCTGAGAAATTCTTGAGAACAGTCTAGAGTTTCAATTACTCAGATTCATGAAACAGATTTATAAAATCATGTAATTATATTATTGCTAAGATTCCTCACAATGCTAAAGTGTAGTTTTCAATTATGTAAGTTAAGAAGTTGTCTTTAAAGCTTTGAAAAATCATATACTCTTCCTTATGAAAGGAAATAATATAAGAAGTAAAGGTTCCTATCTCTTAGCAGGAAGATTTCTAAGGTAAGAATTCACATTCCATTCTAGACTCACTGACCTGTGTGCCATAAACTGCCCTATGATACTAAATAGTTCATATTCAGGAAACAAATAAATTGATTAAAATCTCCAAATCATCCTTCAACATTCAGAAAATTGAAGGTATCCTTGGTGTTTGAATTCCCCAACTTATATCCATACTTCAATAAGGAAAAGAAATCCTATACCTACATATGTCACATATTCATATGTATATATGCCCCCGAACGTGTGTGTGTGTGTGTGTGTGTGTGTGTGTGTGTGTGTGTGTGTGTGTGTGTATGTTTGTACTTTGTTTTGGGAAAGGTAAAGGTAAAATGTGCTGAGATGAAGATTTTATGCTCTTGGCTTCAAGTGCCTTCAAAGTCGACAATTAGATTCTGTCAGCAGTCAGTACACAGCTGTTAGACCTTTGCAGTCATAGGCTATTGCAATAAAAATGAAGTGCAAGGGAGAATGTTCTACAAAACAGTTAATTACCCAGGGAAAGAAATGCCTTCAGAAGTAATCTTTCACGATGGGCTATTTTCTTTGCCAGTTGCTAAAATGGTTGTGAGACAGGAGTAATGAATTTTCATTGTGTCTAATTTCTGATGTCCTTTATGAGCAAGGATTTCTAACTACCTAAAATGAAGCAAATTTTTAGTAATCCCAAAACGACCGAAGGTGAAATCGCCCCAGACATTGCCTTATATAGACACGGTGGCACAGTTCCTCTTTTCTTAAAAAAAATAGAAAAGAAAGGATTGAAACTTAATGAAGATCATTATTTTTCCAGCAGTTTCGCAGAGGGACCTACTTTTGTAAGACTTCAGGGAAGTTAATGTACTAGGTCTTTCTAGAAGGTGATATAGTAACTTTGCCTTTTCTTCTCGCAGAATCGTTAACTCTTGTGTTGTTTTGCAGGTCCGTGGGGCCGATGCATGGGAGATGACTGTGGGCCAGGAGGCATCCAAACCAGAGCGGTGTGGTGTGCTCATGTGGAAGGCTGGACGACTCTCCACACAAACTGTAAGCAGGCAGGAAGGCCTCACAACCAGCAGAACTGCTTCAAAGTGTGCGACTGGCACAAAGAGTTGTACGACTGGAAGCTGGGTCCCTGGAATCAGTGTCAGCCTGTGATTTCCAAGAGCCTGGAGAAACCTCTGGAGTGTACTAAGGGGGAAGAGGGCATCCAGGTGAGAGAGATAACATGCATACAGAAAGACAAAGACATTCCTGCGGAGGACATCATCTGTGAATACTTCGAGCCCAAGCCCCTCCTGGAACAGGCATGCCTCATTCCCTGCCAGCAAGATTGCATCGTGTCTGAGTTTTCTGCCTGGTCTGAATGCTCCAAGACCTGTGGCAGTGGGCTCCAGCACCGGACTCGGCATGTGGTGGCACCCCCCCAGTTTGGGGGCTCTGGCTGCCCGAACCTGACTGAGTTTCAGGTGTGCCAGTCTACTCCTTGTGAGGCAGAGGAGAGCTTATACAGCCTGCATGTAGGGCCCTGGAGCACCTGCTCGGTGCCACACTCCAGACTAGCCAGGCAAGCTGGGAGACGCAGAAAGAACAAAGAGCGGGAAAGAGAGAGAGGCAAAGGGGTGAAGGATCCAGAGGCCCGAGAACTGATCAAGAAAAAGAGAAATAGAAACAGGCAGAACAGGCAAGAGAACAAATACTGGGACATCCAGATTGGATATCAAACCAGGGAGGTTATGTGTGTGAACAAGACTGGGAGAGCTGCTGACCTGAGGTAAGGCTGCATTTCCACCACCTGTTATTGCTCTCAGTACACACCAGCTGACTCCTGGAGAACAACCCATACACAGGGGTCGGGTGTAAGCTGTACCCCCGACTTAGTGTGTGGGTTCCTTCGGGATCTTTCTGTTTTGCTCAAGTTTAGGCCCTATACTACTTGAGTTAATTTCCAATTATCCTTCAAAGGTTAGGTCTGGTTAAGGTCAACAGTACTGTTTCTCAGACAATGAAAGAGAAAAAGGAAACAAAATCACATGGAGGCTGGAGTATTGGGGTTTGAATCAGTTACTTATTTTAATGAGTTAAATAGAATAAGGCATACTTGTAATCTCTCTGTAAGTTTATAGCATTTTCAGGATTACCCTATAAACAAGAGCTGCTCATAACAATGATCCAGGGAGTGATACCTAAGAATAATTTTCTTCCACATTTTATAAAATGGAATGACTCCAGTGAAAGAAAACCGTAAGGGGTAGAAAATAAGGTAAGAAAAGGGTATTTAATCACCACTGGACTTGTCTTAAACACATGATTAATTGGCTGCATTTCCTACATGGAAATTATTTGGCAAATTATTTTGGAGTACATAATGACTGTATTAAGAAGGCCATTTCATGTATGATTAATATGTCATGAAAATAATATTCACTGAGGATTATCTAAAGGAAATGTTGCTCTTTGATAAGTCAGACCCTCTGGGAGTGGCTTATCTGGCTCATTTGCATAATTGCCCTTTTGAAATATTTATGAAGTTATGATCTGGACTGAACTGAAGAAATTATAGTATCATTACTCTGGCTTTTATAACATATTTATTATAGAAATGACATTGAGAGTGCCAGCTACTTTATCACTCCGTCTGTTCTCTTGAGTAAAACCATTAGATAAATTTTTGCTGAACTCTCAACCCATATGCTTCTGGTGAGCAACTGGATTGTATTTCTCATGACCCTGGAAATATTATAACTGCTTCCATTATCCTGTTGATTTCAATGCTTAAGAACCTAAGTAAACCATGCTGCATCCTGAAGTATCCCACTTGCTTTTGCGTTTCTCCACCCTCATTATCTTCCTCACACTTTCTTGTCTAGTGATTCTGCTGTTATGGATTTTGAAATATGGTTGAGAATCTTTGGGGAGCAACATACAGTTTAGATAAATGAATACTTGAGAAAAATATATCATTTATGGACACAACTATCATAATAGTTCTGGTTGATATTTTTAGGGTATTTTCCATGTCTTCTTTCCTTTGTACTCATAAAATAGTATTTTATTTCAGCTGAACAGTAATTCGCCCTTCACTCATTCTGGCATCATTATTACAGATCCTTTAGTCTTCTAAACACATGCTTGCTCTTTATTCTTGAGGTTCCTTCCATTAGCTCATTCCTGTGATTCTATGTCTTGTGCACTTATAGTTCAACTGGTTTTATCATTATATTATTATCCTTACTTTGGTGATTTGCTGATATAGTGGCTCCTGTTATAGTCGTGATTTGGCCTTAACCACATAACTAGATAAACCTCCAAGATTCTATGACTTGTCTCCTATCACTTTTTATTGTGTTGTAGACATTTAATGTTAATTATTTGATTAAGAGTATGATTAACCAGGTGCCGAGGCTCACACCTGTAATCCTAGCTACTCAGGAGGCTGAGATCTGAGGATCATGTTTCAAAGCCAGCCCAGGCACTAAAGACTGTGAGGCACTAAAAAACCGGAAGTGGTGCTGTGGCTCAAGGAGCAGAGTGGTAGTTTTGAGTTGAAGAGCTCAGGGACAATACCCATGTCCAGTGTTCAAGCCCCATGACTGACAAAAAAAAAAGAATATGGTAACAGCTGGATTTCAGTGCCTATAATCCTAACTACTCAGAGGGAAGACCTGAGGATCACAGTTCAAAATTAGCTAAGGCAGGAAAGTTTGTGAGTCTCTTACATCCAGTTAACTACCAAAACATCCAGAATTGGAGCTGTGGCCCAACTGGCTGATAAGGAATAGTACCTAGGCCCTGAAGAATGGCATACCAAAAAAAATCAACAAATTTGGAAATTTGTGTAGAGCTAGTATTCCCAGTCAGTTGTTGGAATTAAGGAAATGTATTTTTAAATGTGAAAATTATTTGTAAGATATGTACATATCATTAGAAATAACCTCTATAATTATTCCAGTAAGATGATATTTGCATATTTTCTGACTTGACTTAAATTTTATGTTAATAAATTGATAATTACTATTTCTATTTAAGATGAATTATCTATATTTGTGAGAGTTAAAGTTTTAGTGAAAAATGACTGAAATCAGATATTTTTACCTATACATCACTCATGTATTACCATATCATAAAGCCTGTAGTCACAAATCAACGATTGAATAACTGAACTTAAGGCATTTTATTCATATCTAGTACACCACATAACATAGAGGACCAAAAATACCTTCATAAGGCTAAAATAGCCTATTACAGGAACTGATTATATTAATCATGATAAACCTAAGAATCCTGGAGAAAGTGTTCTTTTTAAAAAATTTTATTCATTTTTTATTGTAATAAATAGAGGGGTTACAGTTATATTCACCAGATAGAATTAGCCTTACTTTACACACATTGATACCCCTTCTCATGTTTTTGTACCCATTTCCTTCCCCTACCCCCTCCCCTCATCTTGTTTTCCCCATTTCCCTTTCCAATTTCAAATAAACAATTAAACATATATACAATATACCAGATAACAAGGTAAGATACTGTAACAATATGAAAATAATCAAGGAACAACAAAAGAGATGAGAAATAACATAGTATATTAAGAACAACAATCACAAACATAAAGCTCTTGTTTCCATATCCTGGAGTTCTTTTCATTTAGCCTCATCCTATATGGCCTTATGTATCAAGGTTTTGCCCTATTGTAATTCTCTGCTAGGACAGTCCAAGGTTTGTACTAATTATTACAAATGAGGTAAACCATTGAGCCTGTGTTCCTTTGAGTCTGGCTTACTTCACTTAATATGATTTTTTTCCAAGCCTTTCCATTTCCTTACAAATGGGGTGATCTCATTTTTTTCTGATGACAGCATAGAATTCCATTGTTTATAAATACCACATCTTGTTGATCCAATCATCAACTAAGGGCATGTGGGTTGGTTCCATATCTTTGCTATGGTAAATAGTGCTGCAGTGAACATTGTTGAGCTAGTGTCTTTAGTATGTCCTTGTTTCTGGACATTTGGGTAAAGACCAAGGAGTGGGACTGCTGGGTCATAGGGGAGATCTATATTTAATCTTTCCATAGTGGTTGAACGAGTTTACACTCCAACCAACAATGTAGTATTGATCCCTCTTGGCCACATCCCCACCAGCATCTGTTGTTATTAGATTTCTTGATCCTGGCCATTCTAACTGGAATGAGGTGGAATCTCAAAGTTGTTTTGATTTGCATTTCTTTTCTGGCCAGAGATGTCAAGCATTTCTTCATGTGTCTCTAGGCCATTTTTATTTCTTCTTCAGAGAAGTCTCTAAGTCCTTGGCCCATCTTTTTTTGTGTCCATTTTTCTTTATTATTTATCATTCTCATTGGTCTTCTCAAGAGAAGATTTTCACTCCCATGCAGAAACTTTAAATAGAAAGGAATTCTTACAAGTCTCTTTACAGACAGTATTTAAGAACAAAGAACATGTTCTTATAGTGCCATGACTTTACCCTCTTCAAATGGACAGTCATGGGTTAAAATGTTCAGCAGTTCTGATCTGCTCCAATTGAAGAAATGCAACATTTCAAAGTTGCTTTTAGAAACTTAGAATTTTGTCCTCTGACCAGTAGATGTCCATTGTTGAATCTGAAATCAAGATGTTTTGGAAATCTTTGGCCCATCTTTTAATGGGATGGTTGTTACTTTGAAGATTTGTTTTAGATAGATTCATTTTTGTAGCTGTTGCTATATTTTAGTTATGAGACCTTTGTCTGTTGTATTGTTAGTGGTAATCTGCTCACACTCTGTGGACTTTCTATTTAGCTTGTAAGCTATGTCCTTTGCCATACAGAAGCTCTGCAGTTTAATGCACTCCCATTTGTCTAAACTTTCTTTAATTTGTTGTGTTTCTGGGTCTTTATTAAGACATTTTCGACCTGTGCCTAGGAGACCTAGTGTATCCCCAATTCCTTCTTGTAAAGTGGAAAATGTTCTTAAGCAAATGAATAACTTTAGCAGAATTGCTGCTGAAATGCCCATGTTCTCACATCTGCACCTCACCACTGCCAGAGATGGGATCTCATACAGTTTTTGGTTAAGTTTTTCTTGAACCAAGGTCCTCCAAGGTAACCAGGATTACACCTTCAGCCACTGTACACAGCAACCATGTAAATTCACTTTTAAAGAGCTAATGAATGTAGAAATAAATAATAAAGATTATTATATGAAATTCTGGTATCACTGAAGATTCAACCATAAGATTTGAATCAGAAAATACGCAGCTCATTAACTTTGTGCAAGGTCACAAGTCTACTAGAAGTCATAGAAATAATGACCTAATGGAAAAACTGATATGGATAATTATTGTCATTTAGAAAGATAAAGAGGCATTAGGCTGAAAGCCTATACAGTTCTCAATTTTGTAACATTGGAAAGCAATGTGTTATCTCCACTGTTAGTTAACATTAATCTGTCAGTACTTTTCAGTGTAGTTGAAAAGGGGAAAAAGGACAATTTGTTTTCTAAATGTTGCCATCATATACTAGAAAAGTCAGAAAATTCAACTGAAAATGTATTATAAGCAATAAAAAAGCTCAATAATGTAGATGAATGCAAAAAATAACGTCCTGAATTCAATGTACTCCCTAGACCTGAGCAACAGTTAAATATAATGAAAAAAATTAAAAGACGTAATTTATGATGGTGGAAAACAAAATAAAAACCTATGAATGAAACTAACAATAAAAGTTCTGTATTTGGGAATGAAATTACCTCAGTTGCAAAGAAATAGATGGACCTGAAAATAAATATCATGTTAAGTGAAAGAAATCAGGCACCGAAAGACAAAGTTTTCAGTATATGTGTAAGCTAGCTATATGTATGTATATGTATATATATAAGCAAACATATGTGGGGCAATACACACATGTGCACAAACATATTAACTGCAGTATAGTGTATACAAGGGTGAATTTCAATGGTGTAACTCATTAGAACAATTAACAGCCATGGCAAAACCACATGGATATGAGAAAGGGCCTTTAAGATCCACTTCTGAAAAGTCAAAGGGGAAACATGCTCATAGTCGTCATAAGAAGAATCTCTTCTTGGTCTCCTAGCTGAGGAAAACTGTTGGAGATAAAGTTGGGGACAGAACAGCCATGAACAGATTAGAGCAAATGAAAGCTTTTGAGTTAGCTGCATATTAGAGGCACAAGAAAGCAGTATGAATATGCTGTAATACCAAAAACTATAGTGGAAGTTGAAAATATCATTCATTTGAACATACTTTTGTTTTGCCACATTGTCTGAGAAAGAGAATTCATTGTAATTACAAGCCACATAGAAAGAGCACAAAGAAATGTCGGAAATATAGCCCCATAAATTCCTCAAGAAAATAAACTAGAATTTTAAAAATATTTTTATTGCATAAGACAAAGAAGTAAATCAATGAACCTTCTAAATAATAACATAAAGCAAATAATTCAGGTACTAAGAGTATAAAAAATATACTATACATAAGAGTACAAAAATGCAAATAAAAATAGCCATTAGAAATACTGACACATAGGCCAATTTTTCTTTCCTTTCTCCTGTAAGTTGAATTTTTTTTTACCAGTCCTGGGCTTAAGCTCAGGGCCTGAGCACTGTCCTTGGACTTTTCTCAGGGCTAGAGCTCTACCACTTGAGTCTCAGCACCACTTCCAGCTTTTTCTAAGTATGTAGTACCAAGGAACTGAACCTGGGTCTTCGTGCATGCTAGGCAAGCACTCTACCACTAGGCCAAACTCCCAGCCCTATAAGTTGAATTTTTAATCTAAACTCAGCCATAACATTTCAGGCTTTTCTGACAGAATCTTTTATCTTCAATTTAAAAATTTTTGACCAAAAGTTATATTGAAATAGAGTACTAAGAAAAAATACTGAAGACATGGCTACACTTAAATAAATCTTAGTCTCTACACTTAAATAAATCTTAGTACTAAATCTCAGAGACTAAGATTTAGTACTCTCATCTATAAAAATCCTACGTATGTCTGTCTGGTGGGCCCCATGATGAAGGGGAAATGTAGAGAGATAAAATATCTATATAAACCTTCCAAACTTTGTAATTCCAATGATCTCTGAGCGAAAAGAATGCCTGAAGCTCTAACCCCCCCAAAAAGCTATCCTATATAACTTTCTTAGTAGAAAGTTAATTTTTAACCTGTTGCACAGATCGGTGTACAATGCCACATGGAGAATATATATGCATTGCCTATGGAGTAATATCTCACAGTGTTCTTCAGAGAATCCACTCATTTTCCTTGCTTGATGTGCTTGCTAGGTATCTACTGAGGTAACATTTCCCACACTACGACTTTAAGGATCAGGGAAATTGCAAATTTAATCCCACCCTTACCAATAGGAAGGAAGAAAATCACCCACTATTTAAAGTAACACTAAAAAAAAGTAACACTGCTTTTAGCTTATTTAAAATCCATTTATAAAATTACTTTTTCTCATGCATAAGCAGTAGGCTTTTAGACTTAAAAACTCACTTTAATATCCAAAGTGTTGCTATGCCTGCCACATAAGCATCTTCATTTCTTCTGAGCTTGGTTCACCTGCCCAGGGACCTTCCCTGACTAAAGAAATAAGGTCAATGTGTCCATTCTTAAGGAGATAGTAAATGGCTTATAAGGAAAACTTTGCTTCTCTCAAAGTATCTAGCTGATGGGCGGAATAGTATGCCAGACTTTCAGGTTCACTCCTAAGCCTTTTCCAACCTGCTCTTTTCCCGCAGTCTTCCCTGACCTCTTCCTTATGAGATTCTGCTAATGGGAAACAGCAATGGTGTATCAGAATGTGGGGCAAGAGAAAAGTTGGAATTTATCAGTAGTGGCTGAGTTCATCTAACAAAATCTTCAGCCCCTGTCCAGTAGTTCTGTCTTTAGATCTACAGATGCCTCAGTTTCTGGGCAAAAGTTTTTACCTTAAAGCTTTTTCTCCCCTTAGAGTAGTAAAAACAGAATATTCAAAACTTCTCAAGTTTTCTGCCCTTTTAATTATTACATAAATATGATTATTCCATTTGGTAAAATCACCTAACAAGAAGCTCTACCCTCCTGAGTTTTCTTTTTTTTTTTTTTTTCAGTCCCAGAGCTTGATCTCAGGGCTCAGGGCCAGGGTATTGGCCCTGAGTTTTATTTGTTGAAAAATAGTACTTTACCACTTGAGCCACACCTCCACTGCCAATTTTTTATTTTATTTTTTAATGGTTAATTGGAAAATACACTAGCATAAACTTTCCTTCCCAGATGAGCTTTCAACTGCAATTCTTGGATCTCAGATTTTGGAATAGCTAGATTTACAGAAGTTAGCCATCAGCACCTAACTTTTAACTTTTTGTTTTGGAGCTTAAACTCTGGGCCTTAGCACTGTTCCTGAGCTCTTTAGCTCAAACCTAATGCTCTACCACGTTGGGCCACAGCACCACATTCCATTTTCTTGAATCAAGATCCTCAGAATTCAGCCTCCTGAGCACCTAGCATTATAGGCATGAGCCACTGACACCAGGCTTAATTGTTAAATATAGAATTCAATAGTAACTTCTACTTTAAGAAACAATTTTATCATGCTTCAACTAAACATGGAAAAAATCATAGATAAAATTGTAAACCTTTGATGTTTAAATTTCCAGAATATCTTTAAGGTTCATGCCAACCTCAGTGAGAATAGACATATCACTGTTTCCCTCTTCCCTCAAGTAAACTTTAAACATAGTCCCTTCCAGTTCCTTCACTTGTCCTGGTAACTTTATTAATGTCTCCCATCTGATTGTTCTGTTTGTTTCTCTTGCTGAATGGTTTCAGAGGAAGTTTCCTATGGGAATTGGCACTTCCTCACACAGTGTGGGTGCTGATTGGAGCAGTGACCTTGCAGTTCCTTGTCAGCAAAAGTGATCTCACCCATTGTTTTCATTTATTTGGTAGAATTCCAGCTGCTCATGTGAGTAGTACTCTTCCCTCTCACTTCAGTATAACAAGAAAGGTTTTGAATTAGAGGAAACATTTTCAAAAGGAAAAAGACATACCCATTTGAATAAGAAACTAAATAAATCATAACCAAAGCACTATTTGTATAACTTAAGGTGAGGCTTAATCTTTTAGTGTACTGAGATGTTGCACATTTCATGTGTATTCTTGAGTTTTAAGATCGTTGCTCATCTACTGATGGGTTCTTAAGGTTACTCCTCATACTTTTAGCTGACTATATTACTATAATTTCTAATCTTTAAGTTTTACTACCTTTAAGAGTTGCTTTTATCTCTGTGTAATCCAAAAATGGTGTCACTGATACCAGATTTTAACATGTTTGCTGGAGGCATGGCTCAAATGATAGAGTGCCTGGCTTTTATTTATATAGAGAGAGATTTGTTTGGGTACTGTTTACCAGAGTAGCGTTGAATTGCAAATGAATGAATCTGAGCTATAGTAGATACAGAGTCTTTGTACTGAAAAGATCTTGCAATGTTGACACAAGTTTACTAGTAGATGAAAGCCAAACTACAGCCCTAGACATATATAAATAATATATCCCCATTGGTAGATGGATAAGAACAGAAAAACTATTAAAGTAGAGATATACATTCAATAATAGATAAGAAATTTGCTAGAAATTATTT
This sequence comes from Megascapheus bottae, assembly GCF_031878675.1. Classification (NCBI taxonomy): domain Eukaryota; kingdom Metazoa; phylum Chordata; class Mammalia; order Rodentia; family Geomyidae; genus Megascapheus; species Megascapheus bottae. Next base: position 56,269,672 of record NC_143513.1, on the reverse strand, counting down.
TCATTTCTACAAATTTGAAACTTTGTTATTCCATGCATTATAGGAAATTTGATACATTTTGAATTTCATAAAAATTTTCCAATAGTTTTTCCTAAATGACATTTTCTGAAAGGATATACTAAGCAAATTAAATTGAAAATAAAATATTCCCTAATGAAATTTGTGGCGTGAGAGATTCTTGAGTCAATTATTTTTTCATAAAAGATAGGAGGGAGAGACTGGGAGAGAATGAGGGAACAGAAGACACTGTATGAAAGAAACTGTGCTCATTAACTGACTCATGTAATTGTAATTCTTTCATATATCACCTTTATAATAACAATAAAGTAAATTAAAAATTGGAAACATACACATACAAAAATGCTTTCATAAAAGGTGTTTATACATGCATTTTTCAATTTTGCCATTTTTATCTACCTTTTCCATACTCAAGCTTTACTATTGCCAGTCTTGTATAGTATTGCCTAGTGATGCTACACTTTCACTTGAATTTTTATTTATTTAAGGAGTGAATCTGAGCATTTCATCATTTATATGTGGTCCTTTGTGCTTCATCATTTATACATTCATCTAATATCTTTCTATCCTTTTCTCTGTTTGTGATTTTTAGTCAAGTCATGTAACATTATTTTACCATAATTAAACCTTTGAATATGAATTAATACTTTACAACACTCTAGGATACCTATTGACAAATACAAGCTTCAGTTTTAAGATCCCAGGTATGAGTTTGATTTCTATAATATTTATTACATTTTCAGCTGAGTATAAGGGGCATTCCTTCTAATAAATATCTGCTTTGTTTCATAGACTTTCTTAGATATAATGATGTTACTTTACCTTAAAGTAGATTCATTCAATCTGTCTGGATTTTATTTTGCATATGAAGCAATTATGTACTACACTTTCCCAGGTATTTAGGACAACAATATTTCCGATTTTGAGAATCTCTTGAATTATTCTTACATGTAATTGAAGAATTTGTTTGCTCCTGAATATCATGTAGACTTTCCTACAGTATATACATACTTTAGTGTTTTACTAGCAACAGTATTCCCCGTTACATCCTTTCCTTCCGCTATCATTTCATAGCTAACAGTAAGTACTTCATATCCAGCTCCATGAAAATCTGTTGTAAACGGTTAATTTACATCAGATATGGTTCTGAGTTTCCAACAAAAAGGTAATTTGAATTTTTCTTGCTCTAAGAAGTTTGTTATGCTGTTAAGTAATTCTTTAGTGTGACTCTGGATAATTTTCTATGTTTATTCTTAAATATTTCCCTTGTGTTTTGTATATTTAACTTCTATCCTTAGGACAATTATATCACTTGCTCACTTCCTTACTCACGTGTGTGCTTGTTTATTCTTTCTTTGGCTCTCATTTTTATATTGGATCTTGCTCTGTAACCAAGGCTAGCTTAAAACCCATGATCATCCTATCCCTGCCTTGTGAACGCATTTATTTCAAGCTTGGATGAACACACCCAGCTACCATTTCTTTGCTGATTCTAAATTGCTCATTGAACTGTCTTGAGTACTTAGATGTACATTCATGGCACTAACTAATCAATTTACAGTGTGTATATCAATAGTTTAAGTCATGTCTTATTTTTACTTGCATGAATGCTGTAATAGTATTGCAACAGTATAGCAGTTAATAGAACTTTTTTCTGGAAAATGCATTGAAGTTATTGCAACAATTATATTTAATTATTTGCACAGAGTAAGAAAACTATATGATAAGATCAAGGCATTTAACAGTTGCATAGTATTTGAGTCCCTTTTAATCCCAGGAGCTTGCAAGTGCTTGGGAAACATAAACTTCATTCTATGCTTGGATTGAAATTAATCCATTATAAAACATAATTAAAGATGAGGCTATATAGCATTGCCTGTACAGAATCTAGCAAATTAAATCTTGTTAAGAAAGTGCAAATCATTAGTAGTTTCAGCACTATGCTTCATTAATTCCTACCAGAGTCTAGATCTGGCAATAAGACCTATTGGTGTTCAACTACAGTAACACATACCCTTCCCCTCCACGTACTAATTGACAAGACACCCCTAATAATGGCAATTTTCAATTAACTCTAGATCTTTTAAATGCCTTATTACTTGAAGAAGAGTAAGTTAAGTGTTTAATCAGAAACATTATCACTAATTTTCTTCTATCCTAGTTCACTTCCTGATTAGGGAGACATTAACATCTAATGAAAGGTAAATCTCATGTAACCATAAAGACAGTGGTGATTGTTGATCATTGCATCAACAAAATCCTCAAGTGTGAAGTATTAGTGTCCTTTACCAATCATAAAATGGTTGGAAATTTATTATCTGTTCCAAATGTATGTTAACATTCTCATAACATAGTCATAATCTCTATTTTTCCAATAAAGATTGGGAGTGAAAATTACTGAATCATATATAGGAAAAAATACAGATTATTAGTAATTTGGTAATTTGCCTGTTACATTGGTACAGAAAACTATATGCCATTTAAAGGAATAAAAAATTTGATCTGTTAAAAATTTTTTCAATGCAATAACCAGTGGAATAAGTAAATCTTATTCAATTAATAGTACTGTGTCAGTAAAATAGTAATACATGGTATTTCAATAATAAAATTTTCTTAAAAATAGTTTGTAGCCCTATAATACAATACAGAAAAATAAATGTCAGTAATACTTTTTAAAATTTTAAATAGTGGAGGAAGAGAGAAGGAAACACAAACATCAGTTGGCTTATGAATGGAATTCCTTCATTAAAATGATTAAAATAATAGAGGAAATCACAGAGGTCAAATTATATGAGATGGTGGATATAATCCACTCAGAAGATAAATGAATCTTGATTCAATCCAGGTTATCCCACTGATCTTAGATAAGACACCAGCACATACATTAGAAAGTAGCAGATAAAGATTGTCAAAGGCAAAGCATATATGCTTCTGGTAAAAAAAAAATAGATCCAGTTAATAAAGGGAAATACACTTATACCTAGAAAATGAATAGCTTTGCCAAAGCAGCAATAACAGATGTAAGTTAATTTACTAGAAAACTGATAAATGAGGGTTTTCAGCAATGATGGTCTCTAGCAGCTAGCTTTAAGTAGAAAGGGATTCTCGTTGGTACTAGGAAGAGTGTAAACTGCTTAGGAGACTTGGAAAACATGTTTAATTCAACTGGGAGAAATGCCCCATTTCTCCAGGGGACAGCTCCAGGATAGGTACAAGGCCTTTGCTAATCATTCATAATACAATATTCCTAAGGCCAAGTTATACACTATGGCTGAGAAAGAGTAAGAAATCCTTCCAGGACCGTTTGTTCTGGATAGCTACATCACTTAGTAGCATGCAAATATACTCATCTGTCACCCTATTGTATGCAGTTGCATTTGCCTTTAAAAAAAACATCTGGGACATAAGTGGAAGTCCAAGTCTCTTACTCTAGACATGTTCAAGGGAGACTGAAGTGCAGCTAGCCTATGATATTTGTCAGGCCAGTTTACTTTTTTGTATATTTTTGTATTTACATACTTCGGTTGCATTATAATCTTCCATCACCAATGTATATCAACAATGAATTCTGGAAATAACGCCATCCTTTTACAAAGGAAAATCTATTTAATTCCTTCTTAAACTTCCATTAGTGAGTGCTTTTCATCTCTTGGTGATATTTATTTCTCCTCTAATTTAGCCACCATGGAAAATAAAACAAATACTTATTATATTATTTATAGGCTCTTTATAAAGTATAGTAGGCTATGGAGTCACAAATTAATAGAATTAATGTGAATGAATATGTACAGACACAAAGAACAAAAAAATAAGCTAGCACATACAATCCTAGTTTGTATAATTTGATATAAAGCCATAATTGTGATATAACTTAGTTCTTCCAATTTTCCCTCAACCTTCACTTAGAGTAAATCTCATATTGTTCAGTGACCTCCATGTTCCATGCTATGTTGCATTGAGCTGGTGGATTTGCCTTTATAAACCAACTGTGGTGGACCAACATGGCTCTTTCATTTACTTGTAAACACCATTTTCTAGCACCACTGCTAAGTGAGCAAACTGCCTTTCTCTCACAGTTAATTTAGTGTTCTATAGGACCAAAACTAGCATGTTGCCTCCTACTTGCCAGCTCTGTGGCTTGAACTCAGGGCGTGAGCACTGTTCTTGGGCTTTCTCCAGGCTAACCTCTATCACTTGCAGCACCACTTGCAGCATTTTTCTATGGATGTGGTACCAAGGAATCAAACCCGGGTCTTTGTTTATGCTAGACAAGCACTCTACCACTAGGCCAAACTCCTGGCCCTCAAGTTGCTCCTTCAATGCAACACTTTTTCCAAATTTCTGAGTCCTAGAAATATGCCTTCATTTATCCTGGTAAAAATAACACCAGATTCCCACATTATTCCCAAGCTGATTATTCCCAAGCTGGTATTTCTCCTGACCAGTTTATCTTTCCATGGGTTTACTTCCAGATGATAAGGCAGCTGGTAAAACAAGTGAATTCCACATGGCTATCCTATTGCCCACATGCCTCACTCTGAGAAAACAACACACCATTTCTGTGAATAATGCATTAAAATAAGGCCCAAGATACAGAAGTATAGTCGACACAAAAGGAAAACCCAAAGCCAAATTAATGATCTATTCCAGGGATCTCAGTCTTCTATTTGTAAGACCTGGGAGCATGGCTCATACCTGCAACTCCCCCCATGCCCCGTTCTCCACTAGTTAGAAGGCAGAGATCAGGAGAATCACTGTTTAAGGATAGTGGGTCAGACAATGTTAGGAAGATGCCTTCCCAATCTACAAACTCGACATGGTACCATATGTCTGCAATCGCAGTTATTTGGAAACTGGGTATACTGAATGGATGAAAAAGCATGAGTGAAAGCTATTCAATTGGCTGAGACTTGGAGGATTATGGTTCAAAGCCTGAAAGACTGACACAAGTCAATAAGTAGGTATGTACCTCAAATCATTGCACACTCACTACACAAAGCAAGAGTACAAAGCCCTAAATTGCCCTCGTACTGACACATAAAACCAAATAAATTAATAAAAGAAAATGCAATAATGATTTCTGTCGTTAAGCAGAAACAACTTTTTTTTTTGCCAGTCCTCGGCTTGGGCTCAGGGCCAGAGCTTTGTCCTTGGGTAGGCTAGAGTTCTACCACTTGCGTCTCAACACCACTTCCGACTTTTTTCTATGTATGTGGTACTGAGGAATCGAACCCGGGTCTTCATGCATGCTAGGCAAGCACTCTTCCACTAGGCCAAACTCCCAGCTCCAGAAACAACTTTTTGATTACAAAGTAAACATCTTGAAACTTAATGGGGAAATGGGCAAGCTTAATTTTCTATTAAGTTGAACAAATATGCTGGCAGGAATTCTTTCAGTTATAATGACTTTTCAGTTTTTGCTGTTGATTGATTATAATTTATCTAAAATGTTGATTTTTAATTCCTACTTTTAAATTTTTTTCTCTTTGAAGACTTTGAGAATATGTTATGCATAGCAAACAGTTACCTTTATTTGAACTAATTTAGTTTTCCCATTCCTCTCAGTGTAGCTTTTCCATTTCTCTCTAGGCAAACTCTTACTTTTTTTACTTTCTTGGTATTATATTTTATTGTTAGGGTGATATATAGAGGGGTTACAATTATGAATACATTCTTAAACATTAATACCCCTTCCCATGCTTTCTCCCACTTTTCTTCCCCCCACCCCCTCCCAATCTTTTTTTTCCCCTTCCCTTCCCTGTTTCAAGAAAACAAGTAAACATACATACAATTTACCAATTACCAAAGTCAGATACAGTAACAACATGAGATAAACCAAAAGGGGAATTAAAAAGAGAAAATAAATGTCTTCATATAGTACATTAAGAATAACAATCACAAAGATAAACCTCTTGTTTCCATATCCTGAAGTTCATTTTGCTTAGCCTCAACCTATATGGCAATATGTGCATAAATTTTGAACTATTGTGGTCCTCCACTAGGAGATCCTAGATGAATACTAATATCTTTAAGCTGAGACTGAGTACTTCAAGAATTTATTGAAGAGCTCTGGAGTATTGGGTAAGATGTTTTAAAGTACCATTTATTCTCAAGAACTCTTTCTATAAGCTTTGTCACTTGTTTTATTACAAGTGACACATATAACACTGATAATGATTTTCTTCCTGTTTGTTGTCTATATCAAGTAGATTTTATGTTTTGCTTTTATTGCCTAATATTGAGGAAAAATAAACAAGTGAATCGAGTGATAAAGACAATGCCGTAATGTGTTAGAAAGCATAAAATCCAATATTTGTGTCAAAATCTACAAGATTTGAGGAGTAAGTATCCAATGTTCTTTTCTGTTTCTGTGAGGAAGGGAGGATTTCACTGCTGTTGAGTTTCAATGTGAGTATAAATGACTTCCAGGAAAGCGAGTTTCTATGAAAAGTTAAATTAATGTATTGTTGGTTCATCTCTCATTACACAAAATATTTAGCCATTTTGCCATTTTATTATTTTGCCATTTTAACTGTTTTTATGCCAGTTATATGATTTGTACAACCATATTATAAAATAGACAAGTCAAGTGCTAATTAGGAACATGGAGTATGTTAGTGGCTTGCTCAAAATCATGTAACAGAAAAAAGTATGGGTTGTGCAAGAAGGCATTTAATAGCAGCCCCCAGACCATTTCTTTTCTACAACTGGTTTTGCAGTTTCTTCTTTCACAGGATAACATTTAATTCAACAAAACTCATCATTAGCTCCTATGCATTATTAGGAGCGAGAGCCCAGGGTTTCCTTGCATGAAGTCCCTTTAGCCTTCCTTCCTATGGCTACACTCCACTCTCCTGAGAGATGTTACCTGGCCCTTGCTTCAGTTCCTTTAGATCTTATCCCCTTAGGTAGCAGACAAGATTTTGTATACAAGGGCCTGCAATGTTTTATTGCTAAATTGCAGAAGAAACCATTGACAATATAGCATCACAACTGATTCATGGGAGACATAGGAAGTCAGTTTGAGGGGAAGATGTTAAATTTTCTTTCATTTAGAGTTGAAGTACATAGAAAGAGAAACTACATCTAATTCAGTTGAAATCAAGTTGTGAATGTTCATTGAGGACAGTGAAAAGAAGCAAGATAATAACTATTGTTTTATAATAACTGTATTGCTTTTTCTTACATATTAATGAATCATGAATTGTACTCCATGTTTGGGTTTTGTAATAATTTGAACAGAATAGACATGCATGCTCATATATTGTCCATGCAAGGAGGAATTAGCCAGATCAGATAATGGAATCTGTCATGCTAGAAAACATAAAGAAAAATTTTGAATAACTATATGTCTCAAAACTTTCTTTTACATTCTATTTTTTTAATTCAGAAATGTGAGACTCAGTTTCCCTCATTTCCTTTTGTCATAAAATTTTGTAATAGTTAATTATTCTTTGGAAAAAAATGTACCCACAAATTATTTAATGACAAGAGAGTTAGGAAATGAAATATGACAGATTCCACTTTACTGAAAAGGGAAGGGGGAAGGAGGGTATGTGGTTTCAAGACATTTAATCCAATTTTTAAGTGATAGTAACACTTCATTTAACCTCCCAAACTCCCTGTAGTTATATATTTCTACTCTTCTTGTTTAGTTAAAACAACTGATTTCTTTCAGACAAAATTCTTGAGCCACAATGTATGCCTTTGATGAATTACTGAAATCAATCATTCCACTTAGCATCATTTCAAGGTCTGCTAGGTAGTTTTTATACCAGTTCCAAAAGCAGTCTAGACTCTGAACTCGGGGATGGATTTGGGATTGTGCCATGAATTTTCACCATGGTTTGCCTCCTGCCTCAGCATGGTGATGAGGAAGCACTGCACTCAAGCAGTGGTGTGTGAAAGGATGGAAAATCTATGCCCTCACTCTTTCGGGGAGGCCACTTTGCTACAGCAGTTTATCTCATTAGGAAACACACGCCATGCTGATAGCCTCACATTTAGCTGCAGACTATCCATGTGGCCTCCAGCTTTCATAAGGAGCATATGATAACTCCAGATGGCAGGTGATGCTTTGTGGCCAGGCTCCCTAACAAACCAACAAAAGGTTTTTGAATATAAAAGCAGTGAGAAAGTCCTCTGTCTTCATCAGGAAATTTGAAGTATGCATATATTCTGCTTCTATAGAATTATTACTTCTTACTTATTGTCTTCACAAAGCACACTTAAGATATTACAGTACAGATAATCTGTGACATGTTTAATTCAAAATTGATTTTAAAAAGCAAATTCTGGGGAATGTAATTTCATGTTTAAAGCAGGAATACAATGTGAACATGGCGAAACGTACATGCCATTTTATGTTGGAATTCAATCTGAAAATACACGTCAATCTGGATTTAGGTTGGTTAAGCTATGAAAATTCTATGCATATACAGTATTATTGAGAATAGCAGTCTAGTGATCTTTTAGTTAAATGAGATTTCAGTACATTAAAAAAAAACAAAGGTTGCAATAATCGAGATTAACCAAGGTCACAAAATACAAGAGAGATAACAATGAAATATCTTAGGCTTTTAGACTGGGGGGATAGCACTCATCATTTTCTATCTTGTTACAGATTGGAAAGTGAGAGAAAAAATGGACTAATCCTCCTGGCTTAGTCATTAATATACAAAATGTAATGATTCATGTGAAAATATGTATTTCCTTTGTAATAGTGTATTCTACTATAAATATCTGAGTACAGTGTGTTAATGGAGAAGGGAGTTGGAAAAGCAGTGAGGTTCACTTCAGCAGCCTGTGACCAAACGAAAAATGCCTGCAGTTTCTGGTTTTGTGTTCCTCACTCCTTTTTCCCATTCAGGCCCCTAATGTATGGGAGCGTTCCATGTACATTCATAGCAAATCTTCCTCTATAGTTAATGCCCTCTGAAAATGCCCTCCCGGCAAACTGAAAAGTATACTCAGCCAGTAATCCTAGGTGCTTTTGCATCCAATTAAGCTAACAATATAGCTTTACCTATCACAGTTCCACAAAAGTTTATTGCGGGCAATACCTGGATGTGACTTAGATTCCAACAGTTATATTTGCAACAATTATATTGACTAAGCCATCAAAAGCAATATTCATTACATAGCCCCAGACTGCCCACAGTAGATTATAGCAAAATGCTGATGAATTATTCTGATAGATTTCTTTACTTTTTCTGAAAATAAAGTTATTGGCTTTATGGTGTCACCCAACTGTCAAACATTGCATTTTTTCCCCTCTGCCTTGATTCCCTTAATAGTGATTGAAGAGAAAAAATGTTTTTCATATATTTATATCTATCAGTATGAATATAGAGAGAAGAAGAAAGAGGAAAAGGAACAGAGGAGAAATAAGACATTACACAAGTCAATTTTAGGCAAATGAGCTGTGAGAGGGATTTTCCCATTATCCTATTTTGGTCTCACCATTAAAGATATGTAGGATGCCTACTTATTTGTAATGAACACATTACAAATATGGATGAAGTCATAAATTATTTCCTACCTGTATTGCCAGATAGGAAAATTTACATTTGATCTTCAGCAAATGAAAGTCTTGAAAGTTTCCATTTAAAAATGAATAGCGACATTTGTGGAAATAAGCATGTAGCATGTAAGGAGAAGATAGTTTACATAGATATTATGATACTTTAGGAAAAATATTTAAATTGGCATTCTTTTCTGTGTAGTATAACCTTAATTAACTAGCATAAAATTTATTAGATTTGAAAATATATTTTTTAATCTCTGGAGGAAATATTTATATACAAATATTAAACTTTGCACTTCATATTTTACCTTTTTTCAATTTTATATACAAATATTAAACTTTGCACTTCATACTTTACCTTTTTTCAATGTCTATCTGGTTCTTCTTTCTCTCTTTCTTCTTTCTCTCTCTCTCTCTCCTTCCCTCTGATACATGGTCTACTAAGTAACATCTGCTCTGTCTCAAAGCCAAGGTGTTATTCTAATCAGTCTTAACCATCTGGCTATACATAAGTAAAAGGAAGCTGTCACAATGACACACATCTTCATCAGGACATCCTGCAAAAACATAGACTCCCTATAGCTTTACCCAGAGTGGAAATGTTCTCAAGTAAAGTATATGTAACTGTATAGTTGCACTCAGCAGCATAAAAAAAAACTTTTTATATAGTTAGAATAAAGCAGGGAATGGTAGCTGCTTTCTGGCTATTGATTTGGAGAAGACATTTAGATATGATGTTTCTGCCAATAAAAATGTTACATCTCAGTAAGGCTGAAGGAAAAGTCACATGTATTAAATTAAGATGCATACATAAAAAAGCCCTAAAATTGAAATAATGATGCACTTAGAAATTTCCTGCAAAGAATTACCAGAAGATAAATGATAGACAAACAGATAGGCACATAGTTAGATAGGGAAAAAATGTGCATTCCTGCCTTCCAAAGTAGTTTTTAGGACCTAATGACATATTCTAGAAAAAAAACTCCACACAGCACACGGTTCATTGTGCATAATCATATTCTGATACTTCCATGTGTCCATGTTTCTGTAAAGTTGAATCAACAGTATGCTTAGGAAGAAGGTTGTTATTTTATTTTGTTGGCAGTGGGGCTTGAATTCTGGGCCTGGATGCGGTCCCTGAGTTGTTCATCTCAAGGCTATTCCTCGGCCACCTGAGCCACAGCATTACATCCTTTTCTTGTGGATAATTGGAGATAAGCGTCTCACAGATTTTCCTGCCAGCTGACTTTGAACAGAGATCCTCAGACCTCAGCCTCCTGAGTAGCTAAGATTATAGGCATGAGCCACCAGCACCTGGAAAATATCAACTTCTTACAAAGAAGAATTAAAAGAGTGTAAAATTATTTATATGTGCAAATATTAGAATGCTATCTGACACATAGTAAGCATTTAATTACTTATTATATTGTTACATGACAGTTATCTTTTCTTTAGCCTTGGACTCTAAGGATTTACTCTCTTAGTCTACTGCCTCTATCTATCTATCTATCTATCTATCTATCTATCTATCTATCTATTAATCCATCTATCTATCTACATATATATCTGTATTATATAAATATGTCATATGTATACATAATCATGTAATATAATATTTTGGTTTTTCCAACTTTCTCACTTGTGGGGAAATTAATATGTATTAAGAAAGTACATTTGTTTTGGCCCCAGTGTAATTATCTACTGGGTTATCTAAGTTGTGAGTTCAAATTCTGACTCATCACTTAGTATTAATATGATGCTCACCTATTGCCCTCACCTCTAGCAGACTGCTTCTCAACAAAACGGAACTAATAGTGATGCACACCTAAAGAGATTGTTGAGAGTGACAAATAGAATGAGTTAAGTTAAAATTTAGACTTTACCAAAGATTCCAAGTCACAAGACTCAGAAAACTATCAGAAGCCACATTTGAAATCAATCTGTTTAGACAGCTATAGAACAACAAGAATTTTGTTACCATTATACTTTCAGACATCCTTTGTCCAGTGAGAATTCTCCTAGAAATCCATGCAGTAAAACTCAGATTTCCCTGGCTCTCAGAGGTTCAGACCATGAAAGGCACCTATCTCTTATAGCCTTCTACATTCCCACAGGAAAAAAGCCTATTTGAAAAGTTACTATACTCATGAAATATCTAAACTGTGGTTAAAATTTCCCAGAGAATACACAATTTATCCAAAGGGGTAATTTTATCATAAGCAATATGAGCTAATAACATGGATGATATATTGGATGCTTTGCTATAATTGTCTCTAAGGAATGTAGTCTTCAAATGTGGTAGCATTAAGAAGGCAGCATGTGAGTGGTTACAATAAAATGTACTCTTTCTCTCTATGGTTAGCTATCACAGATAAATACAGCACCTGATGGAGCAGACGGCTCCATCTTGGTGACAGACTGCCTATGTAAACACACACTGTTGGTTACAGAAACAGGTTCAAGAGTTCAACTAAGAGTCAACAAAAGACCACTCAACTAGAAAAATTCCTAAAAGTGCATATTCTGCTAATAATTGACATCCATAATGTCATCTTGTTTTGCATGGATATATTATCATTATAATCAAATATCACTGGAATCCAAATAAGAAGGTAGTCAAGAGTTTGAACATAACTGTTATTGGTGAAATAAATACGATACATATATTTAAAGGATACATATATAAGATAGGGATAAATGATGTAAATTTTCAAGACTAGCAATGTATTTAAATCAATATATCCATATTATATTTGTAAGTCACAAATAAAGTTTCAAAGGACATTAAAGTTAATGTTAAGGTATATATTAAATTATTTCTTTCTGTAAATCGGTGATGAAATTACCCAAGCATTGCTATTTAGATCCCTAAACAGAATGGAGATTAACATATGTTAACAGTTTTGGATTCTCATTTTCTAAATTAAACTAGAACTAAATGAGCAAAATAAACAGTACTCTACCCTTAGCATCAGTTGATTTTACTTTATGCCCTTCATTTTCTCATCTTTGTATATGTGTTCCCAAAGGAGCACAATCCCTCTCATTCTGTATTTCCTGACAATGGCTCAACAACTCTTTCCAACAGGAGGTTATACAAATGTAATCATTGAATTTGTGAGTTTTTTTCTTTTTGTTTTTCTTTTTGTGTCAATTTTAGGGCTTTACCTGGAACTTTTAGCTCAAGTCTAGCATTCTACATTTGAGATGACAGCCCCATTTCCAGCTTTTTGGTGGTTAATTGAAAGTCTCAAAATATTCCTACCCAGGCTGGCTTTGAACTGAAATCTTCGGATCTCAGCCTCCTAAGTAGGTAGAATTGCAAGCATGAGCCACCAGCAGCAGGCTGAGTTTGTTTTCATATGTTGGAATATATCCAATGAAATCGGAATAATAACAACTAGAAGTAAAAGCGTTCATGTTTTACTCTGTAGAGTGAAAGACAAAATGCATTACTGCCTGAGCATCCATGGTGAGACTATCAATGCTCTTTTGCAGTTTCTGCCAGCAAGAGAAAATGCCAATAACCTTCCAGTCATGCGTGATCACCAAAGAGTGCCAAGTGTCAGAGTGGTCGGAATGGAGCCCTTGCTCAAAAACATGCCTCAATATCGCATCCCCCACGGGCATGCGTGTAAGGACACGGACCATCCAGCAATTTCCTATTGGGAGTGAAAATGAGTGTCCAGAACTGGAGGAAAAAGAACCCTGTGTGTCGCAAGGAGATGGAGTGTCTCTCTGTGCCACGTGAGTAAATGTGGAAGTGTTCCCAAATGCAAATCCTTAGCTATCATAAACGACTGAAGGGAAATGGTGATTCCTCTCTGTGTGTGTGTGTGTGTGTGTGTGTGTGTGTGTGTGTGTGTGTGTGTGTGTGTGTCTATAGTGGGGCTTGCACCCTGGTTCTGGGCAGTGCCCCTAAGCTCTTCAACTCAAAGCTAGTGCTCTTCCACTTGAGCCACTGCACCACTTCCTGTTTTCTGACAACTAATTGGAGACAAGAGTCTCCTGGACTTCCTTGCTCGGGCTTTCTTTGAACGGTGATCCTCAGATCTCAACCTCCTGAATAGCTGGGATTAAAGCCACTGGAACCCATTTGAATTTTTATGATATATTTTGAACAGAAAAAAATCAAATACCTATTTATAAACTTTATCCTAAAAAAGTACTGGTTGACAGAATTAAGTGTGCCTAAATGCTGTAGTTCTGAGTGTCCATAAATGCTACATTTATAGAAGCAGTTCAGAATTGATATACTTTCTGTCTTAGAGACTAACAAAGTTCTTATATTGGAAAGCAGATAGTAAATACATTGGGTTTTTCAGGCCACAGCTACCTATGATGAAATGGTTCACTATCACCACTAGAACTATAATCAACACATAAACAAATGAATGTGTCTGTATTCCATATATTCACAAAACAGTCAACAGGTTGATTTGGTTATTGGCCCACAGTCTATTAATGAGTACCCTGTGAGGTCATCTGCTATATTTTTGTAAAGTATATAAAACATTTAATCCAATAGAAGGAAATACTTCGTAAAAATGAAGTGATACTTTAATGTACTCTTGAAGACAAATATTGACCTCATTAAGGTTTGAGTCTGTTTTCTTCATTTGTTGGTTTGTTGTTTTATTACATCACATATTCCAAGGCCTGGAGCATGGTCAGTGGCCCATAAATGTCTATTGAAGAATGAAAATGAAATAAGTGTGGTTCTGAAATGTTTGGCAATATAAAAATGTTTTTTTCTCCATTAAGGAAATCATTTCCAAAAATCATTTTGTTATAACAGGGAGTTAGCTTAGTATGCATATACAATATTAATAAATCAACTTAGAGAATTTTAATTTCTTAATGGAAAACACCAAATTTATTGGACAATTCTTTTGAATATTCCACATATTATAAATATGAATACAATTTATGAAACTGTGAAGAAGCAAAATAATGATATTATAAAAATAGTATGAAACTTTCAATTCTACAGAGTTAGAATTATTCATTGAATTCCAACATGACAGTTGACTAATGATCTGTTGTCCTACCTTTGTGACCATTTGTCTTTGTTCCATAGGCTTGAGAAAATCACCTGTATTTCTAGCATGTTCTCTTTTCTATGAGGTTCTCACATTGTGGACTTACACTACTACTGTATCAAAATAAACAGATAACCAAGTCTTCTCCCTTTTTAAGTGTAGCACTTTTCTTAGAATATATAACCTGTTTTCTTAGAATATACAATCTGTTGGGTTTGTTCTAAGTCCCAACTCTTTTCTTTTTTCAAAATTATCATTTTAACTTCCTGAAAAAATGACCCACTTTATATTACTTCCTTCTATCCCTGAAACTATGCATTAGTTATCTGTGTTTCTGGAATGGACCTGAGCCCTGACTTTCCTTGATAAACAATGTAAAGAAGGTTATTTCTTAATAGTTCAATTCTACAACACTATGAAACCATGAATCCCCAGTTTAAAAAAAAAAACAACAGGAACTGTTCACTTTTGTTGTTAAGAAACCTTACTCTTTCTTTTCTTTTTTTTTTTTTTTTTTTTTTGCCAGTCCTGGACTTGAGCTCAGGTCCTGAGCACTGTCCTTGGACTTTCTCAAGGCTAGAACTCTACCACTTGAGCCTCAGCACCACTTTCAGCTTTTTTCTATGTATGTGGTACTGAGAAATCAAACCGGGGGGTTCATGCATGCTAGGCTAGCACTCTACTTCTAGGCCAAACAACCTCATTTTTCACAGAGCAAAATAGTCAGACTAAATATGTGAGGATAACTAACCTTTTTTGTCCAATGGAAATGAACTTTAACATATCCATTTCTACCTATGTTGGCTGCTAATGTGATTACTAAGAAAGTAGCTTGGTTAAGTGACACCAAGTGTTATATGAGCTGTTTTCCTTGGGCTTTTAGAATATCTACTTTCTTAGAGGTGGAGAAATACCATCACCTTCTATCTTCAATGACATCAGGAAATGATTCTCTGTCTGTCACCTTCAAGCCTGTGCTGAACTGATGATTCCCTGGTACCTATCATAATCTTGACTGGAGATTTAATTGGGAATCATAGAACATTTCTTCCCATGCAGCATTAATTAGAAACATCAACTCTTTTCATCAGTTATCAGTACTTATCAACGATTCAGAGATGCTAAACTATCAAAAGAAAAAAGAAGG
This sequence comes from Megascapheus bottae, assembly GCF_031878675.1. Taxonomy (NCBI): domain Eukaryota; kingdom Metazoa; phylum Chordata; class Mammalia; order Rodentia; family Geomyidae; genus Megascapheus; species Megascapheus bottae. Next base: position 56,253,939 of record NC_143513.1, on the reverse strand, counting down.
GGGGGTAAGGAAAAATCTTGACAATAAAACACACCTCTGAAATGCTCTATTATATTTTTGCATCTAACACATAATTAAAGTTTTGCTCCAATATAAAGAAGCCATTTCCATTCACCTCATTAAGGGCAAAACAAATGCTTGGGTTCCTGTCATTTAGAATGCTTTCCATTCTCATATCTCAATTCTTCTTATTTGTATCTAGAAAGGACAAGCTGGGGTTCAGCATAATTGAACATAAAAGTTAACCTTTTAAGCACCGTGCTCTTCTTTCCATAAAATATTTATGAGGGACTTCCAGTAGTTGCAATTAAAAAAAGGATCAATCTAAATTTATCTCCTTTCTGTAAATGGGACACCACTGAAGATAACAAAGTTCGCTGAAAGTGAATTTTTGACATACTTCCAGTGTATGGTGAAGGAGTTTAAAGAAAAACTTTGAAGATTAATTTTTAGAGCTACCATTGAGAGGTGTAGAGTAGAATTTTATCTTTCAAGCATGGCGGTCATAGAAGTTTTCCTCTCTCAGGTATGGCTGGAGAGCAGGAGAGTGGACAGAGTGTCGCGTGGACCCGTTGCTCAGTCAGCAGGACAGGAGACGGGGAAATCAGACCGCCCTGTGCGGAGGAGGTGTGCAGACTAGAGAGGTGTACTGTGTGCAAACCAATGAAAATCTCCTCTCCCACCTAAGAACCGATAAGGACAAAGAAGGTAAGTACTGCTTTCTTCCAAATGTCTCCTTGATGGCAGCAGGGCGTGTGATTGTTGTGGAGGAATAGATAGGGCATTGTGGGACATGAAAAGTTCTGCTTCCGGGCATTAGTTGCAGTCATCAATTGTCTATGTGATGGTTGTAGATAATTAGTAGATTTCCATCATTGGTCACTTCTGATTTGCTACTCTCTCTGTCTCTCTGTCTCTCTGTCTCTCTGTCTCTGTCTCTGTCTCTCTGTCTCTGTCTCTCTGTCTCTCTCTCTCTCTGTCTCTCTCTCTCTCTCTCTCTGTCTCTCTCTCTCTCTCTCTCTCTCTCTCTCTCTCTCTCTCTCTCTCTCTCTCTCTCTCTCTCTCTCTCTCTCTCTCTCTCTCTCTCTCTCTCTCTGCCAGTCCTTGGCTTGAACTCAGGGCCTGAGCACTGTCCTTGAGATTTCTCAAAACTAGCACTCTACCACTTGACCCACAGAACTATTTCTGACTTTTTCCGTGTATTTGTTACTGAGGAATAGAACTAAGGGTTTCATGCTTGTTAGGCAAGTACTTTATCACTAGGCCAAATTCCCTGTCCCAAACATTTTGGGGGGGGGGGGGTCTAAACACTGTGTTTGGGCTTTCTCAAGGCTAGAGCTCTACCACTTGAGCCACAGCACCACTTCTGACTTTTTCTATGTAAGTGGTACTGAGAAAACAAACCCGGGTCATTCATGCTAGGCAAGCACTCTACCACTATGCACCACAGGAGTGAGGTAGAATGACTTCGGGGATCATGGAAACAGGAAGTAAGCAGTTATTTGATAACACTTGAGCAGAGTGGTACTTTGTCGGGGTTTTTAGTGCTCCCTGCCTCCTGACCCTCAGGAGGGGCAAGGACAACACGCCCTGACTAAGACGAGCCCGAGAAAGGTTAGGGCCCACTGGCCGCCTTCACCCAGCCCTCCCTCTTCAGAGGGAAGACACAGACGCGCCAGGGAGACTGTCACAGCAAGACTCGTTTATTGGGAAAGTACAAGGGACTAAAGTAAGATGCAGGAGTCTATCAGCATACAGGTGGGTAGGGCAAGGGGAGGTAGGTGCGGTCAGAGAGGGCTGCGGGGCCAATCCCAGGGTTCGAGGTAGCCTTATTTTACCTCAAAAACCACAGCCAAACCTCCCAATGAGGTGACAGGCAGGTGGGCCCATATTCCTAATGTGACTTTCCCACAGTACTAGATTGGAAATTTACAGTGAATACAATTTACAGTGTAGATTAGGATTACAAGAGAAAATCTGGCATAACTTCTTTTAAAAAGGCAAAAAAAGTACGTATTGCTGATGAAGATGCATATATTGTATTTGACAAGTTTTAGGTAGGACAAGATAGAATTCCCCAGGAAGTATGTTGGTTGGAATAAAGACCTTACTGATATCAGCAAGTAAAAGAAAATAACAGGGAAGTATTCAAAGAAAGAATCTGAGCAAAAGTATTCAGAAAAGAAGAGAAAAATAGAGAGAAATGAATACTTCAAAAAAAGAAAGAAAGAAAAGCTAGTTTCTGTCCCAACAAAATGAAATGACATTAGTGATCAGTAATTCATGGAAGATAATCACTGAAGTTTTGTTCTAGCAGCTTCCAAACTTTAACTCTTCTCTCTTTACACAGCATGTTAACTCATTTAGGAATCTGGCCTAGGGATGCATTTTACTACTAATATATCTTGAGGTTGTAAGGAAATAGCATAAAACATGGAATGTTAGTACATAATATTTTTGGCCACTTTAATGGCTGCATTTTTAACACTCTTAGGTAGATTTATAATAGCAGTCTTTTCAGAGTAGTATAATTTCATTGCTCAAGGTAGATCAGATTTTAGTTTCTGAATGTCAATTATATCTTGTAGGTTATTACTTTCAAGAGTTCCTTGAGAATTCTGAATGGCAGCTAGTTTTTTAAATTGTTTTTTTCAGTCTCTTATATTCTTATTAAGTCACTGCAGAGAGAACCAAAACTAAAAGTCAAAGAAAGGAACACACACACACACACACACACACACCACTGTTAAGATGTATCTGTTAAACTAAGCAAATGCCAAAGTAAAGGTCAACAGATAGAGAAATAATTATATCACCTAAAATGAATATTTATAACCCGAGTGTGTAACATGAGTAATTTAGGAATTTATGTCCTTTTATAGTACATACTAAGAATACTAATAAGCCTCTTACTGTTTTTGCAAAAACAATTTACTCTCTTGGTAGTTAAAACTCTTCTCACGTTACTGCATGTAAGTTTCCTCTCAGAGATTCCTTCCATTTCCTAATAGGGAGCTATCCAATAGGAGTGGATACTACCCCAGGTACCAGGGAGACAAAACAAGTTACAAATATGTGTGAATGGAAGACACTTGAACTGTGAACCATTACCTATATTCCTTCAATAAACAGGACTACTAGCCCTCAGATCAATTCCTTATATGAGTCCTAGTAAGAAAGCACAAATTTCAAGAAACTTTGTGTTACCATGAATTATCTGCCCAAAGAGCAATTACTACAATCAGTAGAACAGATTCTACACTATTCCTTTGCGGATTTACACTGTTCTACTTATGACTTGTTTGCACGTGGAAGGTGTTGGAAATATCTCAACTCAATATACATTTCTTGATACAAAAAGGGAAAGCAGGTGGTGGGTGTGAAAGTCACATAAACTTCTCATGTGACTTTGGCAAATCACATTGCATAAAAGGTTGATGACCACATTAGTGTGAAGATTTTACTCACAGGTACTTACACTGCTAAACTGATTTAGACAACACTAGACAGAAACAATCAGAGATTAGTATCAAAACATTTATGGTTAAGTACTCATAAAGTATTGTATTCTTTGTGTCAGTTGAATTACGTCATCAAATATTGACTAAATGGGGGCTAGCATATAGAAAATAAGAAACACTGCTTCCCATGACATTGAAGTGACTCCATGAACTCATGAACTCTGCTGGTCTTAGCCCTTAAGATTCCTCAAGATACTGACAACTTTTCTCTCACAATATTTCACATGATAAAATGTCCCTTCTATCACATTAGAGGAAAGTTTTGACAAGTTCTTTTTCAAAAATTATTATTAGCAACTATATTTGCAATTCACAGAATTTTTCCCATGTCACTCATCACTTGAGCCCACACACACAGGCTTCCCTTATACAAGAGGCCACATGACAGCTCAGATGAGGACTGATCTCCGCTAACACTGATGAAAATGTTAGCATACTGAGGAATGCTTACCTCCAAAGCGTCCCTTTATCAAAATGTGAAAACTAACAGTCATCTACAATGGAAATCTAAATATAAAACTAAGTTCTTACACTAAAACATAATGGGTATGTAACTAGAAAACATTATAATGTTGTGTTTTAGAAAATTCACAGGAATATGCAAACCAAATTTTCTAATTTCCATTTTGAGGGGGTTTGGAGGGATTTTTTTGGTAGTGATGATATTGGACTTTGAACTCAAGACCTGAACTTGCTGGACAGGTGCTCTACCACTTGAGTCATATCCCCAGCCCTTTCTGCTTTAGCTACTATTCTGACAAATCTCCAGTTACCTAACTTGCCCTCCCCCCGCCAGAATTAGTGTGCAGCTGTAATCACCTTTGCTTTCTAATAGCTGAGATTACAGATACAAGCAACCATATCCAGCCTGTCTCTTTTGTTTTGTCCTGTCTTGGGCCATAAGCTCAGGGCCTGAGCACTGTCCCTGGGGTTTCTCAAGGCTGTAACTCTACCACTTGAATCACAGCACCACTCCTGGCTTTTTTTCTATTTTTGTGGTACCAAGAAACTGAACCTGGGTCTTCGTGCATGCTAGGCAAGCACTCTACCACTAGGCCAAACTCCCGGCCCCCAGCCTATTTCTTAAGATAGGATTTCATTAATTTTTGCTGAGGTTTAACAAGTTCTTTATGATAAAAGATTAGAAAGAGGGCCGGGAGTTTGGCCTAGTGGTAGAGTGCTTGCCTAGCATGCACGAAGACCCAGGTTCAATTCCTCGGTACCACATACATAAAAAAAAAAAGCCAGAAGTGGTGCTGAGGCTCAAGTGGTAGAGCTCTAGCCTTGAGAAAGTCCAAGGACAGTGCTCAAACCCTAAGCTCAAGCCCAGGACTGGCATAAAAAAAAAGATTAGAAAGAAAACCCTGCACAATTTCTGCCACACTATAAACAATTTTGAACCCATGTTAGTTTGAAATTCTACCCTGACCAGAATATGACTGTGCAAGTTTCCTGGATAAGTCCAAGGAAGCTCATGAAATTACTGCTGCTTATTAGACTCACTGACATAAATTTATTGTTTGTAAAAGTCAAAGTGAAAACAAAGTAGGTTTCACCTGTAATAACTCAAGGAAAATTTTCAGTTGTCACAAAATATAGTTATAAATGGGAGAAAATAGGATGGATGCTAGTGGCTGCAAATTCCTTAGGAGACTGATATCTGAGAGTCAAGGCTCAAAGCAAGTAAGCCTGGACAAGAAAATCTGTGAGACCTTCTTATCTCCAAGTGACTGTCAAAAAAAGGAACAACAACAAAAATCCCTTAGGTACAATGACCAAGGCCTAACTTTAATCTCCAGGACTGGAAAAGAATTAAAAAAGAAGAAAATAAAATTATTAATAGCAAGACACTGTGAAGCTTAAAATGATTTATAGTACATAAATTTAAAGAAGACTTTTGCTGATTAAATATACAAACAATTTTTTCTGTAGAAAATATATCAAACACTATTGTGGCACAAGTTAGTGAGATTGGGATTAGTGATAGGGGGAAAAAACATGCTCATTGAGCTCATAGAATGAGATATAATGAAACATATCTGTAGAAAATATTGAAACCCTATGGAAAGATAAATGAAAGGAAGAATAATTGAACAGTGAATATACAAACAAAACAAAATAATCAAGAAGGCATATATGTTTGTGTGTTGCAAAGAAATGAAAATAGTCACAACATCCCACACAACATGCAAGTTCATGATGGTTGTAGATTTTATTTACAATTGAATTCAGTTTTGCCAAAGCTTCTTTTTTTAAGTACAGAAAGGTTGTGCTTATGGTGCTCAGAGTGCAATGAGGTCTAGTACTGTACCTCACCTATCCATCACTTTTGAAATAACAGATGGATAAAAAATTATTTAACATCACTTTCCCATCAGAAATGTGTATCAGGGAATGATCAGTCTCCTTCGTTCCCTGATGTGATTCTTCAACTACCTAAAAAAGGCACTTTTTTTACTACCAGAAATATACCAAAGCCATCCCATGAAATATAAATGTTTTGCCATTTGACTTTTATAATGTGACTATGTAGGAGGAAGTTACAGAAAAATACAAGATTTTTTCAAACTACAGAACACTAGAATTTTCAGTAAACATCATCATGATATACAAAGGTGTATAAAAGGTGATTATATTTTTATTGAGAGAAAGTAATGTAAATCTTGACACTGCTTAATTTATCCCATTTATGAGTATTCCACTTTGTGCTTAGCAGTCTTAATGTGGTGAGTGACAAAGGAACTATAAAGAAAAGGAATGATGGCTCTATTTTGGAAACATTGTGCTGTAGATGCAGTGAGAAATATACAGTTCTGGATCAATAATATAGTTATGAACTACTTAAACATAGAAAATGTAGAAAGGAATCATATCCTTCTTGTAAGTCATCACTGTAAGTTGGGAGAAGAGCTGTTATCCTCTGGAATTTCTCAGTGTTGAATGGAACACATAATGAGACTAGAGATAAAATGCTTCAGCCACTGGGATAAAAGCTAATGAAAACTTACCTGCTGGGAGCCAGATTGAGGAATTTAGCATCGTAACCAGAGGTAAGTTAGACAGTTTTACTAGATGAAGATCTTACTCATGAGATTATATGAAGTAGTCAATCAAAAAGACAATCAAAGAAAAATGTAACAGGGCCACTCAGACATCAGGAAACCAGTGCTTACATATCTTAAGAACTCAATGAACAGTTGTTGATATGAGTAGATTAGGCAAACCAAGCTAAATAATTAATATTTGTAAAAATAATACTTTTTACAAAGCTATGTAAAAATATCTCTAAAATGTTTCAAATGCATCTCCTGCTTAAAAAAATAATCTTCATTTCAGTAAGAGCCCATGTTTACACTTACCGATATTCATTCATCTATTAATGAAAAACTATTTCAACCTCTTTCAATTCTGATTAGATTATATCATGAGTGAAGATTAATGAGTCATGACCACACTAGCTGCTCATTTAAGAAAAATGTTTAATATATCCATTTTCCGTAGATAACCTTCAAAATCTTTATTTTGCATATTCAGGCTACTTTTAAAAGAACCTCAAGACAAAAATTCAAGAAATCTGGTTTTAATTTTTAGTTGGCTTTATATTCGCATCATCTCTGGGACACACTTACTTGTCAATGACCCTTCTAATCCATTTTCAGCAACATGACAGAGTAAATAACCTGGAAATCATCCCTGAGAAACACTTAGACGAGTGGGTTATGAGGTTGTTTAAATGCTATTAAGAGCAGACCTGGTGTCTTGATTAAGGGTTTACCGGAACAATGAGAATGGTTGGACTGATGTATCTGTGCTTGCCCTGAGGCTGGATGGTCCAGGAGGTGGGTTACACATTATAGAGGCTTAGGAACAATGAATCTAATTATGGGTGTAACACAGAACCTTTAGCCAGAAAAACAAAGTACATGCAGAAGGGCTGTATTACTGCACCAAGCTAAAAGGGTTATTAGTGTCAAGTGAGTAGAAAGGTTCAGCTTTTGAACCTTTTTAAGAGATGACAGTAAAGCTGATCAGGGACAATAAACCTCTCCAAGAATTACAGTCATGGGCCTCTTCTCACACTGATTTCCCATTTATGTCTCCATCCAAAAATAAAACACCAGGAAATTAGTATAAGAAGTGTATCAAGCCAATGATGCTGCATGAAAGAAACAAAATCAGCCCCCACCAGGGTAGTACAGGTGTAGGGATGCTCCTATTTAACTGTGCCATACTGAATTCCATCCCCAAATATGCAGGAAAAAAATATGCCATCCTAAAGAAGACTGAAAATGCCTCATAAACCCTAAGACTGACACAAGCTAAAATATATTAAAGATTTTAAAGAAAAAAATTAAAACATGAAAAATGAGTCCCAAAGAGACCAGACTGAAAAAGAAAAGATAGAAGTTCAAGACTGGATACAAGTTTAGAAACAGTAGAAAAGTGGATAGAGGCCAGAGAGGACATAAGCTAAAATATATCAAAGATTTTAAAGAAAAAATTAAAATATGAAAAATGAGTCCCAAAGAGACCAGCTTGAAAAAGAAGAGATAGAAGTTCAAGAATTGAAAAAACACATAAGCTGAAGATTTTCTAAATGGATAGCAGGTACCTAAAACTAAATAATTAGTGCTAACCTTTAAGCAAGAATTTATTCAGTGGGACCAGAAGAAGATAAAAATTAAGGAAAGAGTCATATATAATTGAATAAGAATGCATAGGATTAAGAAAAACAATAATACAATATTTTATTTAGTATATCTGAATATAATCTGGTGAGATTTCAGTTCACCAACTGCAAGGTATGTGAAATATAGTAGACAGAAAGAAATAGTTTCAAGAAAATCAACAAACAGTGAAATCATCAATAGCTTCAAAAGAATTACATGATCAGGTATGGAATACCATTATATTTTATTAGGTCATAATCATATTAAAATTTAAATAATGAGAAAAATATAAGTTTAATTTAATCATTAATTTATAGCTGACATGTTAATTTTAATTATTTAATTGATCATTTAATTTAATAATGAGTAATATATGGATATTTAATAAATACTCTAATTTAACAGAGGAAATGAAAGACATTGGGTAAAATTCCATTTATTTGGTAAGGTGCTAAATGAAACAAAAATATTTTACTTTTTTTTTACTTTAATGCTAAATGAAGAAGACTAGTAATGAGGTTTTCAAATGTTGGCATCAAAAGTTATTATTGATGCTCATTTTATTTTAGTGATGAGCAACATTTATGAGCCTAGCTAACTGTATTAAAAAATGTTGGTAGTGATTAGATTAAGAGTGTAGATTATTCATGACACTTAATCCATATTGGCAAGTGCTGTTCCAACCAGCAAATCCCAGGACAACAAATGAAGAGATACCCATGCAGTGATATCTTGGAGTATTGTCTATTAAATAATTAATATTGCAGTTACCACCTTGGGATAGAAATGACTTTTACCAGCAGATATGGTTAAATTCCTAATTTCTCCCCCAACCTCTATTTACACAGGCAAATTAGCCCAGGACAAGCTTAAGGGGTTTACAGGAGAATAGAGAAAATGGCACATTCCAAAGGGTAGATGACAAAAATATCAAGAAGAACAAAAGCGGTTCTGATAAGGGAATCCAGAAATTTCTTCACTAAGATAAATACATACAGGGAGACTCAGTCTTTTGACAGGAATTCTGCAAAAGATTAAACACTCATAATAGACACCATACACCATGCCTTTTCTGCCTGTATCATTCGTGCTTGCAGCACACTGTCAAGTCTGTGCCCAATCATAGCATCCAAAAGCTCTATGCTGCCCACAGGCAAATACACAACCACACATTCTAGTTCCTGATCAATAATGTCATGTTCATATGTCAAGCACAGTTAAAATTTTTATTGTCTAAAGGAAATAACATAAGACTAACCCAAATTATAAACACGTGAAAAATGTCAGAACTATCCAAAAGAATGAACAAAAGGGTCAATTAAATGTCGTTTGATTGAAATTTTCCTCAGAAAATCATAAATGCCAGAAATTTTCTACAGGATGCTACTTACAAACATAAAATTCAATAAAAGTTGAGTTGTCACTAATTGTTACCAAATTGATATTATTTAATGATGCATGAACGTGACTGTATGCTTCTGAAATTGAAAGACAGACAACAAAAATTTTATGAGTAGTTCAAACATGAGTACATTCCCCTCTCAATCTTGTATTTCCCATTTTGTTAGTGGAAAAACATAAACAATGTAAAGAAAGGAATCATCAACTAAGGAAAAAAAGGTTCATTGTTCATATTGAAGTGTTCAACAAAGACTGTGTTATCGAAATATATGAATGATATTAAAGTAACAAGGTGAGAAGCTTACTGGGTAACATTTTATAACATTGTAACATTAATCTAGAAAAATTGAGTATCTCTAACAATATAAGATATAATGAAATACCTGTAAATACCTGCAATTATGTCCCAAACACTTAGAATAAAAGAAAATAATACTAATAACATTGATGATAATGATGACTACACCTATTTATTCCCTACATTTTACTCCTCTGAACATCACAGTGTGACTGTTGAAGTCTCACTAGTTCAGGTATCCCATTTGTTATCCTTTTCACTTGCTCAACAAGTACTCACTAAACAATTATTAGGTTACATCACACAGATTTACATGTTGAAAACAGAATTTTTCTAAAGTATCCATGATCCCTATCACCATGAAGATTATAGGCTAACAATAGACTTGTGTTGATAGCTCGGTTTACTCAGAGTTCATATTGATGCTTTCACATAACTAACAGGGGATCTTTAGGAAAGACCTGAATCTTAACTATGTCATTCTCTATGAAGCACCTATAACCCATTCACCAGGCAAGTTATTTTCCTCTAAAGCCTGCATTTTCAAAATGTAGCTCAGGAATCACCTAGATGCCTTGAGAAGTATGAGAAGACAAACCACTGAGCTTGTCACTCTTTAGATCTAGAATGGGAAAAGGAATCTATTTTATTTGTGGCATGACTGATTGCAACCAGGAGTTGATTTTACCATAAAGTTAGGAGAATCATTTGAAAGCCTGTTTCACAAGCTATCAGATGGTCTGAGACATCAGAGAAAGAATCCAGGAGTCTGGGCTTCAAAGTTTTTTGCAATTTTATTGAATTTTAATTATTTTAAAAAAGGAAGAACAAAAAAGACTGAAAAAATTCTTAACACAAACCAAAGGAGTCTGTGATATAAAGTGCCCTGAACCTTAAAATCTCATAGGCGTTCCAATAAATATTTCCCAAATTGTGACAGATCATGGCTCTTGGCCTGTCTTAAGCCAAAGAAAATCACTGTGTTCAGATGAGAACCAGAAACACAGGTCTGTTTCCTGAAAGGCTTTATTTACTGTAGTTTAGATGAAAGATTTAGAAGGAAAAAGGAAATTGGAAAAAGCCACCATATGTGTTAGAAGTAGATCTTCAGTCCTTGTATTGGCTTTTATTTATACTCATTGTGTCTTGCTTTAAGTCACTGAGCCACAAATTTCTAGAAACCCACCAAGCCCTGCTAATATTTATGCTGAGGAATCATGTCAAGGGCATTGTTTCATCTTACCTCATCCCTGTAACCCAAGATAGAAAGAGGCCATAGCTGTTAATCCAGGACTTTCCATTAATGAGAGAAAGACAAGATAATATGTCACCTAATCTATCAGGTGAAGATAGTGTATGTGCTTTTTGTAACCCTTAAGCACTTATTTCATCAAGTCTATTGTAGATGAGTGATAGCACCAAAAGGAATTTTGAAACTAGCACTCAGGGATCTGCACTGGTGAATGAATAGCATTTTTTTTTCTTCCAGAGGCCCATTTCTGCTATCTAAGGACGTAAAAGAAATGGTTTGTGGCTGGGGCTGGCAGTTCTCTGCCTTGCTGATGATTGCTCAATAGGGAGTAGCTTACTCTCTCCAGTGTTAACAGAGGAGTACAAACTACATTGTAGAACTCATTAATATTTATTCCTTCTAAAAGCAATGGGCAATAAAAAGGGAAATAAAACAGGGAGAATAGCAATGGGGAAAGGAAGCCATGACAACAGATTTATCTTGGAAAGGTTTTACCATTTATTGCCCAGAAAAGAAATTCCAAATGCAAGTATCTACATGATAATTCAATAGACTATATCCCACTAATTCTGTTATTAAGACTACTGATTTTAAAAAGTTACACATTGAAAGCAACCCAAGAATTCAACATGTAAATTTAAATACTTCAAACTCTATGCATTTGATGTATCCCTTTGCTATTTTACATGTTTTGTACTCAGCACAGTGCCATGGAGTCAGAGTTTGTGCTGTCTTTACAAAAGACCAAGAACTCTTAAGGTGAAGGTCAGCCACTGCTACAGTGGAGACCAAAACCATCTCTCTTCACTTTATCTTTCTGCCCTGTCATTTATTTTTTGCATTGCCTTCAACCATTATGCCAACTATGCAAGCTTCTCTTCCCACTTCAAATTACTGCAGGGTTTTTTTGTTTTTGTTTTCTTGTTTTTTTTGTTTTTTGAGGGGTTATTGTTTTTTTTGCCATGACGGGGCTTAGACTTGGGACCCAGCCACTGTCCCTGAGCTCTTTTGCTCAAGGGTAGTGTTCCACTACTTTGACCCACAGCTCCACTTCCAGTTTTCAGGTGACGCTTTCTTGCCTGGGCTTGCTTTCCACTGTGATCCTCAGATATCAGCTTCCTGAGTAGATAGGATAATAGATAGGAACTACCAGTGCCTGGTTGAAAGAGCTTTAATGTTTAGTCATTTCTCTACAAAGTTATCAGGCTTCTTATTGTACTAGAAAATTTACCATTTGATTCTATTTATTTCTACAATTTTACAGAATATTCCAAATCTTTTAAGCTTCCAACAAAGGGCATGTTGGTTTTCTTTCCTTCGCTACTTTTTCTTTTCTTTTTAATTGTATTTTATTATTGGGGTGATGTACAGAGGGATAAACTTACATTCATCATATAGTGGGTACATTACGTCTTAAACATTGAGACCTCTTCCATGTTTTTTTTCCACTTTCTCTTGCCCATCCCATCCCAATCTTTTGTTTTTTCCTTTCCCTTCCCGTTTCTTAAAATTATTTTTACAACTTATCCTTCTTGACAGAAATCTGGGTACATATGTTGATTGTGTCAATTAGAAATATGTTTAAGAAAGACAGAAAAATCCCTTGCAATGAGAATGTTGACTTTCTGGACATACAAATTATAGTGTTTCTTTATTAATTAACCTATCTGCTCTACCAACTAGATTATTTTCCATCTTACCTTCTCTAAATAGAAAAGTCTAAATAGAAACACATCTGTAGGGCTTAGTGTAAGGTTTTGTGGTTAATATCCAAATGAATATTAATTTCTTTTGTATATGTGTTTGCTTCTCTGTTTAAATTGAGATAAAGGGAGGAATTTTAAACAAGAGCTTCACTCAATATCCTTCACAGGAAAATAAAGGCATAATTGCATTATAGCCTTACAAGTTAAGAAGCATAATGGATTATGTGCAATATGCAGGATTCTATGTGATAAAAGCCTGATGCATAGTTATTTAGTATATGAAATTACTATTACTCCCTTCTTAGGAAAAGTAGATATTTTACCAGATTTCTTGGCATTACTTTAAAATAAAAGAAAATATGATTCATTTTACTTTGGTGGATATAAGAGACAGAATAATTACAACTTCCTTCTTGTGTGAGTCATAATTTTGTTCAAAAACACATTTCTAAAGAATTATAAAAAGCAATACATATAATGGAGTTGGAGTTATTTACTCTAATAGTTTTTTAAACATTGCAGAACTCACAAGAACCCTGGAAAAGCGAAATTCTTCTTGATTAAGCAAATGTCATGGCTGGAGCCCCTACCATGTATTGATAATATCGTAAGACAATATTGAACAGATACAGAAAAAGTAATACTTAAGAATTATTTTGCATGTTCTCTTGTAGATCTGTTTAGAAAGACTTGAATAAATAAATTCCTACTCCATTAGGGATCCTATAATTAGTTTCAAAATAAAAGGTTATGGTCTTTGTATTTTTTGCTAGGTAAACCATTCTAAAAACTTACAGTAGGTTGTGTACATACAAGAAAAGTAACTAAATTTTGTGGTAGATCATGGCTTCTCATTAATATATGAATAAATAGATAATTAAAGAGTAATTTTACTAGACACCGAACAAGTGTCAAAAAATGACAAGGCGGGACTCAAAGCCAATACTGTGAGTGCTTAGAGTGCTTCATCTAACTTAAGCTCTGTGTAGAAAGCATTCACTGCCCTTTGAATATTCATCAAAATAAATGTTTTAGATATACTAGCTGTCCACACATAATCAAAGTAGTTAGAAATACATCATATTAGCTGATGCTATCTGTGTTTCAGAAATGAATAAAGGAATATAAATATCTGCCTCTTGTCCATGGTTATCTCAACCAGTATTGTTGGGACACATGAAATTGCCAATTTTTAAGGCAGTTACCATCAGTGAGTGGTAATCTCATAGATGCAATTGAAAAAGATATTCCATCAGGTATTCTGGTTTGATATATTTTTCATGGCAGACATTATCACAATCATGCCTATTGCTACCAGCTTTGAAGTTCTTTCTTCCATTTGAACAATAAGTATTTTCCTATATGCAATATTCTTAAACAAGGTAATGATTGCACTCTGTAAAATTATGTCGATTTTATGTCTACATGTAGAAGATCTACTCTGCATGTGAAAATAATTCATACTGATGGTTTAAGTCTATATTTACACAGATAGAGAAATCTACCTTCAGTGACGTGATTTTTAGTACTTAGAATTCCTCAATTTGTTCCATGGAAATATAGCAAAAGAATGGAAATAATATTGGGGCCGGGAGTTTGGCGTAGTGGTTAAAGTGCTTGCCTAGCATGCATGAAGACCCGGGTTCGATTCCTCGGTACCACATACATAGAAAAAAAGCCGGAAGTGGTGCTGAGGCTCAAGTGGTAGAGCTCTAGCCTTGAGAAAAGTCCAAGGACAGTGCTCAGGCCCTGAGCTCAAGCCCAGGACTGGCAAAAAAAAAAAAAAAAGAATGGAAATAATATTATTTTAGGATTAAGTGATAAGGAATATACAGAAAGTGGATATCAAACCAGTTATAAATATAATAGCAATAATGCACAAAGGGATGACATAAGATCCTATTAATTTTTGAAATTGGTCACATATAGCTCAAAGCTTATCATATCCAATGTGACAAGAAACATTAATTTTACTATGCCATTTTTATCATATATTTCTATTGTAATTACTGGAAGGGTTACATTATATTCACCATATAGAAGGTGCATTACTTCACATACATTGATACCTTTTCTCATGTCTTGGTCCCCATTTCCCTCCCCCACCCCACTGCTCATGTTGTTTCCCCCCCTTCCCTATCCAATTTCAAATAACCAATCAAGCATATATACAATATATCAGATAACCAGGTGAAATACTGTAACAATATGAGATAACCAAGGGACAGCAAAAGAGATAAGAGATAACATAGTACATTACGGACAACAATCACTCTATATCCTGGAGGTGCTTACATTTAGCGTCATACTATATGGCCTTATGTATCTAGGTTTTGTTCTATTGTAAATATCTGCTAGGTGAGCCCAAGATTTCTACTGATTATGACAAATGAGGGAAACCATTGAGCCTATCGCTTACTTCACTTAATATGATTTTTTCTAAGTTTTTCCATTTCCTTACAAATGAGGTGATGTCATTCTTTCTGACAGCAGCCTAGAATTCCATTGTGTATAAATACCACATCTTGTTGATCCACTCATCAACTGAGGGACATCTAGGTTGGTTCCATATCTTTGCTATGGTAAAATTTACTTGCCATTCTTTGTGCCTATAAGACAATAGGAAATCCCTGTGAAGAAGCACAAGAATTTATGGTTCTTAGGCCAGATTAAAAAAAAAGCTTACTAATGGACCTTTATAAAAAGGACTCAGGGGGGCCAAGAGCATGGCCTAGCATGCACAAAGCCCTGGGTTCAGTTCCTCCTCCATATCACATATACAGAAAACTCTGGAAGTGGTGCTGTGGCTCAAATGGAGGGCTAGCTGTGAGAAAGCCCCAGAGCAATGCCCAGACCCTGAGTTCAAGCCCCAGGACTGGCAAAAAAAAAAGGATGCAGTAACAGTATATAACAGTATTGACTCACTTGAAGAAATAGCAGTAATGAGAAGAAGGACCAGAAGGATTATGTGAAGCTCTGTTCTGAATGTTTTACAGATTTTCCTATTAGACAATTGCCTTCATGGACAAGTCTATGAAGTAAGCATTAAATTATTATTATTATTATCATTGTTATATAAGAGCTAAATAATTTCCCCAAGCAACACAGCTAGTAAATGTCATATCTAGAATCATGGATCAAAGAAGTTTGGCTCTTGAACTAATTATTGTAACCCTTATTCCATGGAATGCTGGATTAGTGACTGCAAGCCAATTTGATGTTCGAGAAAGCTATTGCCCCTTTAAATGATTTTAGGTTTAGAATATGTGTCTTTTTTATCTAGTACTTTATTATGATATCAACAATCAATAAAAGTTACTACTATATGGTGATAATAAAACTATATATGTATATAATAAGGTGCTTATATTTTATGGCCTGAAGATATTGATTAATTGACTCATTCATTTAGTGAATCAAGATTATTAAGAGTTTTCTGTGTCAGAAAGACTCTTTTAAATGCTGAAATGGAGAAATTAACAACACAAATACACATCTTCTCAAAATTAATACCTCAATGGAAATAGATTGTAAGCAAATAAATACATAAAAATATCAGTACTAATCAGAGATTTAAAATAGGCGACATGAGATAAAAATGGCAGAATGATGAGATTATTTTTATCCTTAGCTTTTGTTTGGCTTAAAAAATTCATATACTTATTCCCAAATTCTGATAAACAAAAATTGATCTTACTACATGACACCTATATTCATCCCATGCAGTAGTCTTGCTCCTGACATTTGGTCTTGTCATAGCAGAACAAATAAATATTCTAAACTAACTTAAGTTTGTATGTCTGAATAGTGCAAGATTTGTGTTCTACTAAATGACTGTTAAATATTGAACTATCTGATGCTATTTGGGAAAAAAGAACACTAACATAAGAGACAAAACATATTAGATGTTTAGTAAATATTTATCAAAGAAATTAGTAAGTAGATTCAGTAATGAACACAAAGTATTAATAAACATAACTGCCTTCCTCTGATAGAGATAAGACATAAAAGATGTACACATTCAGAAACAAAGCACAAAACCTGGCAAGTAAACATTTAAAATCCCAAGAAAAGGTAACATGTTATTGGTCTTCTCAGTCCAGCCCAAATAACATAACTGGAGACATCCTAATACTCAGAAAATTATAATTTCACAACATATATAAAGCAGATGTTTTATTAAAACTGAAAGGTTGAAATTTGAAAGGAACTGATACTAGAAAATGTCAAAGTCTCAACCCAGCAATAATGGGGACCTCAGGTGCCAAAAAGACTGAGTAAAAGGACTTGCTGTCCTCACCAAGTTCAAATGTGAATGAGGCTAACCAAATGAAACAAAATAAAATCTGAATCAGTACTATTTTTCAATCCTAGATACTCAGAAGACTGAGATCTAAGGACTGTGATTTGAAGCAGGAATCCTGTGTCCAATTAACTAGAGGAAAGTGGAGCTGTGGCTCAAGCAGTGGAGTGCTAGTCGCGAGCAAAAATTAAAGGGCCAGAAAGCTCTGGAAATCAAACAAATAAAAGTTCTGATATAATGTTATTGTACATGCCAAAAAAGTAGAAAAACCAAACTATAATTAGACCTATTAAAAAAGACCTATTAAAATAGTAAAAGTACACTCTGAAATTATCAAAATAGAATCAGCAGATAAGAACGTTAATATACAAACATATCCTTAAGGACAACGAAATATATATGAGAAAGTGAATAGATGGGAGTATGAGGAGAAAACTGATGCTGAAAACTGGAAATTAAAGAATGCACCGACTTTGCAATGCAAAAATCATTGAGTGAGCTTAACTGCAAAGGAAAATCTAAGTGATTTTGAAGACAAATTATCTGAGTAACAGATAATTAACAGAGTATTGGCCTTAAAACATATCAGTGGAAAACACAAAGGGTCAAAAATCAAAAGCAAAGATATTCCATAAGATGTAAAATATCAGGTCATCTCGTATATTTACTAATGGTATTCTAGAGAGATCATGATCTGACAAAGATCCTTCGGGGGGCTCCTCTAATCTATCTGATGTCAGTTGGTCGGACATAAGTCCTGACAAATTAATGTGGCCTTCCAGCTTCAGTACAGCTGAGTCCATATGAAAATATCCCCCTGACCAGACAAAGGAGATAAGACCACAATCTATGGGGCCTCTGAGGATCCTACCAAGAGAGAACAAAGGGAAAATAAATAAATAAAAACCTAGTAACTAACCTAAATACATAGGATATCAGACCTCTAATTTTGAATCTACCTGTAACTATCTTCTCAGGTCTGCTTTTCACATTCTATGCTACCTGGCTCCTCACCAATGTAAAAACACCAAATCCCAACGCACTTCTCACATCCTCTATGGCTCAAGTTGCAGTGCAGACATTTTTTTCTTTTACAATTTGTTGGGAGCTGAATGCAGGGTCAGGCTGGCCCATGAATTTGCATCACTGAGTAAGATAACCACACAAAGAAATGAGCTGTCATGTATGAACACCATGCCTAACTTTGAGCTATATCTTCAATATTGTGAATCACTTTCTGCTGAGATTTGATTACCATTGGGTACAATTGTGCTATTGCTTTATCACTCTCTGCTGAGACCTACAGTGAGAGTAAACACGTGGGCCTCCCCCGCCCTGCCCACCTTTGTGCTAATAGGTTTCTGCACCCTGTATTAGCTGAATGTACTTCCTCAGTAAACGAGTTCCTGCCTCCACGGGTCACCCTGACGCATCTGATTGTCCTCCTCCGGAGAGGGAGGGCTGGGTGCCAACAGTCAGTTGGCCCTCTCCTTTCTAGGCTCATTCTGGTTGGGGCATGTTCTCTCTATCCCTCCTGCAAGTCGGGAGGGACCCAGGACTAAAAACCCCCGACAACAATTAACAGTGATGTGTCTAATTTAAAACATGTAGCATTTTACATAAGCTCTGACTGACATAAAATATTAAAAAGCACATTATATGGTATGTGAAATAATCTACAGATGCTCTGTAGAGAAATAAATACTCTGTAGAGCAATAGATTTACAACCTCATGAGGAATACCCTCCTTCACACACATAGATGGAGGTTTTTTAAACTGTACTGTCCACTGTAAGGAAAAAATCTAAAATACATGAAAACAGTAAACTTAAGAAGAGTGCTAATAGAAAGAATTGGGAAGAAAGTTGATTCAGCAAGTTGTTAAATTTCATAATAATTAGTAGAAATAAACAACCAAAACTGAATGAAAAAGTCTAAAATGTAGAAAAATAAAAATTGAGAAGTGGGATAGAATTTGAAAGGAAATGGCGGAATGATGGAGGAGGAAGAATGGTGAAATGGGTGATATAGGTCAAGATAATTGTATTTATAAGTTGACATATTGGATGGTAAGCCTTTGTACAACTACTTAAAGGTAATTTTCCAAAAGCATAAAGGACCTTTTTAATTTTTTAACAGTAAAAACAAGAAACTACATGCAAGTAAGCTGAAACTTACGGTAATAGGACCCAAATAGAGCTATGGCTTACCATCTAATCTGTTTGTTTGGCTCATTTGAGAAGCTCTTAAAATTTTTGAAGCTTAGGACTTGCCATCAACCATTAAACTAAATGGCATGTTGAAGCAAGGCATCTGAGAGGATTTTTTTTTAGACAGGTAGGTAATTCCAGTCACTGTTCTATAGGATATGAAAGTCAGGGGTGCAGAGAACAGTGAAATTTCTTCCTGGAGTGTATGGGCTCTCAGGCTTGAAAGAATTATTAGGTTTTACTTCACAATGTAGGACTGGAGAGGCAAAAAATAAAAACCCCCCAAAAAAACAAATTAAGTGAGAGCTATTCCTTAGGAATACACACAGTGCCTTGGGGAACTCTTCTAGTCAGTCCTCACTCCTTTTGTTGCTTTTTTTTAATCTCTTTTTTTTCCTGAGATCTGAAGATTTTATTTAGCAGCATATAAAAGCAAGGCAGGAGGTGATCAACTTCAAGCCATCGGAAGGATTTCCCTGTGAGACTTGACATCTCCATTGTCAGTAACTCCCCAGTGAAAATGACCATTTGAGATTAGAAAAGAGCCCAGGAACACAATACTTTTAGGGACATTGCCATGAAGGTGCTTAAGCCAAAGTCAATGGCAAGTAATTTTGTTTCTGACATCCACGAAGCTCCGTTCTGAAATGTGCTAAATAAACAATGCCAGGCAACTTCCTGGCATCTGTGGCTAATGTCAGCTCTGATTCTCTCTGATTCTCAGAAGATGGTCTCATCAAAATAATCTGAAGTTCCTATTAGTTAAAGATTCCTATCTCTAAATTATTCTTGGTTTTCAGAATAAAGGCTATAAATCAGAATGTTGGAGAATTGTCCCCACAAGTCCATTTCTCTAAAACACTACCTTCCCTTATCAAGAGTATCCCTTAGGGGACAAAAACATGAGAAGGGGTATAAATGTTTGTGAAGTAATGCACCTCTATTTGGCAAATATAGCTGGTACCATTCTATTAATTACAATTTAAAAAATAAACATAAATTAAGAAAAAGAGGATCCCTTAACCTGCCAACCTTTCTGTTAGTTAAGGCACCTGCACCCAGCAAGCATAATTGTAATGAAAACAACTCAGGAATGGTATGGAGCTAGTTGTAGCTCTTGTTTGATTAGATACTCAAATTGTTCCACAAAAAAATCACTTCAGAAGTTTTATCCAACCAAATTCTAAGTGGCAAGGTTCTTTGTCATTAACATGAAAAGTGTGCTAAATTGCTTACTTTAGATAGGGAAGGGGGGAAAACAAGATGGGGGATGGGGGGAGGATAATGGGGACCAAGACATGTGAAAGGGTATGTGAATTAATGCACCTTCTATCTGGCAAATATCATGTAACCCTTTTATTAATTACAATAAAAAATATCAAAAAAAAGAAAATGTTGACAGCTTCCAGATTGCTGAGGTACCACAAGAAATGGAGTTCTTGGTTAAATACTTTCCTTTGTAACAAATAAAACTGTTTTCAGGAAAAAACAAAAACCAAAAAAAAAAAATAATGTTAGCTAGTAACAATTTGTTCCTAATTTGGGGCATTGAAACTTGGAATTTTAATCTATAAGGATTTGTTGAATGATTTCAGTGTCCATTTTGTGTATACAATTCTACCATTCGTCCTCTTTCGAAACAAAACAAAACAGAAAGACTAATCTATATTTGTAGCGCAGTATATGGCACATCCCTGGATAGGAGAGCCTCATCAGGCTTCATGCACTGATAGAATTTTGGAGATTTAAACCCTAACAATGATTGGCATTGCTGTGGAAATGTATATTTTGCACAACTCTATGTATTTTTAAACATCCCCTTATTTGGGTCAAGATGTAAGCAGAGTTATTTTTCTAGGCCACTGAGTTTTGATTGTAGAACCCTTGCATACTTTCTAGCATGACCCACAGAATAAACATCTAAAGAAATCATCAGTCCTTGAATCTGGGAGAGAACCCAGAGACTGGATTCTTCAAATTTTTATTTTTGAAAGTGATAAGATTAAAGAACTTGGAAATGCCAGTTTCTGTAAGAGATGGTTGTGACAAGTAGAATGGCAGCAAACTCAACACAGCTCAGCAGACAGAAGTCCGGAGGCAATGACAGTTATCAGAGTCATTAATCCAAAGCTTTCCTGACTCCTCTCATGAACAGTATTCAGGTAGCAACCCAGCTGCAAAGAGTTTAATTCTTTTTATAGAAAACATGCTCATGGAAATTGATTCCATGAACTAATAGATTCCAAGTCTGTTTGTCTTGATGCAATAGCTCTTTCCTTGCCTCCAGTCTCTTCCATAACTGGAAAAAAAAAACTTTAAGTGAGTAAGACAGAAAAATATTCTTTCTTATTTTAATCAAGTAGCCAATAATAATGATAATACTTGCTGGAATGTTTTAGAAGATCCTTATCAAAGTTTATTAAGTTCTTATGATTTTTACCACACTTACAAACCAATACCCTCCAACAGAATAAACAAATATTCCTCCAATGACCTAGAGTAATCCACAGAAAAATCAAAACACATACATGCACCAGGATTATTAAGTCAATGACCACTCCTGTAAACAATTTGATTAAAACCATTTAATGTCAGAAATAAAAATTATTTACAAATATCTGAATTGTGACCTCAGTGCAATTCAAGAGCTTTTTCTAAACACAAGAATAGTGCTGCTCAAGGAAAAGCAATTTGGGATCAAGCAGTATCAGAGTGAAAACAAGGTTATCTACTCACCACCTGTGAGATTAAATACTGAAGATTTTAATTAAGGTGTACAAAAGGAGCAATGTGCTTAGGTATGCTTCCTAAATTGTATAATATATTGTATTAAAAGAGGAAACAACAAAGAACAATAGTTCAATAATGAGTTATCTTTTTCAGAAAGGATTAGCATTAATCTGTAGTAACTAAATTAAAGAGCTATTTTTCCAATCATTGTTTTAAACTTTTTTAATAATTGGTACACATAAAATTTTGCATAGTTTCTAAAATAAAGGCTCACTGTCATTGGTTGACACAAATTCTTAGGAGTGAGCTTTTTAATGCTCTAGATAAAATGTAACCAATTATCAAGTAATTCACCCATAGAAACTTCCTGGAATTAGAAGTACTCTGTTTAAATATACTCTAAATCACTACTATGTACTTGTTATCACTTAAAAATAATAATACATTAATAGGCTTTCCAAAGAGTAAGAACTCGCCATTAATTTTAATTGATTGAGATAATGTTTTTGAAAGACAGTAAAATGTGAAAGGAAAGCCATTTGCAATTGATTTTTTTAATGTCACCAGAAACTGTCACCATCAGGCTCCTTTATATTTAAGAATAAAGTTTGAGCAACCCCTATACAGAAACTAAGATTTAAATCGAAGAGAATTTCCTTAAATTTGTGAATTGTTAATCAAATTAAGCTTGTTTGAGGAAATGAAATAACAGAATGAATAACAGTAAAATGTACCTATGTACTATATTTTCCAGGACTTAAAAAATACTTGACTTTGAAAATTAGGTTGTTAAGTGGATAAGGCATTAAACTTTTTAATTAAAATTCTTCAGATTTAGTTCTCAAGGAATCACAGCCAACTCTGCTTTCCCTCACAGCACAAAAATCAAATTTAATTTTCAAATTATATTGTATGAAGAGCATCAGGAGCTCATGCCTGTAATCCTGGCTACTCAGGAGGCTGAGACCTCAGGATCACAGTTTGAAGCCAGTCTGGGCAGGAAAGACCAGGAGACTCTTATCTACTATTAAACACACACACACACACACACACACACACACACACACACACACACACACACACACACACACACAGAAGTGTAACAGTGGCTCATAAACTAGAGTGCTAGCTTTGAGCACAAAAGTTCAGAGACAGTGCCCAGATTTAGAAGTCAAGCCCCCCAACCAGCACTGCTCAAAGGGAAGTACACTTTATTACTTGATTCATATGATTGTAACCCCTCTGTACATCACCTTTACGATAAAATTTTAAAACACACACATACTGTATGGTTCTAGCCAGGAGTCGTTGACTCATGCCTATAATCCTGCCTACTCAGAAGGCTGAGACTAAAAGATTGCTAGACAAAGATTGCTTCCTAGCTGCCTAGCTTGCATAAAGCCTTGGGTTCAGTTCCTCAATACCACATAAGCAGAAAAGGGAAGAAGTGCTTCTGTGGCTCAAGTGGTAGATGGCTAGCCTTGAGTACAGAGAGGCTCAGGGACAGTACCCAAGCTGAGAGTTCAAGCCTCAGGCCTAGGGAAAAAAATGTATATATAAGTCTAGCCATTATGAATTAACTTTATGATCCTGGAGAACTTACTAAATCTCCATATATCTCAATTCTTCATCTTTAAATTTAGGATTATAGTTGTATCTATTCCTTTCATGAGATTACTGTGAAGATTAAAATAATGTATTTAGTAATACAGTATAAGTGCTTACTACTGTAAAGAATACAATTATAAAACATCTCATTACAATAGTAATTTAGCTGGATAGCACATTCTTAATATCTAGTGGAAGAAAATTTAGTTTTCATTCCCGACTCAATCCTAAAAGTTAAAATAGTTTTCACTGATAAACTGCCACTGAAGTTTGATTATCTTGATATCTGCATGTTATAATAATAAGCTCCTTTAGGTTTAGGTTTAGTTCATTCTACTTACCACACTCTCCATCTAACCACCACTAGTATCTTCAACTTTGCCTCTGAACAAGTGTCCCAGAAATTTCCCTAATGATGATCTCTTATAGTCAAGCCGTTATCTTCTATTTCTATTTTTATTTTCTATCTTATTATCTGAAAATAACTTTCTTTGACCCAGATAATTAAAGATGCGTGGATTTAAAATTCTAACCTTCCTACGAGGTCATTAAAAATGGAAAAGTCTGTGACTTGGGATCAGAAATGTACAGGGCAGAGGGAAGATTTAGGATTAAACCAAATTGGATTCATGTAGTGGATTTTAGAAATCTCCTGAGGATTTTTCTCACTCATCATACCAGTTACATAATTCAAAGATCTTATTTTTAAACACTATATATAATTTTGCTTTGAAAAATATATTGTTCTCTAAATTCCAAACTAAATTTTAAAATGTGCTAGAAAATTATACAGAAAACAAACCCATTTAAAAAAAATCTGTGGAAATTAGAGAGGAAAAAATATCCACTAAAAACTAAAAGTTTTTGGACCTTGGAAATAACAAGAATGCCATGGATTTCTTTGTGTCTTCTATATCAGCCTTGGAGCTAAAAATGGCAGCTCAGCAATGCAAGGGAGCACAGATTTTAAAGTCTTACCAAACGTCTTCTCTACTTAGCCCTTCTGAAAATAAAGGAACAATTTGACACGATATAAAATTTTCAGCAGAATTTTAAAAGAATTTGGCCATATGTTCACCCACACCAGCAAACGCCCACCGTGATGGTGTTCTAGTGAGATGCCTGGCACTCTGGCAGGGGCTGTCAGGGAAGGCCAAGAAGGAAACTGGGCCTTTCATCTCTGACTCCCACCTTCATGATATAAGTGAGACAACTGAAGAATTAAAATACACCCATTGACATCATTGCATTGTTACTGAAAGGCAGGAAAGATAGATGGATTTTATTCTCACCTCCTAATAACAATGTGGCATATTGTCCCTTTGCTTGCTTTCTAAGAAGAAACAAAAGGAAAGAAAAAAGGAAAAGGAAGAAGGAGGGAAGGAAGGAAAGAGGGAAAGAAGGAAGGAAAGAGGGAGGGAGAGGGACGAGGGAAGGTGTGATGAAAACTATCATAAGAAATGATACAATCTCAGAGGTGACTTGGTTACCATATTCCTGTCCTAGTAGCACAAGATATTGCAACTGATTATTCTATTTAATCCATTTGAATTACACCAAAGCTAAAATGAAAATTCCAAAAAATCAGAATATTTAAATCTGTTTCCTTCCGAAGTGTTTAACCTCATATAGAATAGAAATGTTCAGACTCACATTCCTCAGAATCACAGGACAGGTTCACTTTGTAGTAACCATTATTTCCAAAATGGTATAATAATACCAAATTTTAAAGTGAATTTTGCTTGAGTAAAAGGGAAAAACAAAACCATCCAGGTCACCAAGGCACAAGTATCTAATTTAAATGATAGTCTGAAAGACTCCACAAGTAACTATAACTGCAGTGAAAGTACAAGTGTTAATTTTCTATGTTACTATAGATTCTTCTACCTATGATTCTTAAAAATAGAGATGGATGAACTGAGATTGATTGGAATACATTGAAAAGTGTGAAAGTATCACTGTAAGCTCTGTCTCTCCTTATATAACTCATTTATACCAATAAAAAATATTTTTGTGTGAAAAAAAGTATTACCGAGTCCTGTTTACATTTGGAGTAAGTGACACATTTATTTGTCATTAATGTAACAAGTACTTTGCCTGTTAAAAACAATGAAATTATTCATATTTTCTTTGGCCTATATTATTATGCACTTCTAATAATCCTTATAAACCTGAGAGAGTGCACAATGGGCCACACCAAGCAAACTAGCCATTTCCTATCATTTATTCCCACTATGATGTGTGTGGGCTGTGAGGTGATGAGCCCTATTAACAGGAAAATGAAACCTAGAATCTGTAGAATATATTATAAATCAAATTCTGGCAGTAAGAAGGGTGAACATCGAGTGGCATTTAACAATTATGGTAGTTGTGCGTGTTCCAGAAATTAAGAGATGCACACATACTTGTAATTTGTCTTAGAGTTAAAATAACAAATATTTAGTACTCTTATTTAACAGTGAGAATACCTGTCTTAAAAATCAATTAATTTCTCTATGATGTTCCAGATGTGGTTTGGATCTGCCT
Source organism: Megascapheus bottae (assembly GCF_031878675.1). Classification (NCBI taxonomy): domain Eukaryota; kingdom Metazoa; phylum Chordata; class Mammalia; order Rodentia; family Geomyidae; genus Megascapheus; species Megascapheus bottae. The sequence continues at coordinate 56,227,714 of NC_143513.1, read as the reverse complement.
TTTCACATGAGAGGAATAAGAGAAATCTAAGGCTTTGTTATTTAAGTCCTTTATTCTGCAAGCATGAACAAATTAAGAAAATAAATGAGAGCTTGGTTTTGCAAAAGGGAACACTGAAATGTGTCATAAAAATGGAAAAGTAAAGAAACATTGAGAAGCAATGAATGTTCTACTTCACTGTTCAGTTTAGGAGCAAACAGAAAATTGCAAGTCAGATTTGGGTCACATAACGTTATGCAAAGATTCTGGAAAGTACTGATGAACCACAATGCAGGAGGTAGAGAGAGCAGCCTTCACATCAGTTCACTCCTCACATGGACGTGACAACTCCAAAACCCATGGACCAAGAGGAACAGGAATTTCTGCGGAAAACACACAGTGACTTTTTGTCCCCATAGGTATTAAATCTTCATTTACCATCTTGTGTGTTTATTCTTGTAAAAAAAAATGCCTTTTCTAAGTGTCTACCTAAAACTGCAGCATTCATTGAGTAAGAAAGGTTCATTTATGTTTTACCTATATGGCTACTTAATTGTAAAGCAGATAATAAAACAATTTGCAAGGCTTCTAGTCCAGTTATCCTTCATTATATTATCCTGGTTTTTTTTCCCCTTCATCTTCTTTTCCATCTCCATCTTCCCAAGATGAAGCTGTGACATTAGAATAAAATCTTGGCGACCCATTGTTAAGCATTTTCCTACTCAGTACACATATGAAAACCTTCTTACTAGCCATTCGATTCATTTGTGCTAACTTCTAAAATTGTTATGATTATTATGTATGCTTTCCCTCCAAACAGGCTCAAAACCAGTGGACTCAAAATTATGCGCTGGCCCTGTCCCAAATACTACCCAGCTGTGCCATATTCCTTGTCCAGTCGAATGTGAAGTTTCACCTTGGTCAGCTTGGGGACCTTGTACATATGAAAATTGCAATGACCAACAAGGAAAAAAAGGTATGTAATGGTAACATGACATGTTTGATGCTTCAAACATGTCAGCTGAATGAGTCAAATCATTACTTTAAAAATGCTACTCTGAAAAAAAAAGAAAATGCAAGCAATATACAACTTTGGGTTCCTTGTAATTACTGACTTGTTATACTTTTCAGAATGGTTAAAGAATATTGATTTCAAAACCTGAATAATCCTTGTCAAGGGACAGTACCAAGAGATTGAAAAGGAAGAACCCAGGAAACACAGAAGCTTGGTAATATGGATAAGATGAAGGACCTCTGATACACTCAGTGTAGTGGTTAAGATGAGCTATATTTATTAGGCTGACCTGGAAAGTAAAACCTGCTCAACCCTTAGTATTTAGATAAGCAAATTAATTTATGTAAATGTTTGTCCCTTTATCTGTACAAGAAATGGAATAATATCCATACCACAAATTGGCCCTAAAGAATCAATGAGGTAATAAATACAATTCAAGGCACAACCCATAGCTAGTGCCCAATAATCAGGGCTCGATATTACTTATGACACTAAGTGTATTTTTGGTGATTATTTTTATGAAAATGACATGTCTAAGCATAGCACATAAATGCTATGATTTACTTCTTTCTTGGTGGGATTGCTGGCCTTTCAAAGAAAAGCCTTCTGCTGTTCCCAGTACATTCACATAGCCATAAACAGACATACTATGCTACATTGTCAGGAAAGCAACACCCAGGAGCTAGTAAAGGATGGAGCTGAGCTTTGATCTTTCCATCTTGGAGTGCAGGTTGTCTAAGAGGAATTTTCATTTCAGAAAGTTTAAATTCAATTGAAGTTTATTTCGCAGTAACTACCCAACTTCTCAAAGGCTCCTTTCCCAAATTCAATTAAGTGCACGGCATAGAATAATTTAAAATAGTATTCCTTTCATCTGACCTCAAGTATTTCTGAATAATTTGGATTTTTGTCATTTCTTTGAAAGTTCTATAAATATAGATAGTTCGAATCAACCAAAACCTCTGCTATCCTCTTTTTCCCCTCATTCCTCTTTAAGCTTATGCAAGATGAATTATATGAACTTTTTGTATTATCATTATATGAATTTTTTGTATTATCTGTAGTAACCTGTAACCAAGACTCTTTTTCTCTTGTGTGTATTCATTCATTCATTCATTCATTCATTCAATAAATGGCTTGTGAACTCACATTAAGCTACAATTTGGAGTTACTGTCTACCCTAATCCAGCATTCAACCTGGGATCTTTTTTGAAGTTTCTGAAATATTTGACCCCTGATATTAACATTAAGTATTTTCTTTCCTCCAATGATTCAGGCTTCAAACTAAGAAAGAGGCGCATCATCAACGAGCCCACTGGAGGGTCTGGAGGAACAGGAAACTGCCCCCACTTACTGGAAGCCATTCCCTGTGAAGAGCCATCCTGCTATGACTGGAAAGCAGTGAGGCTTGGAGACTGTGAACCAGACAACGGCAAGGAATGTGGGCCAGGCACTCAGGTTCAAGAGGTCGTGTGCATCAACAGTGATGGTAAGACCGCGGCTTGACTCCATCCACAGAAATCCACTTAACCTCAGGGTTGTGCGGTTTCTTTATGTTAAAATCTTGTGTCTTCTCTTATAATTGGCTCTGTTTACAAAACATATTTCCCCTCCCCTCTCTCTCTGGATCATAAGGTGAAAACCAATAAAATTCAGAAACAGAACAGTTGATATAAAGATTTAAAGCATCTCCAGGACAAGGGTATATTAAATTATCAAATTTAAGAATAACAAGGAAATATGATAATTTTCTAAGTAGTATTGCTAAATTTATCACAGAAAATGAAATGTAAATAGCAAAGGGCTGCTTGATTTGACCGAAAGTCTTTTTTGACCGTAGGTGATGTGTCATGTCGATAGAATGTAACCTCTGAACTCTCAATTTGGCAGGATCTTCACAGCCTAGTGTTTCTGAACCACACTTCTTATCACTAAGGGCTTCCCTGCTAGGAAAGCTGAGAAATCAGTGACGTTTTTTCCCACAAGGATTGTTATTTTTCCCAGGCATAAAAATTACTTCAGACTTCATAACTACTTTGTAACTATATTGATATTATCTCTGACAAATGGCTGTTGCATTCATCCCAAGAATGTGTACTACTGTGTGGAGGAGAGTATTCACCCTCAGCAATCCTTGAGTCACATTTTAAAATCACAGGACACCCCCAGAAACAGCTTAAAACCTTGGGTCACATCATCAGTCAGGATTCTTTTGGCTCTTAGATACTGCGTGAGTGCACATCAGAGAAACAGGAGCAGTAAACCCCAGGGTCCCATAGTTTTGCCGGCTAACACAGTTTACAGCATATGCAGGAACATCCCTGTGCCCCTCAGGGCCTTTAGAGCATCTGGTAACCATCATAATTCCTCCCATCCTATTTTCTTCTAGCAAGCAGAATTGTTTCCTTCTGTGTCTCGGTCACTGTTCAGTAGTAAAGAGAGACATCTCTGGAGTGAAAGACTGATAGACACTGCTATTGCTGAGAAATGAGCTTTTTGACTTGGAAACATACACTATCTTCTTTGTCCAGCCTTTACAGTAGCCACGTAGGGCATCATGAGGTCGAATCTGAGCCAGTGCTTGCTTGAGGCTGAAATGGGAAGAAGGAAATTATTGATTCAGGTCTTTGTAATGAACTTCAGGTATTCTTGTCTTTCAATGATATGATTAGTTATGATTCATCCTTTCTTTGGTCTTTCCATGTTCTACTCTAAAGGCACTGAACAGAGGAAATAGATGGATAATCTCAGATGGGTATACAAGAAAGCAAAAGAAGCAATTTTTGTTTTGCTTCAACTCTTATTTCATATCCAGATTTGGGCTGGGAAGACTTAAAACTCATTGGTAGAGTGCTTACTTGCCATTTTGAGGATTTGCATTCAATCTTCTAATACTGCTAGAAAAGAAGAAGCCTAATTTGGATGGATTAGTTATAACTCTCCTATTTTCTAAGTTGCTGACACTTTAAAGGAAAGATCATATTTAACACATGCTGATACTGCTTCTTATTTTTTCCCCTCAACTCAAATAAAGTTTCTTGTCTTTCTAAACATATAGGTATTCTAGGTATTGTGAAAGATGTGTCTGCATGAAACAAAAAGCTGAAACAAAAAAGTAGACTGTGCACGGAATTTCTATCTGTCTGTTCTCCAGAAAAAAGTCTCAGATTTAGCCCATTTTTTACAATGGTCTTTGTGAATGTTTGTGCAAAATTTACATATATTTTATAGAAATTAATGGACTCTCCTATTGAAAATATTAGCAGTCAATTTTAATTTATCAAGTTAAAGTTATTTTGTAGGTCTGGAAATGTGGCTTAAAGGTAGAGTGCTTGCCTAACATGCATGAAGCCTTGGGTTCAATTCTTCAGTACCACATAGACAGAAAAAAGTTGCAAGTGGTACTGTGTGTTCTCAAGTGGTAGAGTGCTAGTCTTGAACAAAAGAAGCTCAGGTATATAATGTGTGATTGTTGTTCTTAATGTCCTGTATTATTTCTCACCTCTTTTGTTGTCCCTTGGTTATTCTCATATTGTTACAGTATCTTATCTTGTTATCTGGTATAGTGTATATATGCTTATTTGTTTATTTGAAATAGGAAAAAGAAGGGAGGAAAAGATGAGGGAAGGGGATGGGGGAGGGAAATGGGGATAAAAGCATGAGAAGGGATATCTTCTGGCGAATATAACTGTAACCCCTCTATTAATTACATTTAAAAAAAAAAAGCTCAGGGACAGTGCCCAGGCCCTGAGATCAAGCCCTATTAGTGGCAATAAAAAACTTATTTTGTAATACAAATAAATATATCTTCAGTTGTCGTGTGAAACTAAAAATGAGTTTCCTGTGTCCCACTGCTTTGGAAAGTAATGTCTGTTATAACCAAAAGGCAAATTGTAAATGCACGATATATGTAAGCTGATATATTTTGTCTGCATCACAGATGGAATGAATTAAAAGCAAAGAGTAATGCAAATAATATTCAATTTATTATTTTCTTATGCTAGGAAGTCTCATCCATCATTAAACTTCACCTCCAACAAATTCTTACCCCAATATTAATTAGTTCAAATGTAATTTAATATTTTTATTGGCTTTACTACAAGGGTACATAAAACCAATGAAGTTATTTTTCATATAAATTCAAGATTTGCTCTGACTTGCCTATGTCTGAGTCATATTTGCTGATAGAATCCTAGCAAAAGCTACAGACCTGTAAATACTACTCCAATGTTATCATGTGGTCACCTAGTAAGTGTTTAGCAGCTGCACCAAATGTTGTTTTGTAATTAAATTGGGCCCAGGGAATTAAAGTTGATTAGTAGTGCAGACTCTACCCCCAGGCCTGGCTGCAGTTATGGATTTTGTTTTATAATTAAGTTAAAGTCCAACTAGGGACATGAAGAATTAGAGCTGTGAATCTAGCTGATAATAAAAGGACTTCTTTTTGTCTCCCACGTTCTTCACAAATTTCACAACTTCGTTAATGACTGCAAACACTTTAAGCCCTTATTTTCCTTTCTCTTGACTTGTTTTTATTTTTATTTTTTGTCTAAACTTCCAGAGATTATCAGGAGCTGTTAAGGCTGTTTATTGTTTCAATGATTTCCCAAAGAGCAAAGAAGGTGAAAGCAGAAGCAGTTGGTGGGGGTGGGGAGCTTATGTAGATTCTCTGAAGGGGAAGGAGAAGCCCAAAGAACCACAGACAAAAGGAGATCAGATGAACATTACACTCTTCAAAAAGAGAGAAACACGCTTTCTGGACAAAATGCAAAGATCACTTGAATGCATTTCCAGATTTTTAGCACGAATAGAACTACTCCAAGCACGTTTATGGGGAAGAATCCTAGAGGCATCACACCATTGTGAAACCAACTCTGCCCTATTTTAATTGTTACATTTATGTGTTTTATTTAAAGGTGTAAATTTGGTAAGCCAACATCATTTGGTTTTCAGCAGAATAAGAGCTTCTAAGCTGGAGATAGGAGTGGGGAGGTAGGATACATTGTGTTATTCATTGCTTCAGACTATAAACCTAATATTGTTCCCACATTTTCCCTCTGTTGAAAATACTAAAGTCTGCCATCCATCCATCCTCACCACAGATTTTTGACACTGATCGAGGTAAATCTCAAAAATCAATTTTCTGGTTAGCATTCTATTATTTTATAACATGATGGGTTCAATTTTTTAAATATTACTCTGCTTATCTTTATAATCTTTTCCACACTAATCAAAGTTAATAATCTCATTCTGGATCAAGATTTTTTGCCTGATTTACTTTATTGTACACCAGGGTTACCTTATGTATGTCAGGTGGTAAGTACATTTGACAAAGATTTTTTTTTTTTTTTGCCAGTCCTGGGCTTGAGCTCAGGGCCTGAGCACTGTCCTTGGACTTTCTCAAGGTTAGGGCTCTACCACTTGAGCCTCAGCACGACTTCCGGCTTTTTTCTATGTATGTGGTACCGAGGAATCGAACCCGGGTCTTCATGCATGCTAGGCAAGCACTTTAAACACTAGGCCAAACTCCCGGCCCTTGACCAAGATTTTTATGAAGCCAAATACTCCCTGAAGATATGAGTGATATAGTGCCTGCTTAGAAAGTGGAAGACCCTGATTTCACACCCAATACTGCCAAAGAGAAAAAGAAGCAGGCAGCTTGTCAGACTTTGTTTTCCTATGACCTGAGAGAAATGACTTAAGAGAGGAAATAATATTTTTTAATCATAGTTTCAGAGACTTCAGTTTATCATGGCCCAGGCAGAATGTATGGTACAGGAGAGCAATTCACATCTCGACAGTCAGGAAACAAAGTGAGAAGAGCTGTACCAGCAAATTCTGTTCCCCCATCTTATCCCATGTAGGTCCTCTGCTTGTGGAGGATCTTCTCCCCTTAGTTAATCCTCTCTTGAAACAACCTCACAGGTGTAATGTAGAGGTACTAATGTGGTCATCTATCAGTGCTTTCACAAGGGTAGCTATTCTGTGATGAATCAGCCCCAGATTCAGTGATTCATGAAAACTCACGCAATTCATTATACACTTGTACTTTCCATGGATCTATTACAATCAACCAAAGCAAAATGCCTATGGGGCAAAGAGTAGAGGGAACCAGGATGAGCAACCCAGATTCAGTCACTCAGGACAGCACAGTGCACTGTGACAAGGTGAAGTGTTTTCTTGCCCACCAGTGATGTTATGGAGCCAGGAATCCATCATGAAACCATCTACCACATACCAACATCTTAGAATCTCTAACAGAAAGCAGATTCCCAAAGTAAACTCTACATGAAGCACAAGGGGCTGCTCTTTTCATGTGGAGAATAGTGAAGTTCTTTAGAAATTCAAATACCTCAGTGCAGACCAAGGGTCAGCCTTGTGAATAAGAGAATCTAAGGATAACAGTCTCTGAGCTGATACATGAACTCTTTCCACCCAGGAAAAAAAAAATTTGAAGACTCAGTCTAACTCTCAAAAGTGAAAAATAAACCTTAAAGATTGAAGTTTTTAGAAATGAAGGAGCTCTTTTTTTAAAGGATATTTTCATCCTTATTAGTGGCTCTCAACTGCTATCTGAAAGGAGGAGGGTAAGTGCCAGGTACCTCCAGCTCTTCAGAGTATACAGACAACACTAGTGCTTAAGAGCAGTGGGCCAAAGGTGAAGAATCAGGCTATTGGATCTGAATTGGAAATTGATACAAAGGTATTCCATAGTAACCAAATAAACCAGCAGCACTGTCCATTAGTCAAAGTACTAGTGGGAGTAGTGTGCATCCTGACTGCCTTTGAGTGCATGTCATTTTACAGTGAAGGGAAATGCTTCAATGGAACCTGTGTGTTGATAAATATGCAGTCCTCTCTACATTACTTTTGTCATAACAAGATAAATAGAGCAGCCGGTTACAAAATTGAAATAGGAATATTTTAATTCACCTCTGGCAGAAGAGATATCAGGAATCTGACCATGTAAGAATAAGAATTCAACAGGTGAAAGGGAAAAATGTTGAAAGAAGCTGACACAAACTAGAAAGTTTTCCACATATTATATATGTGACACAGGGCCAGGAATTTGGCCTAGTGGAAGAGTGCTTGCCTAGCATCCATGAAGACAGGTTTGATTCCTCAGTACCACATCATAGAAAAAGCCAGAAGTGGTGCTGTGGCTCAAGTGGTAGAGCTCTATCCTTGAGAAAGCCCAAGGACAGTGTTTGGGACTTGAGTTCAAGCCCCAGGACTAGCAAAAAAAAAAGTCTGTATATGTGACACAATCTCAGCCTTTCCTGCATATATTACCAATTTCTTGATGTCATTATTAATGTTTGGACAATAAGTTGTAAGATTACCTTAGAAATTACTGATAATTATTGAAACAAAGCATTATGAAAAATGTTAGCTACATGAACATAATTGGAAAACATAAAGGAGAGTCCACTGACACTGAGAAGTTTCTTGGCTTCCTGGGCTGAAGTACTCCTTAGCCTGGAAAACCTGAAGATCCACAAGCTACAGATATTAAAATTCTTTAACATTTGAAAATGGTCCAATATAATTTCTACATTCTTAACATTAGAAAAATGCATTCATAAACATCTCTGCTTCTTTCTATTGAGAAATGTATTTTAAGCCTAGTTTATCATTTGCTTTATCAGGAATAGACAAGAACATCATAATATGTAAAGAAAAATGATAGAAAGTTAACCAAACTTTGTTTAACTATAGAACCAAAATTTAAGATTTTCTTTTATAACTTAGGTGGGAGCTCTGAGCTGAAATCAATACAATTGTCCATAGAGCTAGATGAGAATCAGCATTTTCTGGGACTGGATTCTACTTAACACAGATTAAGAGCCATTACATGGAAAGCCAATATTTTAAACAAGAAACTCATCCTATAACAGCATCATTTTTTCATAATTCAAGCAGTAAATCAGCTAACAAGTTTTCTTCCTATAGAATGCTTTGTCATTTAATGTGTTTGCAATATAATTATGTTGGATATTACACTTAACTCTAAGGTCTCATACAGTTAGAATCATCAAACAATATTGATTGGAGTTTGTTTCCTATAATTAGCTTGAGACGCTTTATTCAGTTTGTTGTGAAGATGAAAGTCATTATAGCCTTTTAGAAAATTTAACACAACAGAAGATATTTCAGTGTTACTTTGTAATGATGACATATTGCATGAGTCTTAAAGATTCTGTTATCAAAATCCTGGTCTCTCTGTAGTCAGTTTGTATTTGTGTATGTATTATAATTCATTTTATTTTTCCTTTATAAACACCATCATGAGTAAGCCAAGGTTCTTTTGAATAATAATTTCATAATAGAATATGATTCTGTGTAGAAATTGTATTTTCTTTTATTTTTGAAGTAGAGCACATTTAGTAAAAATGTCAGAAGTCTTTACTAATAAATAAATTGATTCTTTAACATTTAATGATAGGGGTTTCACATTGACTCTTAGCTACTACAAAGACTTTTTTCACCTTGTGTTATCATATGACATGGCAGAACAATCCAGAGCAGAAATTTTCCTTGTATCTGGGCTACTGAATGGCAGATTTGATTTGTTTCAATCAAATTAGGCAGATACTCAATTATTAGACCCATGAGATATATCTCAGTCTTTATATCATCCAACTTTGTGCATACTTCTTTGATTCCATTTATAATGAAACTTATTTCACATGAAGTTCCTTACACTCACTGATTCAACATTTCTGAATCTCTTCCAAGCTGTCAGGCCTCCATCATTTAATGCTTCCCCTCCAGCAAATCATCACACAACCAAAGACTAAAAATTGTAAAAGGATTTCTCAAAATTTAGGACTAAGGATTTGTCTTAACTCTTTCATAATGTGTCTTGGCAACAACCCATATAGCAGGTTGTCAATAAATCTCTGATCCATCACTAATGTATTGCTTTTTTAAATCTCCAAGCTTCACAACCTTTCAAGAAATCACCCTCAATTTTTTCTTTCTTAGGCTTTCGCTACTACAAATTCAAATTTTGCCAGATAAATCCTGACAATAAATTGTACACTCTATTTATACCCTGATATGCCTTCAAATTCCATTATTCTCAAATCCTAGAACCTGGGAGCAGAATGGCTCTTACATTCACAAAAGGAGAAAATATTCAATAAACATGGGGTCATAAAAGTATGAAACCTTTAAGATTCCTCTTATATTAACATACCATGTTTTTTTAGTCTCTTTTCAGACTGGGTTTGAGTTCAGGAACTGCAGCTGAGTTCAAATATGAATTGTTTTATTTATCTCTCTGTTAATGTAACAGAAATATCTGAGATAATCAACTTAGAATGAGGAAAGATTTATTCAGATTCTGGTGTGTGATCCTGGGACTCTTTGCTTCTGGTGGGTGTGACAAATATCAATGGCTGGTAGTATAAACTGGAACCAAATACTCATCTGATCATAGCAGGAAGCAGAAGAAGGAAAGGAACTGGGAATCTCTGATTCCATTTAGGCCTTTGGCCAGCTGAAGTCCTCTACTAGGCTACTTTTCCTTTTGTGTTCTAATACCATAGCTTGCCAGATAGGAGGTGCATTAGTTCACATACATTGATACACTTTCTCATGTCTTGGTCCCCATTTCCCTATCCCCTACCCCCACCCCTCCTCTTGTTTTCCCCCCTTCCCTATCCAATTTCAAATAACCAAATACAAATATATCCAATGTATCAAATAACAAAGTGAGATACTGTAACAATATGAGAAAACCAAGGGACAACAAAAGAGATGAGAGATAACATAGTACATTAAGGACAACAATCACTCATTATATGGCTTTTGTTTCTATATCCTGGAAGTCCTTGACATTTAGTCCCTTGAAGTTTTCTGCTGGGCTGGTTTCAACCCTCTATCTTTCATTTGAGCCTCCTGAATAGCTAAGCTTATAAATGTGAGCCACCAGCACTTAGCTCCAGGATACTTTTTTCATATATTTATATTGTAATTAATAAAATGATTACATGATATTTGCCAGATAAATGGTGCATTAATTCCCATACATTGATACCCTTTCACATTTCTTGGTCCCCATTTCCCTCCACTCCACCCCCACCCCTCATCTTGTTTTCCCCCATTCTCTATCCAATTTCAAATAACCAAATACAAATATATCCGATACATCAGGTAACAAAGTGAGATACTGTAACAATATGAGATAACCAAGGGACAGCAAAAGAGATGAGAGATAACATAGTACCTTAAGAACAACAATCATTCATTATATGGCTTATGTTTCTATATCCTAGATATCCTTTCATTCAGCGTCCTACTATATGGCCTTTTGTATCAAGGTTTTGCTCTATTGTAAATCCCTGCTAGGAGAGCCCAAGGTTTCTACTGATTATGACAAATGAGGGAAACCATTGAGCCTAAGTTCCTTTGAGTCTGGCTTACTTCACTTAATATGATCTTTTCTAAGTCTTTCCATTTCCTAACAAATGGGGCAATGTCATTCTTTCTGACAGCAGCATAGAATTCCATTGTGTACAAATACCACATCTTGTTGATCCACTCATCAACTGAGGGACATCTAGGTTGGTTCCATATCTTTGCTATGGTAAATAGTGCTGCAATGAACATTGTTGTGCTGGTGGATTTAGTATGTCCTTGTTTCTGGATGATTGGGTAAATGTCAAGTAGTGGAATCGCTGGGTCATAGGGGAGCTCTATGTTTAGTCCTTTGAGGAATTTCCATACTGCTTTCCATAGTGGTTGAACAAGTTTGCACTCTCACCAACAGTGTAGTAGTGATCCCTCCTGGCCACATCCCCTCCAGCATCTGTTGTTAGTTTTCTTGATCCTGGCCATTCTAACTGGAGTGAAGTGGAATCTTAGAGTTGTTTTGATTTGCATTTCTTTTATGACCAGAGATGATGAGCATTTCTTCATGTGTCTATAGGCCATACTTATTTCTTCTTCAGAGAAGACTCACTTTAAGTCTTTGGCCCATCTGTTAATGGGATGGTTGTTACTTTGGAGATTAGTTTTGGATTGAATCAATTTTTTGAGCTGTTGATATATTTTAGATATGAGGCCTTTGTCCGTTGTATGGTTGGTGAAGATCTTCTCCCACTCTGTAGGCTTCCTAATTAATATACTAGCTATGTCCTTTGCCATACAAAAGCTCTGAAGCTTAATGCAGTCCCACTTATCCAGCCTTTCTCTGATTTGTTGTGATTCTTGGTCCTTATTAAGAAAGTTTCCACCTGTGCCAAGGAGGCCTAGTGTATCTCCTATTCCTTCTTGTAAAGTTTTCAGAGTGTCGGCTTTTACCTCCAGGTCTTTAATCCATTTGGAGTTAATTCTAGTACAGGATGACAAAGAAAGATCCAACTTTAGTTTTCTGCAGGTGCTTAACAAATTCTGCCAGCACCACTTGTTGAAGAGGCTATCTTTCTTCCATTCTATTTTTTTGGCTCCCTTGTCAAACATTAGGTGGCTATAGGTCTGTGGTTTAATATCTGGGTCTTCAGTTCTATTCCATTGGTCTTCAGGCCTGTTCTTGTGCCAGTACCAAGTTGTTTTGATAATTATAGCTCTGTAACAGAGTCTAAAGTTTGGTATTGAAATTCCTCCTGTGCTGTTCTTTCTGCTAAGAAGTGTTTTTGCTATACAGGGTCTTTTATTATTCCATATGAAATTTTGGATTGCCTCTTCTATTTCTTTAGAGAATGACATTGGTATATTGATGGGTATTGCATTGAATTTGTAGATAGCCCTTGGCAAGATTGTCATTTTCACGATATTGATTCTTTCAATCCCGGAGCATGGGAGGTTTTTTCCATTTCCTCAGTTCTGCTTTAATTTCCTTTTTCAGGGTTTTAAAGTTTTCATCAAAAAGGGCCTTTACATACTTAGTTAAGGTAATTCCTAGGTACTTTATTTTCTTTATTCCTAGGTACTTTATTTTCTTTCCCTATTTGGATCCCCGTTATGCTTGCTTCTTGCCTTATTGCACTGGCTAGGAATTCTAATACTATGTTAAAGAGTAGTGGAGAGAGTGGGCATCCTTGTCTTGTTCCCGATTTTAGAGGGAATGGCTTTAGATTTTCACCATTAAGTGTAATATTAGCAGTGGGTTTGTCATACACAACCTTTATTATATTGAGGAATGTTCCATGGATTCCTAGTTTCTCCAGAGCTTTTAACATAAAGGGCTGTTGGATCTTGTCAAATGCCTTTTTTGCATCAATTGAGACAATCATGTGATTTTTGTTCCTGCTCAGGTTGATGTGTTGAATTATATTAATTGATTTGCATATGTTGAACCAGCTTTGCTTCCCTGTGATGAATCCAGTTTGATCATAGTGTATAATTTTTTTGATGAGTTGTTGTAGACGGTTGGCCAGTATTTTGTTGAGAAGTTTTGCATCGATGTTCATCAAAGATATAGGTCTATAGTTCTCTTTCTTTGATGAATCTCTGTCTGGTTTGGGGATGAGGGTTATACTGGCTTCATAGAATGAGTTTGGTAAAGAACCTTCATTTTCAATTTCATTGAAGAGCTTGAGGAGTATTGGTGTGAGCTCTGCTTTCAAGACCTTATAGAATTCAGCTGTGAATCCATCTGGCCCTGGGCTTTTCTTAGGTGGAAGTTCTCTTATTGCCATCTCTATTTCAGTGCTTGAAATAGGCCTGTTTAATTGAGTTAGTTGCTCTTGGTTCAGTGTGGGTATGTTAATATTGGCTAGGAATTCATCCATTTCTTCTAGATTCTCAAATTTGTTGGCGTAAAGAGAATTATTGAGAATTATTCCCTCATGATACTCTGGATCTTGGTAATTTCTGTCATGATATTACCATTTTTGTCTGTGATTTTGTTTACTTCGGTATGCACCCTTCTTTTTTTGGTAAGATTTGCCAAGGGTTTGTCAATTTTGTTAATTCTTTCAAAGAACCAACTCCTTGTTTTGTTGATTCTTTCTATAGTTTTTTTGGATTCCAATTCATTTAATTCTGCTTTGATTTTAATGATTTGCTTCCTTCTAGTGGGATTAGGGTTGGTTTGTTGCTCTTTTTCCAGGAGCTTAAGGTGACACATTAAATTGTTGGTTTGCGATTTTTCCAATTTGTTATTGTAGGCACTCAGAGCTATAAATTTCCCTCTGAGTACTGCCTTTGCCATGTCCCAAAAGAGCTGGTATTTTGTGTGCTCCGAGGCGGAGCTCCACGCTCTCTTTTTGCGCTGGTATTCTTCCTTTTTTTTCCTTTTTTTCCTCTCTGCCTGAGTTCTCTGTGGTACTAAAGCTTAATTAGGATCAATTTCTGTTAAAGGACTATCTCCTGCACTGCCAGTACATGAATCTTGGAAGGAGCTCAGTATGTCTCACGCTGAACCGCAGCCATCTTCCGCCAAACTGTCCCAGGATACTTCTTAAAGTTCCTACAACTCCTTAACAGTGCCACCCTGGGCAACAAGCTTTTAGAATATGGACCTTAGCTAAGTTTTCATACCGTGGGCTTTGCCATGTTTTCTGGTAATTTCCTTGACTTTTCTCTGACTAAATTTTCTCATCAGTAAAATGAATGCAATATAATTACTCTTCATAATGTTGTTGTGGAGTATGTATGAGTCAATGTTTAACTAACACATCATATTAACTATTATTCAGATTATAGGGCCTTCTGAAAAGAATAAAGGCTGTTTTGATGAAGTTTTTCAAAATAGTTATTGCAACAATGCTATTGGAACATATTTTAAAAATTTGATCATCTAGAAATTACATTGAATTTAACCTATGTAAGACAGAGGAATATTGAGGTAGACTGGGGGGGAAAAAAAGAAAAGAAATTGAACTTTAAGACTCTTAGTACTGGGCTATTATATTAGTTTTAGCAAGGAGTGTGTCCTCCCGGAAAAGTTACCAAGAATCTACTCTGAGAAACAAAAGAAAAGATGTTACTCTCCTGTGATTTTCAATCTGAGATTGTAGGAATGAGGTATAGAAATCCACAAAATTAATATTGCAGTACAATCTCTGACTTCTTATGAATATGGAAAAAGATTAAAAAAAACTAAATTTAAATAACTTTACTAGTTAAATTGAGTCAGGCAGTGGTAGTATTTACCCATAATACCAGTATTTGGAAGGTTGAATTCAAAGATAACCTGGGCTACCTGGTGAAACTCTGTGTGTGTGTGTGTGTGTGTGTGTGTGTGTGTGTGTGTGTGTGTGTGTGTCTTTGTCTCTCTGTCTCTTTCTCTGTCTCTCTTTAACACACACACACACACACACACACACACACACACACACACAAATGGTAACTTGGTATAAAACTGTAAAATATATTGATCTATTGCTCTGTGAAAATGCATTGCATCTCTTTCTGACATCATCTTCTGTATCTCTGCTTGCTCTATGATAAGTTCATGTACCCTAAACATCAACTTTGAGGCTGGCTACCCTTGTCCTACTTTCCATCCAGGACAGCTAGTGATTATGTAAAGGGCAGGCATAGTGACTTTGTGGGCTGGCCAAGAGAAAATAACTAGATGGACAAAAGAGCATGTGCATTGTCACTGCATGAAGTCCACAGTATGAGGCAGAGTAAAGAGACAAGTGATTGCTGGTATCATTTGAACCATTATATATGTCTCCTCTGTGAAGCTTGTTTTTTTTGTTGTTGTTTTTGGTTTTTATTTTTTTGGTGGGTCATGGACCTTGAATTCTAGGCCTAGGCGCTATCCCTGAGCTCTTCAACTCAAGGCTACTTCCCTACCCCTTGAGCCACAACCCCACTTCCCATTTACAAATAATTAATTGGAGATAAGAGTCTCACATTCTTTAATGTCCAGGCTGGTCGTGAACCATGATCCTCAGATCTCAGCCTCCTGAGAAGCTAGGAATACAGGCGTGAGCCACCATGCCAGGCTTCATATTTTACTTTTTTCAAAATATACTTTTATTGTGTAGACAAGGTTGGCCATAAATTCAAAATTATTTTTCCTCAACCTTATGAATGCTGTGCTTTACACTTGTTAGGCAGATGTTTTAACAATGGGATCACACACTTAGCCCTTTTTGCTTCAGATATTGTCTCAAGCTTTTTACCTGGGGCTGGACTCGGCTATGAACCTTCTACCTATACTTTCCATGCAGCTGAGATTACAGATATTTACCATTACACTGAGCTTATTTGTTGAGATGGGGTCTTGTTTACTTTTTGTCCGAGCTGCTCTCAAATCACAAAATTCAGAATCTCCTTCTGTGTAGCCTGTATTGTAGTCATATTTTACTATGTCCAAATCCATATTTTACTATGTCCGAATCCATACCTAAAACAACAATCAAGACAAATAAAATATGTTCATTGTTTTTTATTCTCAAAGAAGGCTAATTATTACACAAAGAGAAAAGAATCTGTTGCTATTTGACTGAGTCACTACCTAGACATCTAGTCTCATATGAACAATTAACCATAATAATGATTTACACCATTTTTCTTAATACATCTGTGAGAACATTTTCAAATATTCCATATTATACTACAGAAGGGCCCACTATGAGATTTCTAACTTTAGAAGTTGGAGGAGAGGGAGCTCCAGTGGCGCAATCGGTTAGCGCGCGGTACTTATACAGAAGTTGGAGGAGAGGTCACTTTGGATGGGACCAATAGTAAAAGCACAAGAAGGATGAAAGGAGTTGGAAAGGGATGCTGGCTGCATTTTTTTGTAGACCTAAGACCTATATTTGGCTATAAAAACAAGTTTGATATGGAAATAATCTTGGGGATTTTATAGTAAAATATTTTTAGACATATAAAACTTGTGGAACATAACTGTTTGTTCTTAACTTTTTAATTTGAATTATCTTATATCTTCAAATGGACATGAAAATTACTATGCTATTTCTGTATTTAGCACATTTTTTCCAATGTTGTTTCTTAGAAGGGTGGATTTAAATCAAATAACCTAATGCTCTTTAGATGGACTATATTCAAGCATGATGTATTGATTGCAATTAGGAGAAAATCACAAACCAAAGTTGATTCTGAGAGTGCTTTACCTTTGTTTCCAGCACAATATCCTCTTGTTCTAATTTGATAAAAAGCACTTTCAAATGGATTTGCTGATGGCTTAAAGTACAGCTTTGGTCAAAGGAGAGGTTAATATAAAATATGAAAGACATGATAATGTGTTTGAAGTCTTTTTGAGTCTTGAAAACTGGAAGTGTTCTCTCTTACTGAAATTAAGAAAGCCAAAGTAGTTATCCTGCTCTTTCTTTTTTAAAAACGACCCTGTAATCATTTGGTCAAATTTTAAGCAGTAGAGCAAACAAAGAATGTTTCTTTTTTGGAACTCTGCTCTTACAAAATTGAATTTCACATTGATTTGGGGTATGAGTTAACTACTTATCCTGAAGTAAATCATTGTTGATTTTCTCTTCACTTTTCTTTTTTCTAGAAGATAAAAGGAAACTTTCTTTTGGAGTAGAGAGATCTCAGTTTTTTTATTTGATCTCCCACCTGCATAATGAATTCTAAACAATACACCCTAGGAAGCAAAAGACTAGCTGGGCTCTGTTTCTGAGCTGGCTATCTCTCTATAAAGATTACAGATGTCTTTGAAACCAAATCATCTTGTACTTACCTTAAATAGCTTAACTCCCTCATTTTAAGAGGAGTAATTTCAACTTAAGCTACATAGAAACCCCAAAAAGTAAATGAGAGGAGAAGATCATTATTTTATATAACTAAAACTTACATAGGGGTCTTAAATCTGCTCCCACTAAAGCAGTAAAGGGAGGTAGCAAGCCCTGTTGTATTCTGGGTAGAAAACACAGCATAAGTCAAAGTACCCCCAGGATCCCATTCTTGTTCTGCAAAATGGGCACTTATTCTGACATCTATGTCAAAAGGCAGGTAGGCAAGGTGCCAAGGAAGTTTACAATTCACACCTGGATTCTGAGCATCATCACAGAATGGAGATCCCTTTGAAGTATGGTTTACCAATGTTATGAGAACACTGCGAGTCAACCAGGCAACTAGGTGGAACATAGCTATGATTGTTCATCTATATAAGAAAGATGTACATTCACTAAAATCTATTCATCATTATGAAGTTTAGAATATTGCTTAACAGTAAAATTAGTCTCACTTATAATCAATGATACACCACTTCTAGCAATCTTTAAGAAACCATATTTTAAGAATTTAGGAAAAATGTCTACAGTGTGTACTAGAGGAATAACAGTGACTTGTCTGTCTAAAAGATGACCTAAAATAGCAGGGAAGAGTCAATAATAATAAGATAGTTTTTAGTAGGTGAGATTTAGCTGTTCTACTATTGTATAATTCAACTGCGCAATATTCTGGTCTACTGGTCTTCCTGTCTGTTATTCTGTCCCATATTTTTTTTCATCAGAATGAGATCACATTTCCATATTTGATCATTCATTTTTATCTATCCCTCATCTGTTTTTCAATTCATGTTCTCCTTTATTTTCCTTTGTAATGCCATGGAATTTCAACAGTATTGACAATTACATTGTTTCTGTCCCTAATTTAGTAGTCATTTTCATCTCAAAGCAAAACTTGTATTTTAATACAATAAGACTTTTAAGCCTTGTAATCAAGAATCAAGAAGTAGAAAGACAGATTATTAGCTATCATTATTAGCCATGATTCTGCCATTGAATAGTTTTTATATAGCATATTGACTTTTTTTTTTTTAAGTGGAGGTTTCATTTACTTTTTTTTTTTTTTTTTTTTTTTTTGCCAGTCCTGGGCTTGAGCTCAGGGCCCGAGCACTGTCATTGGACTTTCTCAAGGCTAGAGCTCTACCACTTGAGCCTCAGCACCACTCCCGGCTTTTTTTTTTCTTCTATGTATGTGGTACCAAGGAATCAAACCCGGGTCTTCATGTATGCTAGGCAAGCACTTTAACCACTAGGCCAAACTCCTGGCCCCAACATATTGACTTTTATCACTATTTTCTTTCACCTAGGTGAAAGAAACTAATATACAATGGAAATGCTATATTATGAATCTTTAGAAATTAACCAAAGAAAGTTATTACTAACAAAACATCATTTACTATAACTTTCCTTAGTAGTTTGAACACAGAAATAATCTATTTTTTTCAATTATTTTTACTTTTCTAGCATTTAAATTCACATGGATTTATAAAATACCTTAATAGATACAATACAGAATGAAACAGAAAAAGTATAACAAGAGAAAAATATTACATATGTTCAATATTATATAATAATTATCCACATGAATATTTAATATAATTAAACTAATTCATTCATATTTTCATTTTGCAACCAAAGAAACATTATGGAGAAATAGGTCTTCTTAAGGAAAGTAAGACTGATGGGTTGATAGGAATTTTTTAAGATTTTATTAACTTTGACTTTTACATCTTATTTCAAATGTCATATTTAACAAACAAGTATTCAAGAAGGGAATCTCTCTATATAATCACTGGCATATAGATTTTAGAATATAATTAAACTTAAGAGAGTGTTTGTTTGTCATAGATACATAGTAATTTATGTAATTAAACATTATATCTATAGAGTAAATAGCCCATCATAGATTTTTATGTCTATGTAGTTATGTTTATATCTCCAAGACCTTGTCCATAACTTTGGCTACCCAAATATTGAGTCATCGCTCTTGTCCTGTTTGGATCTAATATCCACATATTAAGGATACCGTGCACCTTTTGTTCCTTTGGTCTAGACTTATCTCATTCAACAGGATTCACTCTAATTTCATCCACTTCCCCGTGAATGCCATTATTTTATCTTTTCTGTTGACTATGTAGAATTCCATTGTATATCTCTATCTATCTATCTATCTATCTATCTATCTATCTATCTATCTGTCTATCTATTTGTCTATCTATCTATCTCACATTTTTTGTATCCATTCATCTGCAATAGGGCATCTGGGTTGTTTCCATAGCTTGGCTATTGTGAATAGTGCAAAGATGAGCATGGCTGAGCAGGTGTCCTTATCATATCCGGGGTTATGATGTTCGGAGTAGATGCTGAGGGGTGGTATGGCAGGCAGGATCATAGGAAAGGTCTATCTTCTGTTTTTTAAAGAAACCTCAAAACTGCCTTCCAGATAGGTATTTTGAATAATTCTTGTTATATTACTCACATAGTCTAATTGTTATGATGCATACTTTAAGTTTAAATATCTTATTTTACTTGTAATTTACAATGTGAAATATCCCAATAAGATTAAAAGTACTCTGTAGCTGTCAAGAGCAGTTTTTACATTAGATCATCTAATAGAGTAATGAACAAAAGTTTTAAAAACTTTAAACACTCCCCCCTAAAAAACATGGATAAAGAAGGCCATGGATGAAATACCCATTCATAGTATGTCTTTGTTAAACCTAATTTTCAAGCATTGGAATTTTTGGAAAAAAAACCTGTACAGATCAATGGAATGAAACATTTAGTCATGAACATTCACAAACAGTATTGAGGCTCTGGGGGAGGGGGGTCGAGAGGGAGGATGGGCTACAAAAAAATAGTATTAATTTCTACTAGTTCCTAATTAGGCAAAAGTGACCGACTTCAACTGGCAGTGAGCACTTGGGCAAGGGAAGGAAGGAAACAGACTGACGTGGGATTCTAAGACTCTTGTCTGAGGATTGCAGGAGGATATGTTTGTGTTATATGATTCTTATGTGTATATGATAAATAGCTCTACTTCATAGTTGGCACTCTCCTTCACTTGACTATTTCCTGACACTATCGTGGAAGATATTTTCATTAGCTGCCTTTGTATTGTGCCTAATTTTGGTTGCACTTGTCTTGATTTAAGACCTGAAATTCTCAGAATTGCTGAAGATGAGTGTTAAAAATTTACCTCATCACTTTATCATAAATATTTATAAGAATTTAAGATTATAAGAGTTGAATATTATATTTTCCATAGGAAGATATATTCTAAATTTTATATATAATTTTCTATATGCTAAGTTGTATTTTTCTAATTCCTATATTGAAGCCACTATCACTGAATATACATGGAAAATGTAGTGACATTTTTGCATTATATTGTAGAATATCTGCTTTATGGAAATTGTATAAATAAATTTACTAAGACTTTAAATTTAAGAAAATTTAGCTTTCCTGGAACTATCCTGCAGACAATGGATTCCGTTTGTTTTGACTTCTTAGAAAATAACACCTAGAACTAGTTTAGAAAGTGACATTAATCAATATACAGTACTTCATATATACAAGTATTTATTTTAACCTTTTCTTACCAGTGGAATCATGATGCTATTAGAAATGTTTTCAAGCGTGTACCCCAAGCTTGTGACCTCAGCAAATCTATAGACTTCTTACAAATCGTTCTGTGAATAAACATTTTTAAATATTAGTGTTCTCAGCTGAAAATATCCTAGACATATTCTAGTTATTACAAATGAGGGAAACCATGGAGCCTATTTTTCTTTGGATCTGGCTTACTTCACTTGATATGATTTTTTCCAAGTCTTTACCATTTCCTTGTAAATGGCCAATGTCATTCTTTCTGATGGCAGCATAGAGTTTCATTGTGTATAAACACCACATCTTCTTGATCCATCGATCTACTGAGGAGCATCTGGATTGGTTCTATATCTTAACTATAGTAAATAATGCCATTTGGCCATATAAAATGATGCTTATCAAAATGAACTCCAAGAAATGGAAACAAGAGGTCTTTTCAGTGTACTGTTTGTAATTTTTTTCTGTTTTCTTTCTTTTCCTCTTTTTGGTTTAGTCTCTGTTATCACTGATTTTGATTTCTGCACCATTGGTTTTGTATATAAATGTATCTGTTTAGGGAAGGGAAGAGGAATCACAGAAATGATGGAACAAAGGGTGAGCCAAGGCAGCAGTGATATTCACTAGTCTCTGTGCTGGAAATGCTGGATATGATCTTTCCAGCACAGAGAGGATGGGAGTTGGGAGTGGAGAGGGGAAGTAGTGAGAAAAAATAAAGGGGTAACACTGTTCAAAACTAAATGTACTCAGCCAAGCATGATGGCTCACACCTGTAATCCTAGCTACTCAGGAGGCTGAGATCTGAGGATTGTGGTTCAGAGCCATCCTGGGCACAAAAGGACCTGAGACTCTTATCTCCAATTATCCTCTAGAAAACGGGAAATGGGGCTTGGCTCGAGGGAAGGGCGGTAGCCTTGAACTGAAGAGTTGAGGGACAGCTCCCAGGCTGAGTTCAAGCCCTTTGACCCACAAAATAATAAAAATAAATAAATGGACTCACTATCTTACTTATGGAACTGTAAGCTCTCTATATATCACCTTTACAATAAAATTTAAAATAGAGATTAGTGTTTATGTACAAAGTTCTTTGAGCCTGTAAGGTTATATAAATGTAGCCAACAGGTTTACCTCTTATAAGGTTTAGGAGAATAGAAAGTTATCTTCATGGTACCTTTTTGTAAGACAGAGTTTATTTATTTATTTATTTATTTATTTATTTATTTTATTTATTTATTATTGTATAGGGGATGTACAGAAAGGTCACATTTACATAAGTATGAAACATTTCTTCTTCTTCTTCTTCTTCTTCTTCTTCTTCTTCTTCTTCTTCTTCTTCTTCTTCTTCTTCTTCTTCTTCTTCTCTTGCCTATCCTGGGGCTTGAACTCAGGGCCTACCTGTCCTTTGACTTTCTCAAGTCTAGTACTCTACCACTTGAGCCACAGCACCACTCCTAGCTTTTTCTGTGTATGTGATACAGAGGAACCAAACCCATGGCTTCATGCATGCTAGGCAAGCACTCTACCATTAGGCCACACTCCTGGCCCCACATTTCTTTTTGAACTATATTTGTAATCAGGAAGATGTACAATGTAAGTTGAGAACTCCCTTATATCTATCTTTGTATATGTGGGTATGTGTTCAGAAGTTTTTAATGTCTCACTGTGTAGTATGTTTACTATCACTGTGATCCTCAGATCAGACTGATGTTTGAAAGCTCTTGGATTAAAGTACAGAAAATTTAAATGATCTCATTGTAGAGGGCAATATTGCCAGTTCTTAAAATAGTCAAGTCAGCATTCTGATTTCCTATAAGACCTTTCAGTGCATTTGTTGACTGGGGGTGTGTATATTGATTCTTCTTGTTTCCATGACTAATATTGATTTTCCCCCTCTCCACTGAGACCTTTGCCTGTCATCAAGCTTACTTTTTCTCTTGTGCTAAAATGATATTTGATTGGATTATTCAACAAAAGGCTTCCTTGGTTGAGCACAATCGATAGGCTATGCTCACTGATTTTATAGACCTTTGTAAATTAAAGTTGGAATGATTTAAGTTCTAGTTAAATTATACCAAAATCAGAAACTTTTAAAAATAATTGTAGTCTTTTTTCTCCTTACATTTTGTGTTGTAAAATATTTCATATTCATATTTTACTATGACATCAACAGTCATTTTGAAGCATTTATTACTTATAGGTAATGTAGCATATGCTAAATACACACACACACACAGAGACATACACACACACATATATATGATCTTTACATTGAATAACTTTACAAACTGCTGGCATACACAGCTTAAATACTGAAAAGATAACACAAAAATCATGATTAATCTTAAATTTGTTATTCTATATAGAAGTCTTTTTCTTACTACATTTATCTATTCTATCAAATGTAATTTCATAATGTCTTTCCAAATGATTTATGATTATCTGAATTTCACCAAAAAAACACTTCATTTCATAAAATTTACAACCAAATTTTGTAGGGGGGAAATGGTTTCAGACTTGGTACCATTTGACTTTAATGCACACATTCTTCCAAAGTTAATTATATTCAAGTTAGTGACATCTTCTAGCTATGTTATACAGAACTATCTTAAAGATTACAATGAAATTGGTTGAGCTTTTCAAGAAAATGAGGAAACAAATAAAAGGAAGACAGACACTATGCTTTAAGTTTGGAAGACAGGACACTAGGCAATATGTAAGAACAAGAAATGAATTCGCCTTCTTGAGAATAAAATATATTGTAGGCCCAGAGCAGAAATTTAATCTGAAAGTAGTGTGAACAAAACTTTGATGAATTAATATGATTATAGAAGTGTTTCTACTGAATGGTTTGGAACAAAGTGTTGAATTTGCTATATAAACTTAAAGGTCTTGGGAGAGGAGTATAATGCTATCAAATACTATATTAAAACTATTGTGTTAACCCAACAAGACCACAGGAAAGATGCAATATTTGAGAGTCTGAAAATGATTTAAGAGACATTTAAAATTGTGCAAAGAGAGGGCTAGCAAGTTTCAACACAATAAAACCAAGAGAATGTAGATAAATGATACCTTAAAGGACAAATCAGAAAATGGCATTTGAATTGAAATTTAAATTAGAAACATTGGAATTGAAATTTGAAGACCTTTGAATGAAGACATTGGAACTAAAATTTGACACAAGGATGATTTGAAGGTAATAGTTAAGAGTGAAGTTGCAAAAAGAGTGCTATAATGATGAAATTTATGTAAATCCTCAGGAGTATCTTTGAGGAAGTTATTAAGATGAATTGGCTTTGCATATTTATGAAATATTGCATAACAAGAAAGTTGAATTCAACAAGAAAATAACAAATGTAGGACAGAGATGAAAGGAGATGTCAGAAAATTAAGATTGGTTTGTCAAATGTATTAACATATGTCAAGCCACTGCAGTAGAATGGGCCTTTAAGTAAAGAGAATATAGAAAAACCAAATGTAATCTTGTCTGAGTTTTTACTGTGTGAAAAATATATACTAGAAACTTTTAAATGTAATAATTTTACTTATGATTTATAGAAGACTTAACCAAGGCACAAGTTAAGTAAATTGAATTGTCATGTTAGCAAAACCTACTAATAGAAAAGTCTAGCTCTACTGCTAAGAGCCATCAGAAAGACAGAAAGCTTAGAAATATGTGAAATGTCTAGAGAGCTAAAAAGGCAATGAAGAACTGTTAAAATAAAAAAAAATTGGGAGAAATTCCTGTAATACAAATTTGTATTTGAGTAGTTCTCTAATTCCCAAAAGAATCATCACAAGAGTATGAAGACTAGAAAAGCTTTTAATGACTTCTTAGGACTGCTTAGGCAAAAACAAAGAATCAAAGAGACAGTGTCTATGGAAAGGGGACCTATTAAGATCAACTGTAGAAGTAAGCCAGACTCAAAGGAACATGGGCTCAATGGTTTCCCTCATTTGTCATAATCAGTAGAAACCTCGGGCTCTCCTAGCAGAGATTTACAATAGAACAAAACTTATATACATAAGGCCATATAGAATGACTAAATGAAAGGACTTCCAGGATATAGAAACAAAAGCCATACAATGAGTGGTTGTTGTCCTTAATGTACTATGTTATCTCTCATCTCTTTTGCTCTTCCTTGGTTATCTCATATTGTTACAATATGAGATAATGTATACATGCTTATTTGGTTAGTTGAAATAGGATAGGGAAGGGGGGAAACCTAGGTGAGAGTCAGGGGTTGGGGAGAGGGAAATGGGGACCAAGACATGAGAAAGGGTATCAATGTTTGTGAAGTAATACACCTCTATCTGGTGAATATAATGTATCCCTTCTATTAATTACAATAAAAATATCATCTGAAAAAAGATCAACTATATTTGGAACAATATAACAAAGTATGCTATGTCAGGATCAATCATAGGAATAAATAGAAAATAGATCAATATACAAAGGGTCTGAATCCAATGTCAAATTACTTCACAAAAATTAGTTATCGGAGATTACAAATGGAAAATAATAGATATTATATGGAATTTTTAAAGATTCTAAATAATCAATTGAACAATTATACCAAAATCAGAAAGGATACCAATTAGAGAAAAAGTTAAAGAGAGTATACAATTGAGCTTATACAGGAATGAAAAAAAATTGGTTTTACGAAAACACTAATAGTTACCAGTACAAATAAAAACAAACTGAATAAAAGAGGAAGGATAGTAAGTATATAATACCAATAATAAGGTAGAAAAATGACTTATTAGATCCTGAAGAGGCATTAAAAATGAAAAATTACTATTGGCAATTTTATGGCAATATGTTGAAAAAGTAAGATTAAAAAAGAACAAATTTCCCAGAAAAATACGATACCCCCAAAACTGAATTGATATTATCTCTTCACAACAAAATCTATGGGTCCAGATGTCTTTACTAACAAAGGCTGCCAAAATATTCAGAAGGAAATAATGCCAATCCTAATTCTGAAAAAAGTTAAAATTTGTTCATGAGCTCTAAACATGATGTTGATACTAAAATTACAGTCAAATTACATATAAAATTAATCCTAAGCAAAATATTGACAAATGATAGACAAGTATTGTCTCAATTATTATAAAACCACAGTACTAAATAACTAGTTATGCTTACTGCAAAGAATAAGAAGATTTTCATTCAAAAAATTGCAAAAGTTGATTCAATTAATTGTCAAAGCAGAAGAAAAATATACAGTTGCCTAGAGAGACTTACAAAAGACATTTGATAAAATGTATTATTTACTCCTGATAGTAACATAACAATCTAGAGATAAATGCTATATTTGTCAGAGAGAGAAGAGCCATAAGGCACAAATACAAACTTGCCCCTACTCTCAGACAATAAACAGAAATGTATTCCAGCAGAATTTTTGAGAGGGTAATTAGAAATTACTTTTATAACCCAGTATGTATGCATTAACTTCTGTGGTAGTGAGGTAGAACTTAGCCTTGTGTCTGCTTAGCTAGTTCTCTAGTCACAGCTCCAGCCCTAAAGATCATCACTTCTATTCATCACAAAGCATTAGTGAGATTATGAAAGGCAAAGGAAAGAATAAAATAAGACATTCTCTATCAACATTTGTATTCACAGTATTTAAAGAATGGTCACAAGTCAATAGAAAAAAATAATCATTTGCAAAGAAAACATAGGATGCATGAAGAGATCTTTTTTCAAAAGATCCTCAATCAATAAATATAGCAAGAGATATAGTAGTAACTAGGTTGTTTCAATTAAAACCAAAATGATATGCCACCACCCACTACCAGTATGGCTAAAGGTAAAAGGTTCAATAACAACAAAAGATTGTGGGGATGTGGATTGAACCAGGGTCCTCTCCAATAACCTCAATAACCTAAGACTCTCATTTCTAAGTTCATAACAGAAAGAAATAGGAATTTCATTAAATGATGAGAATAATGTAAAAAAAGATTCAAATCAATTTCAAAACTCAACATGATTAAAAGGCTGACATAAAATCATAGGAACCATTATGCTTTGGTGAGAGGAAAGGATCGTGGTGCCAAGGGAGGTCTTTAAGAATAACTTCCCTGCTTCCAACCAGTGTACTCACGTGAGGCACTGTGTGGAGGAAAGGATTCTGTTTGCTCTCATGCATCATGCATGTGCTGTACCCAGGACATATCAGCACAAACAAGGATGAAAGTTGGGACTCATGGAACTGTTATCATGCATGTTGTACTTCTGCTTCACCAACTTGAGATTTTCTTCTCCCTCCTACCCGCTAATAAAATTTCACTTGTGTCTCATGAGTCAAATTGAATACTGCACCCTCTCCCTACAAAATCTCCCTCATCCTTCCCAGTCAAAACCAAAGGATCCCCTTTACATTCCAGTAATAGCTTCTCTGTATCATGCAAGTCTATCATGGTTTACAGTATGTCTATCTTGTAGAACATTTTTGTGTGCTGTCTGTCTTTCCAACATAAACTGTACAATAGTAGATAATATTTTAGAAAACTATACAACAGTATATAATGTCAAGAAAATTTAAATGAATAAACATGCAAGGTCATGTATAGACACTATCATGATTCTGAGCAGAGGTCAACTTGTCTCTGAGAGGCTGTAAACTATGGTTAACATAACACACACCTATCAAACACTCAAGCTTCTGTTTGATCCTACATCAAATGAATTTGGGCTCTAAAGGCCTCTCCTTTCTCACCTTTCCACGTTGCCTTTGGAGTAGACAGTGCATCTGTCCATCTCTGTCTTCTGCAGCTCAGCATATGCTCCGCATAGGTGGCAAAGGCTAATTTGTACATTTCAATACTCAGCTATCTCTTCAGTCACAAATTTTGAAATTCCCTCAGATAGAATTAATTCTTGATGGGCAGAATGTAGATTAGAACACAGAGATAACACATCTGTCGATTTCATAAAGTATTTTTATAAAACTACAGTTCTTTCTAGTATATTTCATTATTTGCATATTTTAATCTACTTATACAGTATTTATGAAAATTGTGTTTAAATTGTGCATTTTTCTCTAACAACTAAAGTCATAGAATATAAGGAAGACATGCAGTAAAGTGATGGGTAAAAAGTGACACTAATCTAAATGGCAATGTCTCATACCTATAATCCTACCTACTACAGAAGCTTATAGCACAGAATATCAATTCAATCATCACAGACAGAAAAGTCCATGACACTCTAACCGCAAAAAGCAGTGATAAATGTGTGGATCAAGTGATCAAGTGTCAGCCATTTTTAAGAAAGCTGAATGACCACAAGGCCTTCAGTTCAAGCTAAGGATTAGCAAAGATAAAAACATAGGTGACACAAATTTTTTTGTTTTCATATACATTTTTTAACTTTTTAGGTTACTTTGCTAAACTTGGTTACTTAATAGCATATTTTTCAAAAGAACAGATTTTTTAACTATCTTATTGAATATTGGGTGTTAAAAGGTATTTTGATTTTTTTTTCCAGTCTTGAGCCTTGAACTGAGGGCTTGGACACTGTCCTTGGGCTTTCTCAAGGCTAAAGCTCTACCACTTGAGCCACAGCACCATTTCTGGCTTTTTTCAATGTATGTGGTACCAACGAATTGAACCCAGGTCTTCCTGCATGCTAGACAAGAACTCTACCACTAGGCTAAACTCCTGACCCCTATTTTGTGATTTTTTAAAATAATGACATAAAAGAATTTCTATTGTCCTTTGCTCATTAAACTATTAGCTAACTACTAATATGACAGATTATAATAGTGTTTGCCTATTGAAAAAATTATTTCAGTGGGAAAATACTATGTTTTTTGTATTTTATTCTTCCAAATCTTTCTAATAATTTATCTCCATCACTATATTTCTGATAGAGGACAACAACATAAACAAAGATATGTATTTTCTCATTACCAAAAATGTTAATGACATTTTTGAAAGTTTGAAAGTTCCAAATTGAAGTTTATTATTAAAATACATATTGCATTTTCTAATTAATTACTGAATATGTTTTTCCAATACAGTTTTATATTTGATCTTTCAAAAATATAATTTAAACAGGTTACTAATAAAGAATTATTTAATGGAGGTAAGAGTGGTCAGAATATAGGATATTTTTCTTATGAGATACAGAAACAAGGATATGCAAATAAAATTTGAAATCAAAATGTTAGTTATAGCATTTCCAACTGAGGCTGGATATTAGCTTGGCAACTGGAAAGTGTCTCTATCAACTGGCTAGTGGAAGCCCCTTTCTAAGAAGATGAACCAATAGCATTATTATATCAACTAACTAGGCATTAATAATTATGTTCTGCTAGGTCTAGTCAACCATAGTAAGTCATCTGGAATCAGGATTCAGTTCTCAATTATTCATATGGTAATAAATTTTATTTTCCCTTTTTTTCCTTATTTCAATGAAAAAAGTTAATGCTTTATTGCATAATTTCTGAACTCATGAAAAGTTTAGAATTTTATAAGCTCAATATTTTGTGGTGACTTATTTATTTATTTTTTATGCCTGTATCAGGACCTAAGTTTATAACTTTTATTTCTGTTTGCTCAGGGCTGGCTCTTCACCATTTAAACATGCCATCAGCCTGGCCATTTTCATTAGCTTACTGGAGATGGAGTCTCATAGCCTTTTCTAGGCTGTCTTTGAATCATGATCTTCATGCTCTCTGCCTCCTTACAGTCTGGGATTACAGACATGAGTCACTGTTGCCTAGTTTGTGTAATTATTCTAACTTTGAGATATAAACTTATTTTCAACAATGTTGGTACATTAACCAACTAGCTACTCTTTTTCATCATAGCTAAACTACAACTGAAGGTAAAAGTTCCTACAAGTATCCCACAGACACCTCAAATGTAAGAAGATGAACTAATAACTCAAAAAGTTATCACAACAAAAAGGTCTAATACAATAGTTTAAACATGAGTTATCCTCTATTTATTTACAGTTGCCTCTAAATCACAGAATCCCACACCTGAAAATATCTTGGCGGGCTCTTACTGGGGATTGGTAGGAACACTTACAAAATGCCAACCCTTACAGCCAAAGCAGTGCTCTGTTTCTTCCTGGTGACTCAAAGTGTGGCATCTGCCAATCCTTGCCAGAGGTGCACTCAAAAAATGAAGGGAATGTGGATGAAGAGACTAGATATCTTGTAATAGTTCTTCCACTTATTCTAAATCAAGAGATATTGCAAACTCATTTTATTCATCTCTTCAAAAATGTAGAGACGTTTTTGAATCTTTAAATTTACATAATGATAATCCTGTGCCAGGTGAGGAATCCAGCTGGATGTGACATCAGTAAGTTCTCAAGGTCGGTGGATGATGACTGAAACTTCCACAATTGTCACAATTAACTGTTGATAATCTAATATTCATAGCTCTGTGGTTTATTCAATCATGCCGGGGACATTTAGGAAATAAGACAGCAATTCTAATTTAATTTTTTAAATATCCTTATTATTTTCAAGTCGTTGTAAATGGGGTTTCAATTCAGCATGTTAGTTTATGAGTATAATACATTGTGCTCAGTACAGACAAGAATTCCTATTTTTCAGTTGAGAGGCTAAATAGGTATTGTTTGAGATCAGGTAGAAAATTGTTAGATTTTTTTCCCTCAGAATTCATAGAAAACAAAATAATTCCATCATCTCCTGTGATTACTCCAAACCCTTCCCACTGGAGTTGTGAATAATAACTTAAAATATCCAATACTTAAGAAGTAGCAATAATCTTAGGTAACATTAGACTTTAATGTAGGCACTGATGAAAAAATGTATTGGTAGAGTATAAACTAAAATAACAGCATCATGTTTTCTAATTTTGATTGTAGGCATGTTTTGTAATCTTTCCTAATGAGATCAGATATGATGCTGGGTTGTGTTTTATATGAAATTTGCAGTAGCTAGTAGCTAGTAGCTTGTGCCACTGCAAATTTATCATTTGTGTCATTCATATTCAAAAGAGACCATTTCACGAATGAGTACAAATTCAGGGCAGCTGGTGATGTGCTCAAGATTGGACGACTGCCACCTGCCTCGACAATTAGCAGTGGAATGACAGAAGGGACTGTGGGTGAAAGCTGAACACCCTCTGGAACATGGTTAATTCTTAGATGTGAGACCTGCGTCGTTAATTAGAGATAAGAGTTTCACAGAGTTCCTTGTCTGGGCTGACTTCAAATCCTTGGATCTCAGTTTCCTGAGTAGCTAGAAGTACAAGTATGAGCACTAAGATCCACTTTTGGGATTTATAAAAATAACACCCATCATGATTGGTATGAGCTGATATTTCAGGATATTTGTCATTGTACTTCCCCGATGGTTAGTAGCATTAAACATCTTCTTAGGTGCTGATGGTTCACATGTGTAACACTAGCCACTCAGGAGTCTGAGATCTGAGGATCACAGATAGTAACTATCCTGGCCAGAAAATTCTGTGGGACACTCATCTCTAATAAACTACTCAGGAAAAGCCAGAAGTTGTATTGTAGCTCAGTTATAGAGCACTAGCCTTGAGCAAAAGAAGCTCAGTGACAGTGCCCAGGCCCTGAGAAAAAAAAAAAAAAAAAAACAAAAAACTTACCACATACTTATAAAATATTTGTATATCTTTCTTTTTTTGCCAGTTCTGAGGCTTGAACTCAGGGCCTGAGCACTGTCTTTGGGCTTTTTCTTCAAGGCTAGCACTATGCCACTTGAGCCACAACATCATTTCTGCCTTTTTCTATGGAATCTAACCTGGGTCTTTGTGCATACTAAGCAAGCACTCCACCACTAGGCCAAAATCCCGGACCCAAAGTTTGTATATCTTTAGAGATGTGTCATTTCAAATCCTTAATACATTATTAAGTTTTGGTTTGGCATTTTGCTATTGAGGAATTATAAGTTCATTACATATTTTAGACATTAATCCTTTTTTAAATATTTAATATAATAAAATATTTATGTTACCCTATAATTTTGCTTCATAAGTACTTTGGATTTATGTATTATTTTTAGTTTTGCTTAGCAGCTTCTGCACTTAAAATATCACATGCAGGAACATGAATGAATTTATAGAACAAAAGAAATCATGCCATATGAATTGATAAATGTTAAAATATATTTTACCAATTATTTTATATACCACTAAGTAAAATCATTTGTTTGAAGAAAACTGAAGATCACCTAAGTTTGGTGGTAGAGACTTATAATCCCAACAGAGCAGATGAAAAAGAATGCCCAGCTGGTCTACATGAACTGTTCCAAGTGTGTGCTTCATAGCAGATCCTATATGAAATAAAACAAAAGCAAAAAGGAAAGTCAGAAGGAAGAGAAAGAGAAGATAGGAAGATGAGAAAGAGGAGGAAGGAGAGGGAGGAGGGGAAGGGGGAGTGGAAATAAGAATCATAAAATGTTGGATAAAGCAAATATTCATCAGCAAAAATTTTCCAAATAGAAGTTGTCGACATTTTAAGATACAAAGTCATTCAAGGACTTTCTAGAATTCATTTAGATTGATGAGAGTTAGAATGATTTCTGCACAGTATAATGCTGTATATAAGAACTTTAGATGTGATATTTAGAAGAGCTGAAATTTCAAAATTCCAGAATATAATAAGTATCTGGTACAATGCAAGTTTTGCAATATTTTTTACATTCCTCGGAACTAGTCTATAATGCTTTTCAGAAACCCTAACTTATTTCAAGTGCCAGTGTACCTTCTAACTCCCTAAAGATTGTAGGTATCATTCTCACTTACTTTCTCAGCAGGTAGTTCATAAACATGATATACGCTGGAGACTAATTTAGATCAATAGATACACAGTCGTGCAAGCTGAAGAGATATTTTCCCTGATCTGGTTGAGTTTACATTCTAGGAACCAGAGACAGAAAAGAACAGTCAAAAAGAACATTAACATTAGAAATAACCGTGGAAACAAAGCAGAAGAGGATGGAGAACTGTCAGTTTCAGAATTCAGAAGCTGACAAAGCTTCTCTAAGGGCAGGAAACAGAAACTTGGCATTGGGCGATAAGCTGAATTCAAAGAATAAATTGATATCATGGAAAAATAGTGCAGTAAGAAAGACGAACCATAACAACAGAATATATCCTATGTCCAGAGCAGAGCAAAGGCCACTATGGCTGGAACAGAAGAAGGGATGTAACAGTGAACCAGATCATAAAGGGTTTGATACGATTTGGAAAAAAATTCACATTAACATGAAGTAACTGGGAGGTCCCAGCACGGAATGACATAGCATGTGCTATGTTATAAGGATTATTTTGGCTACTGAATAGAAGACAGAACTAGAAAGTGCTCAAATCAGTTATACAATGATTAGCAAACAACAAAAGGCAGCTTCATAAAGCAAGCTGAACATCTAATTAGTTAGCAAATTTCATTCTCCTAAAGAAAACATTCTGTTAACAATAAAATATATAGTGTTGTTTGAAGAAGTGAAGTAACTCATAATGTGCTAAAGCCTCCACCTTACTCTCCCCCTCCCCACCCTCCATGAACCCCCCCCCCCCGCCCCAGAGGCTGTGTTGTTCCTAGACAATCTCTTGACCTCTTTTTTATTTACATTGTCCTCATTTAACTTGCATAGTGAAGGTCTCTGAGACTTTCCATCCTGTATGTCAGATTTTTCTTTTAGCCAGTCCTGGGCTTGAGCTCAGGGCCTGAGCACTGTCCTTGGACTTTCTCAAGGCCAAAGCTCTACCACTTGAGCCTCAGCACCACTTCTGGCTGTTTATTTGTATGTATGTGGTACCAAGCAATCAAACCTGGATCTTCTTGCATGCTAGGCAAGCACTATACCACTAGACCAAACTCCAGGCCCTGTGTGTCAGACTTTTGTCATACCAACTCCTACCAGAAGAAAAACAAACTGCATAAAGAGCTCCAAGCTATATAAATGGCAAGTCACTGTGCTTATCCTAATAATGTAATAACTTCATCAATAACAATAATTTAGCATGCTTCATTTCCTAATTATTTTCTATCCTTTCCTCATGTTTAAACATATGACATTTTCCATAACCTTTGTCACTAAATATACATTGCAAGTATTCCTGTGCTTTCAATCTAATTGAAAGGATCATTGTCTATGAATCAATCCACGCCTTACATGAATTCTCTACTATATTTAATTGGTTACTTTAAGTGTATTTTCAAATGGCCAAATTTAATTTATCTATTTCATTTCTATTTTTCTCAAGCCATTTATGCTCAATCTAATTAGAACAATAACCTTCTTTCAGCCATTTTTCTCAAATTTTGAAGCTTAAACAATGTTTTTACAATGTTAACTTTTGGGAACATAAGCTGTAGCTGAGTCCTTTTATGTACTAACATCCATTACAACTTTAAGTTGAAAAGGCAAAAGAAAGTTAACATTGTATATCAAACATTAGGAATGTCTGTTTTGAAAAAATATTCATTTTATAGAAAAATCAGGGTAACTGATTGAGCTACAAAAATTTAATTTTTATCTCATGTTATCACAGATTTTTTTTATTTTGATTTACTGCATACCCAGTTTTGTTCCCTCTACCTCCTCTCAAGAGATTTAATATTGTCAGTCACCAGGGCTTCATAAACTCAAGACACTTCTTTTATTTGGGGGAAAGCTTTGATAATTTATTGGACATGGAAATGTAAAACAACAGCTTACTGAGTAAACTGAAAACTTGGAGTGGAGTTGGAGCAAGAAAGTCAGATGACTCCTAAAATGAGGAGGAGGAAACTTGGATGAAGCAGATGAACCTCGAGGTAGACACCCCCTGCTGCCACATGCTGCTGCTCTTCCTTCTGCTTCCTTTGCCATCGCCTTTCCTGTTTTCAAAACACCCCTTAATTAATGCTATCTACTCTCAATAAAGTTGTATCTACTGAGCCGAATGAACCACAGTTGGGTTAGATAGTCAGTTCTATAATATACCTGCCTCTTTCAGATATCTAACTAGTTGTCTCACATGTGCAGCTAAGATATACAGTATCTTAATAGTTTTCTTAACATAAAACATTTCTTAGTGGAAAATAGTATTAAAGTTTACTGACAAGGCCAAGTACTGGTGGCTCTTGCTTATGATCCTAGATGCTAAGGAGACTGAGACCTGAGAATCACAGTTCAAAGCCAGCCAATGCAAGAAAATCCACAGGACTCCTATTAAGTATCATAATGTCAAAACTGGATCTATGGGTTAAGTGGCAGGAACAGTGCTCAAGTCCTGAATCAAGCCCGAGGAGTAGCACGCCCACCACCACCACTCGCATACATACACATAGACCTATTGAAATATATTATACTACAAAAGTATCTTTCCCCAAACGGATGATCAATGCTTTCCATGATATTTTGGAAATGAATCTGGGGAGGCTGGGAATGAATAGTTGGAAGAATGGAAATTGGCTTTGTTTAAACTGCTTTCTTTGGAATTGCTCTATTCTTTTTATGTTCCTTGAGAACTTGTATAAGTTTATTTATTTTATTTTATTTTTTATTGTCAGGGTAATGTATAGAGGGATTAGAGTTACATTCATCAGATAGTAGGTGCATTACTTCTCACACATTGATACTCCTCATGTTTTTGTTCCCATTTCCTTCCCCCCAACACCCCTCCCAATCATCTTATTTTCTCCTTCCCTTTCCTATTTCTAATAAACAGATAAACTATATACAATATACCAGGAAACTAAGTCAGATGCAGTAACAATATGAAATTAACCAAAGGGTAACAAAGGAGAAGGGAAATAACAGCACATTAAGAACAAAAATCACAAAAGAAAAAAAACTCTTGTTTCCATATCCTGAATATCCTTTCATTTAGTCTCATTCTATATGACCTTATGTATCTAGGTTTTGAGCTATTGAAATCCTCTGCTAGGAGAGTTCTAGATGTGCACTAATTATTACAAATGAGATAAACCATTGAGCTTGTGTTCCTTTGGGTATGGCTTACTTCAGTAAATATGATTTTTTCCAAGTCTTTCCATTTCCTTACAAATGATGCCATGTTCTTTCTGATGGCAGCTTGTTGATCCACTCATCTACTGCCGGGCAACTAGGTTGGTTTCATATCTTTGCTATGAAAAATAGTGCTGCAAAGAACATCGTTGTGCTAGTGGCTTTAGTATGTCCTTGTTTCTGGTCATTGGGTAAATGCCAAGGAATGGGATTGATGGGTCATAGGGGAGCTCTATGTTTAGTTTTTTGAGTAATCGCCATACTGCTTTCCAGAGAGGTTGAATAAGTTTACACTCCCACCAGCAGTGTAGTGGTGATCCCCCTAGCCACAGAAATGGGATGAGTTTCTATCTGTCAAAATGATTATTCTTTAATTTGACAGATACACTAGAACAAATATTGTAGCTCTGCAGAGATATGTACATTATCTTAATGATATATATTGAATAGCTCAGTTCCTATATTCCTGGTATCCCACAATTGTTTAGTCCCACATTCTTTATCTCATCCCAATGATTGTTGTTGACTTTTATTTGGCTAGATTTCCTCCCCTTCTTCCTCCTCCTCCTCCTTCCTTTCTCCTTCTCCTTCTCCTTCTCCTTCTCTTCTCCTTCTCCTTCCTCTTCCTCTTCCTCTCCTTCCTCTTCCTCTTCCTCTCCTTCTCCTTCTGCTTCCTTCTCCTTCCTCCTCCTCCTCCTCCTCCTCCTCCTCCTCCTCCTCCTCCTCCTCCTCCTCCTCCTCCTCCTCCTCCTCCTCCTTCTTCTTCTTCTTCTTCTTCTTCTTCTTCTTCTTCTTCTTCTTCTTCTTCTTCTGTATGTCTATATGTCGATGTGTGTGCTTGTTCTGAGGCTTCAAGTCCGGACCAGGGTGCTATTCTGGAGCATTCTGCTCAAGGCTAGTGCTCTATCACTTGAGCCATAGCTTAAATTAATTGAAGATAGTCTCGGGCTTTTCTGAGCCATTGGTACTTGGCTTCCATTTCTTCATTTGAAAGTAATTCCATTCTATGTTTGTAACTTCATGCATATTTGTGTGAGATTTGATGGTTTATATTTTATACTTTGCTTACTATTTCTTCTTTTGTATGTGTGTGCCAGTCCTAGGCTTGAACTCAAGTCCTAAACACCACTGTCCCTGACACTTTTTTGCTCAAGATTAACAGTCTAAGTGAGCCATAGCTCCACTTACCTTCTCAGGGTAAGTATTGGAGATGAGCCTCATAGAGGTTTTCCTGGACTAGCTTCAAACCATGATCCTTAAATCTTAACCACATCAGCAGCTAGGATTACCAGTGCAAGCCACTGGTATCTGGCATTAATCTTTTTTTGTGTCTGAGTCATAGGGCTTGAGCTTGGCTTGGGCACTGTCCCTGAACTCTTCAGCTCAAGGCTACCAGCCTACCCTAGAGCCAAGCCCCACTTTCCATTTTCTAGAGATTAAGTAGAGATAAGAGTCTCAGGTCCTTGGACCAGGAGTTTGGCCTAGTGGTAGAGTGTTTCCCTAGCATGCACGAAGACTGGGATTCGATTCCTTTGTACTACATACATAGAAAGAAAAAGCCAGAAGTGGTGCTGAGGCTCAGGTGGTAGAGCTCTAGCCTTGAGAAAGTCCAAGGACAGTGCTAAGGCCCTGAGCCCAGGACTGGCAAAAAAAAAGTCTCAGGTCCTTTTGTGCCTGGACCTGCTTTGATTCTTTATCCTAGGATCTCAGCCTTCTAAGTAGCTAGGAATACAGGCGTGAGCCACCGCACCCAGCATTATTTCTCATTTTAAACAGCTACTATAAGTAGCTTACATATCTATAGGTGTGTGACCAGTAGATGAAATAAAATTGGAATTCTTTCTTATGGCATACAATGGAGCATTCCTAACATAGCTTTGTATATGAGAAAATGGCAAATGCTTTAACCTCAAGGCTAGTTCTTTATAGTCATTGAATGTACCTTGGAAACAAGTCTTTTCTGTCTTCTGGACCTCATTTTCTAATCCTTAAATTTGTATTCCACACTACTTTATTTTATGCACACTGGTGTCAAATAAATTAAGCATGCGTTCCACACTGCTAAGACAGTCAGCAAGTTATAAATTAAGGGAGAATAATCAACTTCTATACTTAATTACTTCCTATGTAAACAATATGGGTTGGTACCCATGTCTACTTCATAGAGTTGTTGGAAAATTAGATCATCTAAAACCAACAGAACAGTGCCAACCACAAAGCACTGAATAGTGCCTGTCAGCAATGATTAGTTCAGTGTTATAGTCTACGTCTGTTTTCTTTATGCTGGAAGTCAAGAATATGTTTGTATAACTGTATATCAAATTTCTTCAGTTCCAACTCCGTATAATGTAACATTTAAAAGATAGCTTACACTGGCTGATAAGATTCTTCTATTTAACTTTCATAATTCATTATATCAGCTTCCCAGTGACTTGATTGGACTAAAACATCTTAACTCTGTATACCCTCTATTATTTGATTCTGTGTGAGTTACCTCATCCAGATTTCCCTCTGGCTTTGTGAGCCCATCCCGACCCAAGCAAAATGGCTTATTATTGCTTCCCTCAGGATAAAGACATCAAACGTCCCAGAATATTATCTCTGGAGCTCATTTTGCCTGCAGCTTCTCTCTATGTTTGATCATTTACACATTCTTCTTCCATCATTCACACACACACATAAGCCAAACACTTCTTAAGATTCCTCCAGGTCAGTAGTGCTTTTGATTTTTTTATTTTAATGGCTTCTAGAGAGCTATATCTTGGCACATCCTCCTAGAAGATATAGTTTTACAATTGAAACGATTCAAATTGATTTTTAAGTTATCTTCATTGATACTTTTTATCTATTACCACAAAACTGAAGATAAAAGTGCTATCAGTTTGTAAGTGATATGATAAAAAATTCCATCACAGCTTAGTTCAACGTTAGCAAATGCACTGTTCATTTCTCCTTTTTCTTTAATTGCTCTTCCAATGCGTTAAACATTTCTCTTCTCAAGTACAAATAACCAATGGCCTCTCCAAGGCTTGTATATCTAGTTATTACGTTCATTCTGAGCCACAGATTGTGACCATTTAGGGAAAAACAAATGTACATTCTAAGTGTTAAAACAACAAGAACAAAGGTAAAGTCAAAAGGTGAAATTTCATAAGAGTTTTAATTTTTACTTTTCCTTCCTTAAAATGTTTCTGTCAATGTATGAAGTTATGAGCTTAATAACAGATATATTAAAAGTCAAATGCTCAGAGAAATCATGAGCAGGAATGGCAGGAACTATCATGCTGTACAGAATAAATCGCTATCAGTATTACCCTGTTTTGAAAAGCTGTCTCTGTAAAGTGTTCTCCTTTTCCAAAGTCATAGTATTGACAAGTATTGACAATGCAATGAGCCACATACAACTGGGACATTTTGAAGAGAAAGTGATTCTCTGAAAGAAAAAGAAAATGTATTTTAGAAAATGCCATCCCATAAATATTTAGGTAAAATTGAAGTTAATTAGACCAACTTCTATCTGATTGCTACTCTGGGCATGTGCATGAAGATTATCATCTTCAAAGTCCTGTAATGTGGGTTAGTGTGCTACCAAACAGCTGGTGAGTTGGGGTATTAGAAACGATTATTTGTTATCCTTTATTTCAAATATTTTAAACTGTGATTTAAAAAAATTTCTTGAATAACAATATTAATCTTTCCTTGAACATATTAAGCATTCAAGTGTAAATATCATTATGTAATTAATGGATTCTAATGCAAGTGAACAATGTATAGAAAAAATTGTGCTGGAACACTTTGCCTATAACTTCATCCCTAAACATCTTTAGACTGGGGAAAAGTTAAAATTTCTTGAGGCCATTTGCATCATATATATTTTAGTTTGTTTTCTTTAGCAACTATGGAAATTAACAGAGTTGGATTTATAAATAAATATCTGATTAGATAAACTTTTAGCAAAGTACCAATGAGAAGAAATGTTTTGTCCAAGAGGTTTTTAATTTGCAAATTAACACAGCCTTTATCTGTACAAGTCAGGACAAGCCAACTAAATATTAGCATTACCATATTTACTTAGAAGATTTTTTATTGTATATTTAGTCTAATTCAGTTACATTTATAAATATTTATTTTCTCCTAAAAACAAGCAAAATCTTCACTCAAATACTATAAGAAATTATTTGAGTTTTAATCTCTGTGTGTTCTTTCAAAGCTGCAATTGCATTTTATTGATTAATAATTAAAGTCTTCTGAATACTCATTGAAGTGCATTAAATTAGATACTATGTCTCCCAAATGTCCCTATTAGGAGATTAATCCTATGAAATATCTTTACACAACTGTATATAAAAGACAATGAAACATAAATGGAATCCAGTCTGATTTATATTTCCTTAAAACACCTAAAGTATTTCTTCACTGCAGGATTTAAGGTGAACAGCAAAAATGTATGATTTGAAGTGAATTAAAATGATACAATAAGCAAGTATTTATTTTAGTTAAAATACATGTCAGTTCATATTACAAATATGCTTTTGAGAATTTGACTTGAACCATGAACTCTGCCTTTGTACATACTGGTAATCAGAAATGACTAAAGAGTATGGTCTCCAAATTCTGATGCATCAGAATAATTTAGGAATTTTTAAAATGAATGGTTCTGAAATCTTCTATCCATCCCAATGACAAGGACTTTGTTGCAACCTGAAAGTAGGACATGTTAAAAAAAACTCATTAGGTCTAAAACATGAGAACTAGAATGATTTTCTCCCTTGTCTACATTCTTTATTCTCATTTTTTCTTTAATTTTGGCATGTGCTATTTTGGAGTAAACCAGACTAACCAATTATTTATTTGTACATGTGAAAGATGATAGATAGATAGATAGATAGATAGATAGATAGATAGATACATACATACATACATACATACATACATACATACATAGACAGATACATAGATAGATAGATAGAATAGACTCAGCCTTACTCTCGTGGTTGGATTTTTTTTACTTTAATGGATTTTCTATTGACCATATTTGAACGCTTGGTCTCTATTAACTGTATGCAT
Organism: Megascapheus bottae; assembly: GCF_031878675.1. Classification (NCBI taxonomy): domain Eukaryota; kingdom Metazoa; phylum Chordata; class Mammalia; order Rodentia; family Geomyidae; genus Megascapheus; species Megascapheus bottae. The sequence goes on along the minus strand of NC_143513.1, from coordinate 56,186,396 downwards.
TTTTATTCTAAAACATCATTTTTATTACTCACTCTGAATTGGCCCTGATTTTTATAGATAATTCATGTTAAATATATTAACTGTAAGTTCCTGACTCACGTGTGGCTTCCAAAGGGAAGGGAAAGTGAGATCCATCACATCAGTCAATACAGGAACGCTTTCATCATCACTGACATTTCATTTTTCCAAGAATCCTTTTTCAAAAATTTAATCTTTCCATAAAGATGAAAGGCAAAGTATAATTCCTCCGCTGTACCTCTTAATCCAGTCCTTAGAGTTCAAACGTCAGTGTTTCTATGTGGAGGTCACTTGAGGATGGAGTGAAAGTTCTTAAAAATAGTTAATGGAAATGATTAATTCTTTGATTAGATTCTGCTTCAGTGCCTTCCCAGGTAGGCCAATCTCCTGTATGAGCACTGCTTATCATCCCTCATTTTGAATGTGTGCCTTCTATTCCCTCAAAATGCTGTTCAGATTTCACTACCTTCAAAATATTTTCTTTATGAACTATGCCCTGCATACTTGAACTCGAACATTTCACAATGTCCCTCAGTGAAGCAAAATTGAACACTATATTTACTGTCAAGCTTTTATATAAAACATACTATTTCCAAGTAATTTTGATCTTCTCACTAATCTCGGGAAGTTACAAAGGCAAATAGACATTTTGTTCACTGTAGTCTTGTAATATCTGTGGCACATGTAAAATAACTGTGTTTTTATTTTCATTTGTGTGAACATGTAAGCAATATCAAAAGTTAAGAATGCGGTAATAAGATAGTCATCATAACATTAAGCAAAAGAAATTGCAAATAAAAATTGATTTGTCACTAAGACCTAAAAAGACTATAGACTCATCATTTTCCAAGCTATGGGAGCCATTGAACTTGTCTTGTGTCAATATATTCAGAGAATGGAAAAGGAAGTTGCTAGGTTATGTCATCCAGGGGCAGATGGTGATATATCTTAAATACAACCGATAAGAATGCCTAATTAGGAGAACTACCCAGAGTTCTCCTAGGTAGAGGGTGTAATCTGGTCAGTATAGTGTGGCTGGCAGGTTATTTGACTGATAATGTTTGGAAGTATAAAAATCCCCTGGAGAGAGAAGATAAGGTAATTTTAAAACATTTAAAAAACAGTTGTTCCAGGACATCTCATCTACAGAGAACCCTGCATGTTTCTGTTATGGACTGTGTGAACCTAGAAAATGCCATCAGATGCCTTCCTGGAGTGAAGGGTGCACCAACTGAGGAGGTATTTCATCATTGGAACCATTTATTACACATCCATTATTTACACAAGCTTTTAAGGGTCACTTAATTAAGCCAAGAAATTGTAAGAAGTGACTATTTGCAAGAATGATTTTTTTGTTCTTTGTGATTGTTGTTCTTATTATACTATGTGAAGTTATTGCTTTTCTCCTTTCTCCCCCCTTTATGGTTTATCTCATGTTCTTACTGTATCTGACTTTATACCTGGAATATTATATATATATATCATTATTTGTTTATTTGAAATAGGGAAGAGAATGGGAAAAACAAGATGATTGGGAAGGAGTTAGGGAGGAAAAGTGGGAGAAAAACATGGGAATGGGTATCAATGTTCAAGAAGTAATATACCCACTACCAGACAAAGGTTACTGTAACCCCTCTATATATCACCATAACAATAAAATACAATGAAGAAGGAGAAGGAGAAGGAGGAGAAGGAGAAGGAGAAAGAGAGGGGGAAGGGGAGGAGGAGGAGGAGGAGGAGGAGGAGGAGGAGGAGGAGGAGGAGGAGGAAGAAGAAGAAGAAGAGGAGGAGGAAGGGGAGGAGGGAGAGGTAGAGGAAGAAGAGGAAGGAGGAGGAGGAGGAGGAGGAAGAAAACAAGGGGAAGAAGCAGAAGAGACTGTTTGGATGATTCTATTAATTATCACTTAGAAATGACCATGATGATGGCTGGGCTCACACCTGCAATCCTGCTGAGGATCAGATCTCTGGGTTTGATTCCTTGGTACCACATACACAGAAAAAGCCAAAAGCAGTGTTGGGCTCAAGAGATAGGGTGCTAACCTTGAAAAAGCCCAAGGACAATGGCCAAGCCCTAAGTTCAAGTCCCAGGACTGGTGGGAAAAACCAAAAGGCAAACAAGTTTCTGTGGGTTGAATTTAGGGAAACATGAGATGAGTTTTCTCTGCTCTGTCAAAAAATTTGCTCTTCATTTAACAGGCATTATAAAGTCTGTGATTTTTAGATTTATATTGTTTAGAAACAAATCCTTTGGTATAGAATCAATATTGGAATTCAGATAATATTTGATGAAGATGTTTTCTAGAGAGGTTAATACAAATATGAGACTTCTTGCTGAGCTCAGGTGGTTCATGCCCGTGATCCTTGCTACTCAGGAGGCTGAGATGACTGAGTAGTGCAGTTCAAAGTTAGCCTTGCAGGAAAGTCTTGAGACTCCTTTTAAATTAACCATTTAAAAATGTGGAACTGAAGCTGTGACTCAAAAGACAGCATTACCTCGAGACTTCTTTCTTTTTCCATCTTAACTCCTTTTTAAGCTTCCCTGGTTAATATATAAGTAAATATGTAAATAGAGACTCTACTATGTCAACATGAAATTTAAAACAATAAAAGACGAAACACTTCAACAGCTCAATAATCTACAACATTTTATAGTTTCATAGATTGAATAAGAGAAATCTATCCCCTAAACTACAGTACACAGTTTGGGGGCTGAATCTTGTCTGTGTTTCAAGTTTCTCTTATTAAAGCTCATGTTTTTGCTTTTCCTCTTTAATTCCATATTTATTTTTATCAATTTTTTTTGCCAGTCCTGGGCTTGAGCTTAGGGCCTGAGCACTGTCCTTGGACTTTCTCAAGGCTAGAGCTCTACCATTTGAGCCTCAGCACCACTTCTTGCTTTTATCTATGTATGTGGTACTGAGGAATCAAACCCAGGTCTTCATGCATGCTAGGCAAGCACTTTAACCACTAGGCCAAACTCCTGGCCCTCTATATCAATTTTGTACAGGAAATGTGCAGAATATTTCTTTAACTTAATAGTCAACCATAAAACTACACCTTTCTATAACTAAATAGAAATCAGGATCATTTGAGGGGCATTTAGGAAATGGTGTCAGTCTATACATGCTTGTAACTAAATATGATTAATTATACATTTAATTAATTACTTTTGCAGTCTTGACCTTGAAATCATAAAAGTCTTGATAAATTGCCATTCTTTTATATGTAATTTAAGCTCTGGCACAATTAATGCAAGAAGATTGAGTATATACTTTAACAAACTGGAATTCTATACTAAGACCTCAGTTCTCAATTTGTTTGTTGATGTCGTTGTTTTTCAGCATTTTTATAATTTACTGTTGGTGTGATGTACAGAGTGGTTATAGTTACATTCATCAGGTAGTGGGTCCATTTCTTCTTGACCTCTCTTACACCTTCTCATGTTTTTCTTCCACTCCTCCCCCACCCCATCTCCTACTCATCTTCTTTTTCCTTTACCTTCCCTTTTCAAATAAACAAATAAATATATATTCAATATACCAGATACAACATTCATATACAGTAACAACATGAGATAAAACATAAAGGGAAAAGAGGAGAAAAGAAATAGCTTCACATAGAACATTAAGAAAAACAATCACAAAGATAAACTTCATTTCCATTCATTTGTTTTATTTCCATTGGAATCTTCATGAATTTTTAGTGTAATTACTTCAAACAGATGTTTGTGTCTCTTATTGTAGCGGTAAGAGACATGAAAGAATGAAAACAGATATCTTGGAAGAGTTCATGAGACATTGTGGTAATTACAAAAGAACAAGGGAAAATTGGAGAGTTAAAGTTGTCAAAATATATGTTTCAGGGGCAAATTATGAGACTATTGTGGAATAAGTGATGGTTGGAGACTAAAACATTTTATCTCATTTTTAGTAACAAAATATAAACCTAAGCCATTTTATTTAATATGTAAACTTGTTGCCTAGGGGTATCACACAGACACACAGGTTTAAAATGTATGCTTCCTTCAAGTCTTCAGAGTAAGACAGAGATGGAAAAATGTACACAATGGTTCTTATATTTAGTTTTGTGTTGCACATGTTATACAAAATGTACCCTTTTGCAGGCTTAGGTAAAATGCCTAGAGCTTCATGGGTGAGAAAAAGTGATCTATGTAAATACGAGACAATTCTTTAAAAGTACTCATGATCTTGAATGCATGGTCTGTGTGTGTATGTATGTATGTATGTAGTACACAAAAGTATACATAAAACGGATTTGAAATTTTCATGATGTTGTCATCAGAATCTAGCTAAGAACTTGCCTGCAGAAAGACTACAGAATGATTGGCCTGGCACAGTAGCTTGTGCCTGTAAACCTAGCTACTCAGGAGGCTGAGATCTGAGGATCACAGTTCAAAGCCAGACCGGACACTAAATTGTCCCTGAGAGTCTTATCTCCAATTCATCACCAGAAAACCAGAAGTGGTTCTGTGGCTCAAAATCTAGGGGGGTAGCTGAAGAGCTCAGGGACAACACCCAGGCCCAAGTTTGAAGTCCCATGAGAGGGGGGGGGGAGAAAGAACGAAAGAAAGACTACAGAATGAAAACATATTGCACTGGCCTGTGACTGCACCATCAGCAGAGTGTATCATCCATAGGACTGATAATCAGGTAAATCAGGTGTGTCTATCCAGACTTGAAGTAATGCAAAAAATGTCAAATGGTTCAATCATGGGAATATCTGACAATTAAATATATCCTAGATTTTGGGTGGTTAACATGAAAAAGTAAAATTTGTCAAGTACTCAGCAATGAAATTTCCATTTATCAATATAAATTAACCCTGTCTTCATAGCTATATATTTATTTTATTTACACTCATGTAATCTCTAAAGTAACATCTCTACAAACTTAACTAATCAAAATTACAAACTTGCTTCTCAAAAGAAACAAGCTTTGAACTAATGAAAGGGATGAAACTATTTTTCACTACTCTTCCATGGTCTCATCTCCAGTATCAGTTAGGTGAAAAATAAGAAAAAGAAGTCTCACAAAGGATTGCAAATAAGTTAGGAAATGGCTGCAATAACCACAGATACAATTGTTATAAGATGTTTGTTTGCTCACTAACTATTCTGTCTGTGTTTCCCTGATGACTTATTCAATGATGTTTGTTTAACAATGAATTTTGTTTAAAATAGTACAGGTCCTAAGAGTTTCAACTAGCTGAGTTAATTAAAGGATTTCTTGAAATGAAGTCAAGTATTTGAGTATTCTTTAAGAACTTTTGATGAATGTTCATTGTAGATGCAGCAGATATCTCTTTGTCTTGAGCTCCCAGTTGTTATTTCTTTGTAGACGGACTCATCTGTTCTTAACGAACTTGGTACCTTGAATTCTATCACCATACTTCTTTCAAACAATGGGTAATTCATTAGTATCTTTACCTGCTCCTTTATTGAAACAGTTAATTAGAACCCACCTCTGACAATAAGGTCTGGATCTGGACCTGAATGCTCACCCACATTAAGAGAAAAACATGACATAATGCCTTAAACGGTCACCACAGATCTTGCAGGCACTGTGCTGTGAATATTGTATAGATATCTCAGCTAATTTTCTAGGTCACAATTAGAGGTAGGTACTTGTTTATAATACTTTAGTTTTTGATACTGACAATTGAACCCAGGGTGTTGGATATTCTCCTGACAATTCTTTCTTTTAAAGGAAATTAAGTTTCAAGAAGTTTATGATATGTATCTCAAATAGCACTAAAAATTAGAATCCATGTCCAAAATAAAGCATTTTTAGCTCAAGCTCCCTCTAGGAAATAGCATTTTGAGAATAAAATCTAGCCAACTTCAAATCCCCAATGTACCTGATAAAAAATGGATATTTGGCTAAGAGTGTGGTTTAGTGGTACAGTGCTTGCCTAGCATGCACAAAGCCCTGGGATCGATTCCTTGGTACCACATACCCAGAAAAAGCCAGTAGTGGTGCTATGGCTCAAGTGGTAGAGTGCTAGCCTTGAGAAAGCTCAAAGATGGTGCCCAAGTCCTGAGTTCAAGCCCCAGGATTGGCAAAAAAGGGGGTATTTGGTATTTGTGCTTGTAAGCAAAATAGAGAGAAAAGGTAGAAAAAAAAACTTGAAATAACAGTATTTCTTAGATATTATTTGCATATAAAACACAAATAATTTTAAGTGCAGATTGCAATTCAGTAAGAAACTGATACTGTGGCAAGTTCAAGTAGCACATATTTTCCCCATCACCAAAAACACATTAGCAAAATTCTTGAACATGATAGTTTAAGAGTGATGATACCGAGAATCACATACAGTACTTGGTCCAATATATAGACCAATATTCTGAGATGATCTCAACATGCAACACCACTGAGGATTTTGAAGAATGCTTTCTACAGGAAAGAATGTGCCTGTAGGACAATATACCAGGGAGACAGAGCAAGATGTGTATGGAAAGGCTAATGTGAGGTTTTTGAGTATCTTGAAAGTCAAGGAAGGTCAAAATTGTGTGCTCCTTTTGTTTGCACTCCAACAGACAGGAATCCATCATGCATAGCCTGCATCCTAATCTAATAACACACTTATGGCCATCTCCCACTTGCTGCTGAATCACTTAAATATTTCTGAGTAGAAATGGTAGACTCACTTTTAGAAAGATTTATAACACTGTAATTCTTCTTGATTATAGCCTACAGTCTCAAACTTTCCTTACTTTCCATGGAATGCTGGAAGCAAGAATGCAAAAGGGCAAATGCTAAAGAAAAAAAACAAAAGCATCATATCCATCCTGAAATATCAAATGCCCTATGCAATAGTGATTTTGTTACCCTCTTGCTTATTTATCTAACTTCCTATATATCATATTGTTTTATTGCATATCTTAACCCTAATGCTAATTTAAAAAAAAAAAGAATGTACAGGTCAGATGAGATCAGACCCCAAAAGAAGGAAGATAAACTGTCAACTCAACTGCAATTTTAGTAAACCTCTTCTACTTAATAGTGAGAGAGTGTAATGATTTAAGACCTTACAGACTAGTGGCTATTAACACATAAATGCACTTCAATTGATTTCTGATTTTGTCTAATAAGGAAAGGGCCTGCCATGTAGTAGCTATTAACATGTTAAAACATTTCCAATTGACTTCTTGTTTTCTGTCTTGTTTTTGAAATAAGTGCAGAAGGGAGTGGATATGAAATGATACTTCCAGTCCCTCATCAGGGGAAATAGTTGGAGTTACTTGTCTAATAGCTAGTAATTGTCTAATAGAGAACACGCAGTCAGTACTCATCCTTTCTCACCTAAATGTTGATTAAAGATCCACATTCTTAAGATATTCACCCAGAACTATGGTTATATATTGTGAAATAGCAGAAATACTATGGTGAAATAGCAGAAATATGTGCGGCTGTATGAGGTTTATTGCTTCATTCTGTTCCATTGACATATTTAATAGACCAGCTAAGCAAAAAGAGTTTAGAATTTTGTATCAGACATTTCTTCATCTGTGGACAACATTTGTCATTTTTAAAATTTTTTTCTGTGTAATTTATGAAAAGTAATAACATTGTCATTGGTGCATCATAGTTTTCAAATTCATTTACTCATTTACAAAAAATGAATTATTTTGCTAATCTCTAGAGCTTTTAAAGGGAGAGGGTAGAATGAAGTAAGTCTGGAGGTAGAGGATAAGAGCTGGTTATGTATCATCGTGTAAGGTATTTTGAAATTTGATATTGACTTGGAGAGCTGTAGAAACAATTGCTGAGGTGTTTTTTTGTTTTGTTTTGTTCTTATTAATCATGGGGCTTGAACTCAGAGCCTGTGTACTAAGTTCTTTTGCTCAAGGTTAGAGTTCAACTACTTCGAGCCACAAGAGCACTTCCAGTTTTTTGGTGTTTAATTTCAGATAAGAGTTTCATGTCTATTTTTTAACTTTTCTGTACCCTTACTCTTGTATATAAGTCTATCTGACAGAAGGGAAAAGGAATTACAGAAACAGCAGGACAAAGAGTGAACTAATGCAACAATGAACATAACCATTTCAGGGAGAGGGAACTGGGGAGGGGAAAGTGGTAGAAAATGAGGGAGGGGCTACAGGGTTCAAAAACATGGACTCATTACCTTATTTATGTAACTGTATCCCTTCTGTTCATCACCTTCATAATAAATATGCTAATAATAAAGTGCTTCATGGACTTTCCTGCCCAAGATGGCTTTGAACCAAGATCCTCAGTTCTCAGCCTCCTAAGTAGGTAGGTTTACAGGCATGAGCCTCCAGTGCCTGACAACTGATGAATGTTTTTGTTTTGCTTGTTTTGCTTTTTTTCATTTTTTTGTTTTTAATGAAAATTGTTAAATATATATTTTATAAGTATTTTTATTAAAGAATTTATTTACAGTGGTTTTACATCATATTTCAAATGACATATTTAACAAAAAAAAAGTGTTCAAGAAGGAAATCTCTATATACAATCACTGGCACTTAGATTTTACAACATAATTAAAATTAGGCTGAGGGTTTGTATGTCATAGATACATATTAATCTATGTAATCTATGTAATCTATATCTATAGAGTCATAAATTTTTATGTCTATGTAGTTGTGTTTATATTTCCAATACCATGTCCATAGCATTGGGTACGCAAATATTGAGTCCTCGCTCTTGAACTCTTTGGATCTAATAGCCATATATTAAGGATCCCATGCGCCTTTGTTCCTTTGGTCTTGACTTGTCTTGCTCAACATGATTCATTCTAGATTCATCCACTTCCCTGTGAATGCCATTATTTTTTCTTGTCTGTTGGCCATGTAGAATTCCATATATATATCACATTTTTGTATCCATTTAATTTATTGAAAAGGTGATATACAGAAGAGTTACTGTTACATAAGTAAGATAATGAGTGCTTTTCTTTTTGAACAGTGTTACCCCCTTATTTCCTTCTGCTTTCCCTCCCCAATAATTCCCTACCCCACCACTCCAAGATGTAAAGTTCATTTCAAATAGTGTCTAATGAGTATCGCTGTTGCATTGATGGGTTTTAACATTGAAATGGCACCTTCTTTCATCTGGCATGGTTTTTCTGATCTTTTTTTTTCCCCTTCTCTTATGTAAACCCCTTAAGCAGTGGGATTTTAATAAGGTTTTGCATTTACATTTCCTGGTGATTTCAAATAAACAAAGTTTTTCAATGATAAAAAGGTGGCCAAGGGCTGGGAGTTTGGCCTAGTGGTTAAAGTGCTTGCCTAGCATGCACAATGACCGGGGTTCGATTCCTTGGTACCACATACATACAAAAAAAAAAGTCGAAAGTGGTGCAGAGGCTCAAGTGGTAGAGCTCTAGCTTTGAGAAAGTCCAAGGACAGCGCTCAGGCCTTGAGCTCAAGCCCAGGACTGGCAAAAAAAAAAAAAAAGGTGGCCAAATATACAAAAAATATCTTCTCCGGGACAAAAAAGAGCATTTATAAATAAATATGTCTCTGAGTGGTAACTGCTATAGGTGAAATTATTCTCTATAAATTATAGTACATCAACAAGGAAATGAAAAGGGGACGTATTGTAGAAATGCCTTATTGCATTGTAGGCTGTAGGAATAAACACCACTTATGGTCAGATCTGTAGAATAAAAATATGTTCAATCTACAAATGTATGTTTCTGTTAATAAAGGCAGCTTGCTTTGTTTAGGGACGTGTGTGCGCACGCTCCCGCACTCTTTTTCTGGGGATTATTTTTTAACTTCTATGATACATCTTTCTCCTTTGGTTTTTGCTCTTTATTAAGAATGAACAAAAGATGAATCATCTAATTGACCAGGATACCCATCTGGTTTCCACTGCTTGTTTTGATTTATTTAACAATGAAAGATGGCTGACGATGGTATCTTTCCCAGGAGAAGAAGTGGACAGGCAGCTGTGCAGAGATGCCATCTTCCCCATCCCTGTGGCCTGTGATGCCCCATGCCCAAAGGACTGCGTGCTCAGCTCCTGGTCTTCCTGGTCCTCCTGCTCACACACCTGCTCAGGAAAAACGACCGAAGGGAAACAGATTCGTGCACGCTCCATTCTGGCCTATGTGGGTGATGAAGGTAAAGCTACCAGCTTTGGAAAGGACTTCCATTTCTTTTCCAAGTGGCTCTGCACTATTTTTATTTAGACTGAATGGAATGATACATTATGACATTTTTTCATGCTTGTTATTATTGTTGCAAAGGTGATATATATAGGGGTTACAGGGACATAAGTCTTATAAGGAGTACATTTCTCTTTCGGGCAATGTCTCCTCTTTACTATTTCCCAGTTTTTCTCTCCGTCCCCACCTACAACTTGTATAGGTCATTTTCAACAGTTTCTAGTAAGTACCACTGCTGCATTTGAAATTATCTGAGAAATTTTTCAAAGACACTTCTTCATAGATTGCCAAATTGTTTTCCTGTTGTCGTTTTTTACATTTTTATTGTAATTAATAGAAGGGTTACAGTTATATTCACCAGACAGAGGGTGCATTACTTCACATACATTGATACCCCTCTTCATGTTTTTGTCCCTATTACCTTCCCCTTACCCCCTCCCCTCATCCTGTTTTCCCCCCTTCCCTTTCCTATTACAAAGGCTCAAGTTATGGAACTCTAGCCTTGAGAAAATCCAAGAACAGTGCTCAGGCCCTGAGCTCAAGCCCAGGACTGGCAAAAAAAAAAAAAGAAAGAAAGAAAGAAAAACCCTAGATACACTAGGCCATATAGGATGAAGCTAAATGAAAGGACCTCCAGGATATGGAAACAAGAGCCATGTAATGTGGGATTGTTGTTCTTAATGTTATGTTATTTCTCATCTCTTTTGTTGTCCCTCAGTTATTCTCATATTGTTACAGTATCTTATCTTGATATCCTATTGTCTTTTTTAATGTAATTTTATTTTCAGGGTGATGTATGGAGGGGTTACAGTTACATACGTAAGGTAGTGAGTACTTTTCTTGTTGAATATTATTACCCCTCCCATGTTTTAAAACCAACATAACTGCTTGTTCTAAAAAAAAGTTTCTAGATCTTTAGAAGTTGAAACTTTACAGAGATGCTCATATTCCCTGTGTTGTCAAACAATAGCTTGAATGTTGTCTAGATGATATTGAGACTTCAAACTCTATTAGCTCAGATTATGTCTTGTGGTTCATTAAAATTAAATCTGTGGTCACCCTGCTTCCTGTAAATCCATTATACTCTGCAGACACTTGCTGTGTGACTAGTAATGAGTGACTTTTCACCCCCAGAGTCACATGGCAAGGATTTTGCTTTGTTTGCAAAATCCTGATAGATCATTATTTCTACAGACAAATGCTTCACACAGAAAGGTCATAAAATGTTTCAGAAGCTAAAATTTATGATTGCCTTCAGATATGTGTCATACACTTAATTTGAAAGGGTGAGAACTCAATAATTTTTAATTAAGTCTAGTAGCTGCATCATAAGCAAGGCATGCTGGAAAATCATCTATGTACATAAAACAAATCACATCAGAGCACAAATCCAAAAATAGTTTAGATAGAATCCCTGGTGGAATATGTATCCTAAGAATGTGCCACTCTGTATCTCCATTAACAGTATTCCTAAAAACTAGCATATTTGTATAAATACTTAATACAAAATTTATCTTTCATGCATATTTATTTAATATCTATTATTTTGTGGACATTTAAACACATTTTCTCTTAGTATGAATAAGACATTTAGAAATACAACCTAGGTTTCCTATGTTTTAGGAAGTAAATATGCAAGAAGTTAGAATTTCTGTTTGCTTGCTATTCTATTTTTTTATTCTATATTTTTATTTTTATTTATATTTTTATTTATATATTTTATTCTATATTTTTTTATTGTTGGAGTAGTATATAGAGGGGTTGCAGTTACATTTGTCAGGTAGTGGATGCATTACTTCTTGAACATTGATACTCCTCATGTTTTTGGCCCCCTTTCCCTCCCCCCTCCCAATCATCTTGTTTTCGCCCCTTTCATTCCCTTACCTATTTCAAATAAACAAATGAACAGATATACAACACACCAGGTAACAAATTCAGATACAGTAATAACATGAGATTAACCATAAGGGGAAAAAACTATACATAGTACAGTGGTAACAACAATTACAAAGGTAAACCTCTTGTTTCCATAACCTAGAGTTCAGTTAATTAATCTCATCCTGTATGACCACATGTACATACCTTTTGAGGCATTATGATCCTCTGCTAGGAGAGTCCTAGATGTGTATTAATTATTACAAATGGTGTAAACCATTAAGCCTATGTTCCTTTGGATCTGGTGTACTTCACTTAATATGGTTTTTTCCAAGTCTTTCCATTTCCTTATGAATGGGATGATGTCATTCTTTCTGGTGGCAGCATAAAATTCCATTGTGTATAAATACCAATCTTCTTGATCTATTCATCTATTGAGGGGCATCTGGGATGGTTCCATATCTTAGCTATGGTAAACAATGCTGCAGTGAACATTGTTGTGCTAGTAGCTTTAGTATGCCTTTGTTCCTGGACATTTTGGTAAATGCCAAGGAGTGGAATTGCTTGGTCATAGGAGAACTATATGTTTAGTTTTTGGAGTAATTGCCATACTGCTTTCCAAAGTGGCTGAATGTGTTTACACTCTCACCAACAGCATAGTAATGATCCCTTCTGGCCACATCCCCACCAGCATCTGCTCTTATTAGATTTCTTGATCATAGCCATTCTAACTGGAGTGGGGTGGAATCTCAAAGTTGTTTTGATTTGCATTTCTTTCATGATATTTCTTTATGTGTCTACAGGCAACTTTTATTTCCTCTTCAGAGAAGTTTATCTTTAAGTCTTTAACCCACTTTTAATTTAATGGTTGTTTATTTCAGAGCTTGTTTTTAAGAGATTCAATTTTTTGACCTATAGGCATATTTAGGTATGAGGCACTTGTCTGTTGTATGGCTAGTGAAGATCTTCTCCCACTGTGGGTTTTCTATTTAACTTTCTATCTATGTCCTTTATGGCAATAATCTTCATGCTAGGAAAGGAGGTTACTTGAATGGTCTATTTATTTAAAGTAAGAAATTAAATTATTCCACCTGAAAATTTTTTTTCATCTTTATAACTTTTTTCATATATTTTTATTGTAATTAAAAGAAGGCTTACATGATATTTGCCAGATAGATGGTGCATTAATTCCCATACATTGATACCCTTTCACATGTCTTGGTCCCCATTTCCCTCCCCCCACCCCCACCCCTCATCTTGTTTTTCCCCGTTCCCTATCCAATTTCAAATAACCAAATACAAATATATCCGATATATCAGGTAACAAAGTGAGATACTGTAACAATATGAGATAACCAAGGGACAGCAAAAGAGATGAGAGATAACATAGTACCTTAAGAACAACAATCATTCATTATATGGCTTATGTTTCTATGTCCTAGAGATCCTTTCATTTAGCGTTCTACTATATGGCCTTTTGTATCAAGGTTTTGCTCTATTGCAAATCTCTGCTAGGAGAGCCCAAGGTTTCTACTGATTATGACAAATGAGGGAAGCCATTGAGCCTAAGTTCCTTTGAATCTGGCTTACTTTTTTCATTTTTCATATTTCATTTCTTTCAAAATTCATAACATTAGCTTGGTACTGGTCATTCATTCACATCATTCTAGCTACAGGAAATTGAGATCTAAGGCTTGTAGGTGACAGAAGCAAGGAAGTTGGTGAGACTCTGGTCTCCAATAAAACAGCAGAAAGTTAGAAGTGGAGCTGTGGCTCAAGCGGAACAATGCCCAGGCCCTGAGTTCAAGCTCCAGAATTAACACACACACACACACACACACACACACACACACACACACACACACACTGTCATACAATTATGCTTAACTTCAAGTAATATACAGAATATACAATCCTTCTATGTGTTATACAAAGAGCTACCAGTCTTAATGATAATTTAGTCTTCTTATTATGTTTCTGTGTGTATATGTGTCTCCACATCTCTACATCCACAGTTGTGTTTTAAAATACTTCCATTTAGGGCTGTGAGTTTGGCATAGTGGTAGAGTGCTTGCCTAGCATGCATGAAAACATACATAGAAAAAAGCTGGAAATGGTGTGGCTCTAGTTCTGAAAGATCTTGATTTGATGCCAGCCCAGGCAGAAATATTTACAAGGCTTTATCTCCAGAACAGCCAACAATACTGCGAGGTTCTTAAAAGAATAGCAAATTTTCAGTACTTAAGGCTGATACAAATTCATAATTGTGTAAAGGTAAAGTGGGTGCCATTGGCTCAATACTGTAATCCTACTATTCAGGAAGCTAAGATCAGAAGATCACCTTTGGAAGTCAGCTCAGGATGACAAAACTATGAGTCTTTTATCTCCCATTAACCAGCAAAAAGCAGGAAGTGGAGGCATGGATCAAGTGTTAGAGTATTAGTCTTAAACCTTATACCACAAAGCCAAGCAAGAATTCAAGCCCGAGTGCTGGCACAAAAAGTCTTAAATAATGGGGGCTGAGGATATGGCTTAGATGTACAATGCTTGTCTAGCATGCATTATGCCCTGGGTTCAATTCCTCAATGCCACAGAAACAGAAGCAGAAACACAGGTGGTGCTATGGCTCAAATGGAATGCTAGCCTTGAGGGGGGAAAAACATTAAATTATAAAGTAAAATAAAAAGGTATATTGACAATGGCTTCATATAAAAATATATAAACAGCTAAAAGAACTAAATCACTCCAAAACTAATCTTCAAAGAGACAACCATCTCATTAAAAGATAGGACAAAGACTTAAAGAGAGACATCTCTGAAAAAGACATGAGAATGGCCTATGACACATGAAGAAATGCTCCACATCTCTGGCCATAAAAGAAATGCAAATCAAAACATCTCTGAGATTTTACCTCACTCCAGTTGGAATGGCCATCATCAAGAAATCTAATAACAACATATGCTAGAGGGGATGTGGCCAGGAGGGATCACCACTGCACTGTTGGTAGGAGTGTAAACTCGTTCAACCACTATGGAAAGAAGTGTGGTGTTTCCTCAAAAGACTAAACATAGAGATCCCCTAGAACCCAACAATTCCACTACTTGGTATTTATCCAATCTTCCAGAAACAAGGACATTCATAATGAAATGGAAGGACTTGGAAAAAATCATATTAAGTGATAAGCCAGATCCAAAGGAACATAGGCTCAATGTTTTCCCTCATTTTTAATAATTAGTACACACCTAGGACTCCTAGCAAAGGATTGCAATAGAGCAAAACCTAGATACACAACACCATATAGGATGAGGCTAAATGAAAGGACCTCCAGGATATGGAAACAAGAGCCATATAATGTGGGATTGTTGTTCTTAATGTACTATTTATTTCTAATCTCTTCTGTTGTCCCTTAGTTATTCTCACATTATTACAGTATCTTACCTTGTTACCTGGTATATTGTATATGCGATTATTTGTTTATTTGAAATAGGAAAGGGAAGGGGAGAAAACAAAATTAGGGGAGGGGTTTGGGGGTATTACCTTCTATCTGGTGAATATAATTGTAACCCTTCTATTACAATAAAAAACTGAAAAAATGTATATTGAATTATTTTAATTTTTTATTTTTTATTGTCAGAGTAATTTATAGAGGGGTTACAGTTACATTCACCAGAAATGTATTCTGAATTTAAGTCAAAACATTAAGATTAGGTATTTAGGTGTTTTAATTTATGAGCATGTAGTCAAGTCCTCAAAAAGTAGCTCATTTAAAAAGAGGAAAATGTTCAAATTGATTTCCACTCAGTATAACTTTTGAATTCTCATTATCTCAACATTAATTAGAGTAAAAATGACAGATTTATTTTTGCAAAGTTCAGAATGACCTGATATAACTTCATCAACCAAATATCAGTGTGCTTGCCTTACAGAAAGAACAGATGCTGACTGAAATCAAATTGGGCCAATTTTTCTCAAATAATTAGTAGTCTTCAAAAAGTATATTTTAACAATAAAAACATGGAGCAATATTTCTGTTTTTAGCCTGTTCATTCTTAGTTGTAGATAAATGATTTCCATTCTAATATCTCAGGAGTGCCCACACTTCCGAAAAGAATTCTGGAATCCAAGGTCTTGTATATATACATTTGTGTGTGTGTGTGTGTGTGTGTGTGTGTGTGTGTGTGTGTGTGTGTGTGTACATATATACACATACATATTCCTAACTCTGGTTTCTAAGCAAATTTTAGTGCTTCCTTGCCTACTCACTGTTGACCTCAAAAGGCATTGTTGCTTCTATTTATCCCTACATGTCCACCATGCAGGATTTATGTAAGCAGCAGAGGAGAAAGTCATCCTCCATTCATCAGCACTCTGTAGACTGTTCTAGTGCTAATTCTCTCTGCTTCAGTTCTCCCAAAGCATACACTTGGCAGTGTACTATTCACCCAGCTATAACATGCTGTCAAAAGGACTTGAACTGCAGCATCAGGCATTGTTACCAAAAACTTCCAATCTACTTATAATATTTGCTAGGTCCTTTTCCTATCCTTGCTACCAATGATTTTCTTGCAGGCCATGTGACTGTATCAGTATTGCTCATCCTCAAGATCAAACCTGTTTGCATGTCTTTGGTTTCTTTCACTTAGATAATGTGTACTGCCTTCTCTGCCATCTGAGAACTCTGCTTCTCAGCATACTGACTTCAAACTTACTTCAATGCATTTTTCTTCTTGAAACATTTTTTTCAGTCTCCAAAAAGCAATAGCATTTTACTTCTTTCAATCCAAATTATACCTAATACCTCCATTTCTTTTTCATTATTTTATTTTTATTGTAATGTATAGAGGGGTTACAGTTATATTTGTCAGATAAAGGGTGAATTACTTCTCACACATTGATACCCCTTCTCATATTTTTTGTCCCCATTTCCCTCCTTTGTTACCTTGTATATTGTATACAATATACAATATCTGACGTTGTTACCTTGTATATTATTGTATTCAATATACAAGGTAACAACGTCAGATATTGTAACAATATGAACTTAACCAAAGGGCAACAAAAGAAAAACAACCCAGTACATTAATAACAACAATCACATAATATATTGCTCTTATTTCCATATCCTAGAGATCCTTTCATATTGCCTCATCCTATATAACCTTATGTATCTAGGTTTTGAGATATTGTAATCCTCTGCTAAGAGGGTCCTAAGTTTGTACTAATCACTACAAGTGAGGGAAACCATTGAGCCTATGTTCCTTTGTGTCTGGCTTACTTCACATGCTATAGTTTTTTCCAAGTCTTTCCATTTCGTTATGAATGGGGTAATGTCAGTCTTTCTGATGATAGCATAGAATTCCATTGTGTATAAATACCACATCTTTGTAATCCAATCACCTACTGTGGGGCATCTGGGCTGGTTTCATATCTTTGCTGTGGCTAATACCTCTCTTTCTTATTATAATTAAGGCATTCCGATTACAATTATACTCATTTGTATATTGGTATTACCCTGCACCTTTCTGACTTTACTCCCCACATTATAGAATTCTTAGAATTAACCAGAACTATTTCTAACGTCTCTGGTGTTCTGTGAAGCATTGTGTTTCAGGTTCCATATGTCCTTTCTGTTTGATGAAGGGCTGGAAATCTAAACAGTTGTATTAGTACAAAGCATGTGTTAGATGGCACTGTAGCTCTTTTGCTCAGGCCAGTGCTCTACCATTTTGAGCCACAGCATCACTTCTAGATTTCTAGAAGTTAATTGGATATGAGAATCTCACGAAATTTCCTGCCCAGGCTCGCTTTGAACTGTTATACTCGGATCACAGCCTCTTGAGTAGATACGAATGCAGGCTTCAGTCACCAGCACCAGGCAAAGTAGAACATTTGAAAATACACCTATTATAAATCCTTCCATAGATCACATTTTATAATTTCTCCAGGACTATAAGAGTATAACCAGATGTCTAGAATTAGATGTCTAGATGTCTAGAATTAAAACTTCACATAGATAATAGATACACTAAATAATATATTTATCAATTGTTCCACCGTAAAATGATTCCCCAAATAACACAAACGTACTGCTGAGCCTCATTAGTTCAAACCACACTTAAAACTTGTTGTTATACTTCTCTAAAGAAATAAGAATGGCCTATAGACACATGAAGAAATGCTCAACATCTCTGGTCATAAAGGGTATCAATGTTTGTGAAGTTATGCACCTTCTAGCTGGTGAATAAAATGTAACCCTTCTGTTCATCACAATAAAAAAATATTTAATAAAAAAAGAAATGCAAATCAAAACAACTCTAAGATTCCACCTCACTCCAGTTAGAATGGACAGGATAAAGAAATCTAATGCAACAGATACTGGAGGGGATTTGCCCAGGAGGGATCATTACTACACTGTTGGTGTGAGTGCAAATTCATTCAACCACTATAAAAAGCAGTATGGCAGTTCCTCAAAAGACAAAATACAGAACTCCCCTATGACCAGCAATTCCACTACTTGGCATTTACCCAATCGTCCAGAAACAAGGACATACTAAATCCACTAGCACAACAATGTTCACTGCAGCACTATTCACCATAGCAAAGATATGGAACCAACCTAGATGTCCCTCAGTTGATGAGTGGATCAACAAGATGGGGTATTTATACACGATGTTTTGATTGGCATTTCTTTTATGGCCAGAGTTGTCAAGCATTTCTTCATATGTCTATAGGCCATTCTTATTTTTTCTTCAGAGAAGACTCTTTAAGTCTTTGGCCCATCTATTAATGGGATGGTTGTTTATTTGGAGATTAGTTTTGGAGTGATTCAATTTTTGAGCTGTTGATATATTTTAGATATGAGGCCTTTGTCCATTGTATGGTTAGTGCAGATCTTCTCCCACTCTAGTCTTTCTAGTTAATTTGCTAGCTATGTCCTTTGCCTTACAGAAGCTCTGCAGTTTAATACAGTCCCACTTTTCCAGACTTTCTCAAATTTCTTGTGTTTCTTGCTCCTTATTAAGAAAGATTCAACCTGTTCCAAGGAGACCTAGTGTATTTCCTATTCCTTCTTGTGAAGTTTTTAGTGTATCTTCTTTTACCTCACGGTCTTTGGTTCATTTGGAGTTAATACTGGTGCAGGGCGATAAAGAACGATCCAACGTTAGTTTTCTGCAGGTGCTTAACCAGTTCTGCCAGCACCACTTGTTGAAGAGGCTGTCTTTCTTCCATTCTATTTTTTTGGCTCCCTTATCAAAGATTAGGTGTGGGTTAATATCTGGGTCCTCAGTTCTATTCTATTGGTCTTCAGGACGTTCTTGTACCAGTACCAAGCTGTTTTGGTCACTACAGTTCCGTGATAGAGTCTAAAGTTTGGTATTGAAATTCCTCCTGCGCTGTTCTTTCTGCTAAGAATTGTTTTTGCTATACTGTGTCTTTTAATATTCCATGTAAAATTTTGAATTCCCTCTTCTATTTCTTTGAAGAATGACATTGGGATATTGGTGCGTATTGCATTGAATTTGTAGATAGCCCTTGGCAAGATTGCCATTTTCATAATGTTAATTCTTCAAATCCAGGAACATAGGAGTTTTTCCATTTCCTCAGTTCTGCTTTGATTTCCTTTTTCAGAGTTTTAAAGTTTTCATCAAAAAGGTCCTTTACATTCTTAGTTAAGTTAATTCCTAGGCACCTTTTTTTTAGGCGATTGCAAAAGGAGTTCCTTTCCTAATTGTTGCCTCGTTCCTCTCATTTTGGCATATAGAAAGGTGGTTGATGTATGAGGTTTAATTTTATACCCTACTATCTTGCCAAAATTTTGAATCAGGTCAAGCAGCTTGGGAGTGGAGTCTACAGGGTTCTTTAAATACAGAATCATCTCATTTGCAAAGAGGGAAAGTTTCACTTCCTCTCTCCCTATTTGGATCCACTTCATCCTTGCCCTTGCCTTATTGCTCTGGCTAGGAATTCTAATACTATGTTAAAGAGGAGTGGAGAAGTAGACATCCTTGTCTCATTCCTGACTTTAGAGGGAATGGCTTTAGCTTTTCGCCTTTAAACATAATGCTAGGTGTGGGTTTTTTATACACAGCCTTTATTATACTGAGGAATGTTCCATTGATTCCTAGTTTCTCCAGAGCTTTTAACATAAGGGGGTGTTGGATCTTGTCAAATGCCTTTTCTGCATCTATTGAGACAATCATGTGATTCTTGTCCTTGCTCCTGTTGATGTGTTGAATTATATTAATTGATTTGCATACGTTGAACCTGCTTTGCATTCCTGTGATGAATCCTGTTTGATCATAGTGTATAATTTTTTTGATGAGTTGCTGAAGATGGTTGGCCAGTATTTTGTTGAGAAGTTTTACATCAATATTCATCAAAGAAATGGGTCTATAGTTCTCTTTCTTTGATGAATCTCTGTCTGGTTTTGGGATGAGGGTTATACTGGCTTCATAGAATGAGTTTGGCAAAGAGCCTTCATTTTCAAGAAGCTCTTTCGTTGAAGAACTTGGGGTGTATTGGTGTGAGCTCTGCTTTGAAGACCTTATAGAATTCAGCTGGGAATCTATCTGGCCCTGGGCTTTTCTTGGATGGAAGGTCTTTTACTGACATTTCTATTTGGTTGAAATAGTTCTGTTTAGTTGGATTAGGTCTTCTTGGTTCAGTGTGAGTATGTTAATATTGGCTATAAATATATCCATTTCTTCTAGATTCTCAAATTTGTTGGCATAAAGGTTTGAAAAGTATTCACTCATGATGCTCTGGATCTTGGTAATTTCTGTTGTGATATTACATTCTCATCTGTGATTTTGATTATTTGGGTGTGCTCCTTTTTTGGGTAAGATTTTCTAAGGGTCTGTCAATTTTGTTAATTTTCTCAAAGAACCAACTCTTTGTTTTGTTGATTCTTTCTATAGTTTTTTGGACTCCAATTCATTTAATTCTGCTTTGATTTTAATAAATTGCTTTTTTCAACTGGGATTAGGGTTGGTTTGTCACTCTTTTTCCAAGAGCTTAAGTGTGACTTTAAATTGTTGGTTTGTTATTTTTCCAATTTGTTAATGTAAGCACTCAGAGCTATAAATTTTCTTCTGAGTGCTACCTTTGCTATGTCCCAAAGGAGCTGGTATTTTGTGTGCTCCTTTTTGTTAAATTTCATAAACTGTTGAATTTCTGTCCTGATCTCCTATATGACCATTGGTTATTCAACAATGTGTTGTTCCATCTCCATGAGTTATAGGGTTTTTGTTGGTGGAGTTTGGTGTTCAGTTCCAATTTGATGCCTTTGTGGTCTGAGAGAATGCAGGGGAATCATTTCAGTGTTTCTGAATCTGCACAGGTTTGCTTTACGCCCTAAAATGTGGTCTATTTTGGAATGTTCCATGTGCTGCTGAAAAAAATGTATAATGTGATATTGCTTGATGGAATAATCTGCAGATGTCTGTTAGATCTAGTTGGTCTATACAGTTGTTCATTCTGAGGTTTTTCTGTTGAGTTTTTCCCTGGTTGATCTGTCTATAGGTGAGAGTGTGTGTTATAGTCACCAACAATCACTGTGTTTGGGATTAGGTGTGTAAATATTTAGGATGGCTATGTCCCCCTTCATTAGTATGTAATAACCTTCTTTGTGTTTTCTCACTAATTTTAGTTTGAAGTCTATTTTATCTGTTATGAGGATGGCAACTCCAGCCTGTTTATGGGGGCCGTTAGCTTGATAAACTTTATTCCAACCTCTCACTTTCAGAAGATGTTTGGTTTGGGGAGCAAGATGTGTCTCTTGAAGACAGCAGAATGATGGATCTTGCTTTTTGATCCAACTAGACAGTCTAGGCCATTTAATTGGAGAGTTAAGTGCATTGACATTGGGAGTTTGGATTGAAAACTATTTACTAGTTCCTGCCCTTTTTAGAAGCTTTCTTAGGGCCTGTGGCTTGACAGTCCTTGCAGTACTTAGCTGGTATGATTTTTAGGTGCCATTTCTTTATCAGTACCACGTTTGTGTTGGTTTTCAATGTGTAGAACATCTTTGAGAATTTTCTGTAATGCTGGTTTGGTTGCTATGTAATGTTGCAACTTTTCCTTGGAATGAAAGGTTTTTATTGTTCCCTCAGTTATGAATGTGAGCTTAGCTGGTACAGTATTCTTGGTTGGTTGTTATTTGTCTTAAGGGCCTGACATATATCCTTCCAATCTCTTCTTGTTTACATGGTCTCTGCAGAGAAATCTGGGGTTATTCTGATTTGTTTTCCTTCTCTTCTGCCTGGCTGCTTTTAGGATCTTTTCTTTGGTCTCTATTGATCCTGTTTGGATTATAATGTGCGGTGGGATGTACTTTTCCTGTCAGGACTGTTTGGGGTTCTAAAAGCTTCTTGTATCTGGTTGGGCCTGCCCTTCTGGATATTTGGGAAGTTCTCTGAGATGATTCCCTGAAGCATATTTCCAATACCATTGACCTCTTTCTCGAGAGTTTCTTTAATACCAATTAACCTTAAATTAGGTTTCTTAATTGTATCTTGGACCTCCTGAAGCATTCTCTCATATTTCTTAGATTTGGTTTGAGTAATTTTCTGTTCTTTCTCTATAAAAAGTAGATTATCTTCAATTTGTTGGGAACTTTTCACCTCTTTTGAGCTCGTGGCCCTTATTTGGTGTTGGTCATTTTAGCCTCATGTGCTGTTTCACGTGGCATAACTGGGTTCTCCCATGTGCATGCTCTTAGCCCATGTGCGGCCTTTCCAGCTTGGCCCAACCCAGCGACTTAACCTAAGACCTGCCTTGGCCCTTGGTAGCAATGTCGTAGTTATTTTCTATTGGTTCTCTCTTCTTCCTCTTTCCTACTTCTGCTTTTCCCCAAAGTATTTAACTATGTGCCTGACACAATAAACTTGAAATCCTATTGTGCTTTCACGGCGTGTTTTTTTCCGGTCATTGGGTGGTGGACTGAGCTGTCGACTCTTACCCTCTTGCTCCGCTCCTTGGGACTGCAGCTGACCCTGGCTGTCCCTCTTATACTGGTGTTGCTAGAGAGCAAGACAAAACTGGAGATTCTTTCTTCTTCATTGTCTAACCTGCAATCAATACTTTGTACTTTATTCTTCATATGCCTCCCTTCCAATTGCTCATTTTTGATACCTTGCATCTCTTGTTTTAGATCTTGTATGGACTTCTTTATCTCCTTGATTTCCATTTGAGTGGTTAACTCAGTAGATTTACTCTCATTGGACATTTGTTGGAATTCAGTCATTTTTTTGTTTGTGGATTCTATGAATTAGTCCATTTTTCTTTGTAAATCCTTTATTATGGCCTCCTTTATGGCTTCCTCACGTTCAAGTATCACCTTCTTTATGTTTTCATATCATTTAGATATGGCTTCCTCACGTATCTCTTTCTGTATGGTTTCAATCTTTTCATTAATGATGTTTATCAATTGCATTTATATAGCATTTAGAGGACTCTTCTCTAGCTTTGCCATTTATATTGGGTGGGAGATGCTATTCCTTGATTTGCCATTTTTCTTGATTTTCTTGTTCTGCCCATTTGAAAATGGAAGCAAGATTAATACTGCACAAGATTACAATTTTTAAGATATAACCAACCTAGAGCTCTTTAGCTGGCCAGACAATAGATGTTCACAATTTTAGAATGGTAATATCACTCTCTCTCTCTTTGTGCACTGAGAGACAAATCTAATACCACCACTGATCACTCAATCCAATTTAAGTCCCTCTAGACCTGCAGTATTATTGAACACCTAGATATACATATTGCTCAAAAACCATTAACTGTAGATCCATGCATTATAAAAGTTAAAGGATGAACAGAGGACCAGAGATAGAAAAATAGTATAAAAAACAAGAAGGGAGGTAAGAAAAGAGTAACATAGGGTGTAAGATTAATATAGTAATGAAGAAAAGGGATAGAGTGAGGATAACTGACCGAAGGTAATAGAAAGCTAAAATAGTTGAGTACAGAATTTAGAAGAAATAAGATAAAATTTATGAAAATAAGAAGAGTAATAAGAAGAAGGTATGACTGTTGGTGGGAGTGCAAACTCGTTCAACCACTATGGAAAGCAGTATGGTGGTTCCTCAAAAGGCTAAACATAGAGCTCCCCTATGACCCAGCAATCCCACTACTTGGCATTTACCCAACCATCCAGAAACAAGGGCATACTAAATCCACTAGCACAACAATGTTCATTGCAGCATTATTCACCATAGCAAAGATATGGAACCAACCTAGATGTCCCTCAGTTGATGAGTGGATCAACAAGTTGTGGTATTTGTACACAATGGAATTCTATGCTGCTGTCAGAAAGAATGACATCACCCCATTTGTTGGGAAATGGAAGGCTTAGAAAAAATCATATTAAGTGAAGTAAGCCAGACTCAAAGGAAATTAGGCTCAATGGTTTCCCTCATTTGTCATAATCAGTAGAAACCTTGGGCTCTACTAGCAGAGATCTGCAATAGAGCAAAATCTTGATACATAAGGCCATATAGTATGAAGCTAATTGAAAGGACCTCCAGGATATTGAAACAAAAGCCATATAATGAATGATTGTTGTCCTTAATGTACTATGTTGTCTCTCATCTCCTTTGCTGTCCCTTGGTTATCTCATATTGTTATAGTATCTCACTTTGTTTTATGGTATATTGAATTTATTTGTATTTGGTTATTTGAAATATGATAGGGAAGGGGGGGAAACCAAGAGGGGTGGGAGGTGTGGGGGGGAGGGTAATGGGGACCAAGACATGTGAAAGGGTATCAATGTATGTGAATTAATGCACCTTCTATCTGGCAAATATCATGTAACCCTTTTACTAATTACAATTTAAAAAAAGAAAAAAAAGAAGAAGGTATGAAGAAGAGAGGAAGGTATATATAGGAGAGATCAATGATAAAAATTTAAAAAGAGTAAAAATATACAACAAAAAAAAGAAAAAAGGTGGGGGGAGATCACACACATTGTGAGATCTTAGACAAGAAATACTAGGGTTAAGAACCAACAGATTAAAAAGCAGGTGACTGTATCAATATAAATATCTTTTGAATCCAGTCTGTACCCAGTGCTGTCACTGTTTCTAGGGATGACAGAAAGAAAGTGAAAAAAAAATGGAAAGAATCATAACATTAAAAAAAAAGATGTAGGTAAAATGGCAAAAAAAAATAAGAACATATAAAAATGCAAATGAAAAAAGGTAGAAAAAAAGGGAGAATTCTTTCAGTATTTTTTTATTTTTGGTGGGCCGGGTGGGAACTGTGTCTCCACTAAATTTCAGGATCCAAACCCTTCAAAAAGTCTTTTTCTCTTGCGATTTGGCTTTGCGGTTTTTCTGATCAGTTTGCTTGATTGGGCCGGAAAAAAAAAAAAAAAAACAGTGGAGCCACAAGCAGGAATGCGGCCCTGCCCAAGGGGAGGAACTTCTGTGAGTGCTGGAGCAGACATCCGGCTAAGCAGACATCTGGCTAAGTTGCCTCTGGGAAATCCTTTGCCCTTTTGAATGATGGCGCAGCCAGCACCGCTTCCCAGGCTCCAGTTGGTTTGGCAGGGTTTTTGCCAGCAGTCAAGATGGTGCTGCTCTCGGCAGGGGAGGGGAGGGGATTCCTTCCCAATGCTGTTCCTGGAGCAGAAGTGGAAACATCCTTAAACCATAAGGGTTTTGTGGATGAATAAAGTACTAACAAATTGAGCAACAAGTTCTTCTGATATCCTGCATTTAGAAGTGTAAATAGTTTTACTTTCATAATTGACGTCAAAACTATTCCTTTGACTAGAATCTGGGCTTCCTCAATTTGTCATTATTGTGGTAATTGCATCATTTAAACAATTTGCTGATCCACTAATATTTTTTAACTCATGTGGCAGTTGTGGACACAGAATGAGTCCCTTCCTGTGAATGGGGCAATATTTATAATGGGGCTACTATATGAGAAAGTATGCCAGAATATTGATCGCACACCACATTTTTGTCTTTTCTTTTTTATTGTCAGGGTAATGTATAGAAGGGTTACAGTGATACTTATCAGGTAGTAGGTGCATTACTTCTCACACATTGATAACCTTTCTCATGTTTTTGTACCCATTTCCCTCCCCCTTCTCTCTCCTAATCATCTTGTTTCCCTTTCCTATTTCAAATAAACAAATAAATATATATATATATATATATACAACATACCAAATAACAAAGTCAGATACAGTAACAATATGAGATTAATCATAAGGGCAAAAACAAAGAGAAGAGAAATAACATAGTACATTATGAACAACAATCATACAAGATGAAGCTCTTGTTTGCATATCCTAGAGATCCTTTCATTTAGTTTGATCCTATATAACCTTACGCACCTAGGTTTTGAGATATCCACACTTCATTTTCTTGATTAAAAGGTACATGCCTCGCCCTATGACATCTCTGAAGTTATTATAACTTATATTTTACACATTTTAAAACTACTGTAGCCAAGCAATAGTTTCAACATAGTTGTCATTGCTTATATCTGTGAACTTCATTGTTCCTACAGGAAATACCAAGTCTATGATGTTTCTGCCAGTAACAGGCAATCAAAAATAACTAAAGGCAACTTGAGGAAAGAAAATAAATGCTAGTTTCTTAAGACTTTATTGACACCTTCTGGAGCAACAGTATCAAACCAACAGACAAATATCAGTAGCTGCAAGAAAACTCTGGGATAAACAAGTCTTTTAAATCTTTATAGAAAGGAAATATTTTACTGTAGGGAGACCCTCTCTCAAAGAACCAAAAAATAAAAGCAAAAAGAGTTGAATTGTAATGGGTGCATAAATTGCTTTTTCTAAAAAGCCCTGACTATTTAGGCCCATAAGTTAAGAAAAAGCTTAGAGGAGAAAAGCTTGGCATTCATTTCTGCCTTCATTTTTTCATCTGCCTTTGTTCCAAACCATTCTAGATTCATACAGAAAAAAATGGTACTGATGATTATATTTTTATGACAAAACTGAGATCCAAACTACCTTGAAGAACCAGTAGAACCTTGAAGGACAGATTCTATACTCCAAAGATGGATGAATACATATGTTCTGTATTCCCACGGCTATTTATACCTAAATAAAAATACTTCCTCTGTACTTCAAAAAATTAAGTATTATCAACATTCTTGATGTAACAGATGATGAAATCTTGAAGGAGTACACAAACTTCAATACGTGTAAACTAAAAAGTAACTAAAAAGATTTGAACTCTGAATGTAGAGAAGTATTTGGAATACCTTTATTATTTCTGGAAGCGTGATATAACAAAACTATGCAATTAAGTCATCAGAAGTTATTTTACTAACTATATGAAAATTGGAGTTGAGCAGAAAGCACTGTATGATAATTTCATTTGCAAGCATTCTACTTTTGTGGGAGATACACCCGACATGGTGAAGCAATGTATACACAATAATTTCTAGGATTTGAAAAAACAGAGTATCATTACTTTTGGCCTTTTCAATAATGTACTCAATGATGATAAAATGATCATTTCTAACACCTCTGATTCTAATCACCATAATGCCTAACATGTTAAAATAATGTTTTAAGGTTTGAAATATACTGCAAAGAAAAACAGGAAAGCAAAACAGTTTATGCAGGACATGTTTGGGAACTAGTACTAATAAAAGGGGCAAGGTTAGCAGAGAAGTTGAATGAAGGTGAGCATTTTGAGACTATAGAGAAATTAAACCTTTTGAAATTTCTTCAAGGAGAGGAATAGGTCATGAAGGAAAGAGACTGGGGAATGCTTGACCAGGGACTATTTGATGTATCAATGGACATCAGATGGATGGATGCATGCATGGATTCATGGATACATGGCTAGATGGATAGGTGGATAAATGTATATGTCACAAGAAGACTCCCTTTGTGTAACCAAATCTATGCTAATGAAAATTATTGGGGCTGGGAGTGTTGTCTAGTGGTAAGAGTGCTTGCCTAGCATGTATGAAGCCCTGGGTTCGATTCCTTGGTTCCACATACTCAGAAAAAGCCAAAAGTGGTGCTGTGACTCAAGTGTTGGAGTGCTAGCCTTGAGAAGGCCGAAGGACAGGGCCCAGACCCTGAGTTCAAGTCCAGGACTGGCAAATAAACAACTAATAATAATAAATAAATAAAAAGTCTTCAATGACTTCGTTCAGATAACATTTGAAATGTCACTGTGTTTCCTTCATCCAGAGAGTCTCAATTTGTCTGTTTCTCTGGTCGGCAATTAACAGGCTTCATCGAACTCTATGTTCCATTTCTCTAGGGAAATTGAAATGGTCTTTCTTAAGGCTCTCCATAGTCTTTAAAAGTGAATCTAATTTCTACTACCTTTTATTTGTATATTTTTTAGCTCATGGCACATGAGGTCAGATTAAAATGTAACTGCCTTCCTACCTGGGTGCTAGTATCATATAGTATGTGCTCAATGAACAGTAGATCAGTGTTCATAGCCAGATTATTTCCAGTAAACAGTAAATGGTAAGGTTATGGCTGACCCTCTGTCTAATCTGTTATTGGTCCATTTTTTTTAGGAGGAGTCCGCTGTCCCAATAGCAGTGCTTTACAAGAGGTACGCAGCTGTAATGAGCATCCTTGTACTGTGTACCACTGGCAAACTGGACCATGGGGACAGTGCATCGAGGACACCTCAGTGTCATCCTTCAACACAACTACAACTTGGAATGGCGAGGCCTCATGCTCTGTTGGCATGCAGACACGAAAAGTCATCTGTGTGAGAGTCAACGTGGGCCAAGTGGGACCCAAGAAGTAAGGGCTCTAGAATGACAGCAGTAAATTCTGTGGTCAACCATGCAGAGGATTGGTTCAGGCTTTCCTTCCTGCATGAAATGGAACATTTTGATTCTTGTCACACCTGTCCCCAAGCTTAGGATTTGTTTGTTTTGAATGTTGGCTGCTGCTAAGGCTGTAACAGCCTCATGGTCTTGTACCTGGGATCTATAAATTCTGTGGAAATCTATCTAGTAGCCACTTTCTATTTAATGGCATCACTCCCTTCTTTATAAAGCTCAGGAGAAGATGGAGGAAGTGCTTGCTGTTTGGCTGATCGATGTGCACAGTACACAGAATTCTCCCTCCATAGGGCAGCTATAACCTCTTAACTAACTATCCAGAGGCAATAGAAGCTGCCACTCTACTTTAATTTGGTTCACTTTCTATGATCCACCTTTCATATTGCCTAGAAAATGCTTTACTAAAAAATATTGAAGCCAAACTTACTCTGTCTCTCAGTTGTTAAATGAATGAGCCATTTTCTGCTCAGAGAAAGCCTTAGGACAGCACAAAAGTGTTACCATTTTCTCATGGTTGTTAACAGCACTGTAATAACAAGGCATACAATAGACTAAGGTGAGAACAAAGAACTGGAGATCTGCTGTATTGTAGGTGCCTTGTCAGAACTGTACAAATAAATCACTAGTAGCATTATCAATTATCAGTTAGTTTAACCAAAGTTGAAATTATTGTCCTTTGAGGGAGAGTATACTCTGTGTCTTTACATTTAGACACTAGGCAAAACTCCTGGCCCAGAAATTGTTATTTTTTGTTAAGAATTGAAGATACCTGGGCCAGGAGTTTGGCCTAGTGGTAGAGTGCTTGCCTAGCATGCACGAAGACCCAGGTTCGATTCCTTGGTACCACATACATGGAAAAAAATGGTGCTGGGAATGGTGCTGAGGCTCAAGTGGTAGAGCTCTAACCTTGAGAAAGTCCAAAGACAGTGCTCAGGCCCTGAGCTCAAGCCTAGGACTGGCAAAAAAAAAATAATAATTGAAGATACCTCTTAATGTTCCAAGAAAGTGAAAGTAATTGATCTGACGTATGGAAAAGTCCACCATGGGGGACAAATAAGAACCTTTGAGAGTTGTTTTCATCTGGATAGGGCTCCAGACATGAGAGCTATGTAACCCATGCTTTGTTTATATCATTTGACATTCAAAAACATACTAGAAATATATACCAAATGATATTTGGATCAAATAAGAGACTATTCCATATGTTTAATAAGTAACCACTAACCAATATTTTAATAGAACTTGTATTATGGTTATAATGATATGACTCAAAATTCATGTGTGGTACATTAAAATTCAGTGGAGTAACAGCAGGGTCTGGGAGTGCCCTGGTTATTTCAGAGGAATAACAAAGGGAGAAATACTGTGGATGAGGATGAATTATTGCACTAATCTGGCAGTATAATTCACCTTTTCTCTGTGAAATCCCTTTCTTAAGTTGCTATTAAAATGTTCTTCTCTTATACACACCACAGACTATTTTCTCTAGGTAATAGATATGCATGCATGCAATCCTATGTGTGAAAAAGTGTACTGGATTTATGATCATTTTATCATTCATAAGGAAGGGTGTCTCAAAGGCTCCCCATTAGACTTCACAATAACCAATCAGAATTTTCTTTGCCTCTACAGCAGTTTGTTCAGTAACCTAAACTCATCTATAGATTTGTTCAATCAAAGGCTAGGTAGACTTTCTCACTAAAATTCTAGAAAATTAAGTTAGTTACTATGAATTAAAACAAAACTGTTACTGCCCTTCCTCCTAAATGCTAGGTTAAATGCACTGAATGTTTTCCAATGCTGGTCATCTGAAACAAAAATGCAAATAGAAACCTTGTTTTAAAGTCTTCTTAGTAAAATAGATTACTATGAGATGGTAAAATCAATGTTATTGATCTTATCTATCCTCCCAAGAAAAAGACTTCAGCTCCTGTAGCATCTGTTTAAATTGACCTTGAATAAGATTTGGGGGAGAGAATCAATTCCTTGATTTAAACTGCAAACACTAAACACAAACAATATAGGGAAGAAAAAAAGTTGCATGTAGACTGAACCAATTGCCTCACCAAAGGAAGTCTAAATTCATTTGATTGGATGTAATGTAGGCTGTGTAATTTATCTTTGTGTGTTCATTTAATGACTTCGTTGTAAGTAATTTTGTTCTCCACAGTTATCCAAGTATCTTGCTAGGGCTATTTCTAAACTAAAAGGATAATTAGAGATTGTCAATGTTAAACATTATAAATTCCATTGATTAATTTCAAGGTGGTCTTTGAAGAGCATGTGATTGAATAATGCCCTCCCATTGTCAGAGTTATAAAACTGCCTCCTTGCAAAGGAGAACTTTCAAAAATAATTACTTACCTTTAACTTCACAGTCTTTAAAGGATTAACTGGATCTTATGTGAGATTCTTGCCCTTCTCCTGTTTGAACAATGCAAGTTAATTGTAATTCTGGTCATTTGAAGTTTTTAAATTATAGCAATATATCAACCTCTATGATTTATATTTAAATTTCATCATTGGCTGTGACTGAAGAGTTATGCATTAAGAAATTCAAAGCTTATTCTCAACATAAACCAAAGAGATTGCTTAACTCTATGTATCTCTAATCTACTTCTAAACATACCAGATTTTCATTTTTTTAATTGAGTACTGGAGCTTGAGCTCAAGCTCTGGGTGTTAACCTTTTAGCTTTTTCTCACAACATTGGCACTCTACCACTTGAACCACAGCTCTACTTCTGGCTTTTAGCTGGTTAACTGTAGATAAAAGTCTCAGGGTGCATTGTCTCCTTGATATGTGGATATTAGATCTAAACAGTACAAGAGTGGTGATGCAATATTCAGATACCCAAGATTATGGACATGGTCTTAGAGATATAAATATAACTATATAGACATAAAAACCTATGAGATATATACTCTATAGACATAGTTACATAGATTGATATGTATCTATAACATACAAACACTCAGCTTAATTTTAATTATGTTCTAAAGTCTGTGTGCCAGTGGTTGCATATTGAGATTCCCTTGTTAAATACTTGTTTGTTAAACATGACATTTGAAATATTATGTAAAAATTAGTGTTAATAAAATCTTTTTTAAAAAACCCTCTACTAGAATAGATCACAGTATTAACCAAGGTTGTCTCCAGAGGTAAGAATTATGGATCATGTACATTTTCTCCTTATTCTATTATTCATTAAAAACCTTGTTTTGTGGAATAATAATTTGAGACAAAACCTATAAAGCTCTGATTGTGTTGTAAGAATTATTTTTTGTTCCTCCTAATTGGTATCAAGACATTTATATAATTTTACATAATTATATTTGTGGTCTACAAATTTTATAAAATAAAAAAAAGAGTCTCAGGGGCTTTCCTGCCTGGCCTGGATTTGAAATGTGATTCTCAGATCTCAGCCTCCTAAATTGCTAGGATTTCAAGCATGAAGCTATCAGTACCCAGCCTAACTGTTATTAAACTAAGAGAAGAGACCAAGTATCAATTGTACATAAACAAATATATGACAAAAGATGTATATGCAAGTAAGCAAAATAGAAAATACATTTGAAATTAATGCCAACAAAACCCTATACATTATAGAAGACTGATCAGTGGTGTTGATTTTTTTCACTCATACTTAATTTCTGACCTGTTTATTTGATAGATAATAGTACTCTTGAGACTTGTGCATTATGAAATATTTTTTAAATGCTATTTGGTACTGATCTGCCAATTTACATTAGTTGATTTTAAATTATATTTGTAGTTCTTTGCATTTGCTGTAAAAAATGCTACTATCGTTTTTCTTTTTTTTACTGTTGGGATAATGTTAAAAGGGATTACAGTTACATTCATCAGGTGCATTACTTCTTGAACATTGATATCCCTTTTCATGTTTTTGGCCCTGTTTCCTTTCCCAATCATCTTGTTTTCTCCCCTTCCCTTCTCTATTTCAAATATACAATATAACAAAGTCAGATACAATAGTAAATAACATGAGATTAACCATAAGAGGAAAAAGAGAAGAGAAATAATGTAGTATATTAAGAACAACAATCACCCAAGATAAAGCTCTTGTTTCCATACCCTAGAGTTCATTTCATTTTGCCTCATCCTATACGATCTTATGTACCTAGGTTTTGACCTATTGTAATCCTCTGCTAGGAGAGTCCTAGATGTGTACTAATTATTACAAATGAGGGAAAAGATGGAGCCTATATTCCTTTGGGTCTGGCTTACTTCACTTACTAGGATTTTTTTCCAAGTCTTTCCATTTCCTTATGAATTGGACGATGTCATTCTTTCTGGTGGCAGCATAGAATTCCATTGTGTATAAATATTACATCTTCTTGATCTACTGAGGGGCATCTGGGTTGGTTTCATATCTTAGCTATGGTAAATAATGCCGTGATGAGTATCGTTGTGCTAGTAGCTTTAGTATGCCCTTGTTTCTGGACACTTTGGTAAATGCCAAAGAGTAGAATTTCTGAGTCATAGGGAAGCTCTATGTTTAGTCTTTTGAGGAATCATCATACTGCTTTCTATAGTGGTTGAACGAGTTTGCATTCCCGCCAGCAGTGTAGTAGTGATCCCTCCTGGCCACATCCCTGCAAGCATCTGTTGTTATTGGATTCCTTGATGATGGCCATTCTACCTGGAGTGAGGTGGAATCTCAAAGTTATTTTGATTTGCATTTCTTTTATGGCCAGATATGCTGAGCATTTCTTCATGTACTACACACCATCCTTATTTCCTCTTCAGAGAAGTCTCTCTTTAATTGAATAGTTGTTTATTTGAGGGTTTGTTTTTGAGAGATTCCATTTTTTGAGTTGTAGATGTGTTTTAGATATGAGGCCCTTGTCTGTTGTATAGCTAATGAAGATCTTTTCCCACTCTGTGGGCTTTCCTTTGCCACACAGAACTCTGCAATTTAATGCAGTTCCATTTGTCCAAACTTTCTTTAACTTGTTGTGTTTCTGGGTCTTTATTAAGAAAGTTTTGACCTATGCCAAGGAGACCTAGTGTACGTCCTGTTACTTCTTGTAAAGTTTTCAGGGTATCTGCTTTAATCTCAAGGTCTTTGATCCATTTGGAATTAATTCTGGTGCAGGGTGACATAGAAGGATCCAACTTTAGTTTTCTATAGGTGCTTAACCAATTCTCCAATTCTGTCAGCACTATTTGTTGAAGAGGCTGTCTTTCTTCCATCCAATTTTTTTGGTTCCCTTATCGAAGATTAGGTGGTCATAGGTCTGCGGGTTGATTTCTGGGTCTTTAATTGTATTCCATTGGTCCTTAGGCCTGTTCATGTGCCAGTACCAAGCTGTTTTGGTTACTATAGTTCTGTAATAGGATCTAAAGTTTGGTATTGAAAGCTGCTGTTGTTTAAAAGAAATATAGGCATATGTGCAGAGTTGCAAGGGGTTTAAAAATTTTGTTGAATCCTATTCATTTGAATGTCAGCACAATCACACAGAGGAAGGTATTTTTGTCAATGGAGATATTATGAAGAGAAACTGTATGATTTACTTACTTTCTTCTAGATAGCATGGCTGTTACAATTAAACCTACACATTTTGTTTTAGTAGCCTTATTGGGGTACAGGTTAAAAGAATCCATAGAGCTGACTAGTTCTTCCTGAGACCAAAAAGTCTCCTGGGGGTTAAATAATGCAGATGTGTGGCCACTTCACAACTTTAGCAATTAAAATGTCAGGAAAGTTAAGTGACCAGGTTTTCTGTCTTACAGTAGAGGCCAAATAAATGTCTCTTTGCTTTTCTAGGTGCCCTGAAAGTCTTCGACCTGAGACGGTGAGACCATGCCTTCTTCCTTGTAGGAAGGACTGCATTGTGACCCCATATAGTGACTGGACAGCATGCCCCTCCTCCTGCAAAAAAGGTACAGTTCATAGAACTCTGAAGGCTCTCTGCAGCAAATTCACCCTGGCACTTCAACATTCTCCTGGCTGAGCAATGATTGTGTTTCCAGGGAAATCCTGGATTGGTATAAAAGCCATAATATTTTGGCCTTTTAGAATGTGAAGTAGGTGAGTGAGTTTATAGGTGGTGAGTGTATACTTATAAGTGGCTTGAAATGTGATGATATAATGAAAATATACACAGGGCCAATATGTATCTATATCTACACAAGCAACTTCACCAAAGCACAGTGTATGCAGGGCAGGATTCCAATAGTGTAACTCCTCTGAAAAACTAAGGTACAATTTAATAAAATGTAAACCAGGAAATGGAAATACATTCTGCCAAACTGTGCTGAGGCCAAACGGAAATAAGGGAAGAAGAAAGGGGGACTGTAGTTGTAACATTCAGTGAAAACTCGAACTGAGTAATTTGAGGTGATGTGTGGGATTGGAACAGATGTGGGGAGAATGATAGAAGGAAAATTGGTCAAGATGCATCCCTTTGTTGTACTGACATGTTGAAATTAGAGAAAAAAAGAGAAGCATTGTATGATATAGATCAAATTGAAGTGATTCTAAACTGGATGAATATCGAATCTGAATGAATGCATACTGGTGTTCTGACTTTTAGAAAGAGCATATAATGATTTTACCAACACACATAGCTATCAAAATATAGTGAGGGGCAGAATCACTACAGATTCAATGTGCCCCGCAGGACTGAGAATAAAGGAAAGAGAAAAATGGCCATATTGTCTGTCTTCCAACATTAAATGTGCCACAAGGCATTTACAAAATGAGTATTTGTTTCCAATTTGATTTTATTTTACTTTTATGACTTACAGACATAAAAATATTATGGCAGGTCCTTTGATAATTCTCTCATTCCTCCAGTTCAGGGCTTTTCTTACCTTTTCTGAGAGAAGGAGGAACAACACTCTGCATGATTTATGCAATAACTAGCAAAATTGTGTCATTGTCAGAAATGACAGTCTCTTATTTCTCACTTTGATTTTCCAATCTGTACAAATAGATAATGCTTCTTTTGTTTTCTTCATGATTCTTTTTTGTTTATACTTCTGGATTGCCATTAGATTGATTCAATGAAGAATCAACTTCTAAGTTAAGAAATAGCTATAACACCATTATTAAAACTAATTTAAATGATTTACATAGTATGAATTTAATAATGGGTTGCTTTTACTATGCAAATAGAATTTTGTAGAACTGAAACACATCATTATTTTGGTTTGGATTTGGGGAAAAGGTCTCATAATCTAGTACAGGCAGCACTGGAAATGCATTTGGAAGTCTCCACTGAATCTGAAGAATTTTTGTAAGATAAGAATTAAGCTGCCAGTCTACGGGGAATGGGAAAGTAAAAGGTTCAAAGGTAGCAGCATATTTACTGCTGGCAATAACAGAGTAGTAAATAATTGATACAAGATATAAGAAAGTCATTGGATGGGAGGATGTATAATTGCTTAGAATCCATTGCCTTTACTTGCCCGATCATGTGGTTATCAAAGACACTGAAATGGTGATAGAGATGGAAAAAGAAAGGCTCCCACTGAAACCTATCACTTAATGCAATATCTCAAGGTGATGACTACTAGCTATATAACTAATGATAAGTTGTTGGCAGTTCTTAAAGGAAGAAGGAGAAAAGAATTAGAAATGACTTATGAAACTGACTTCCAGTGGCAAAGCAAGCGTGGATAAAAGATAAGAGACCAAGGGCCGGGAGTTTGGCCTAGTGGTAGAGTGCTTGCCTAGCATGCACGAAGACCCGGGTTCGATTCCTTGGTACCCCACATACATAGCAAAAAGCCAGAAGTGGTGCTGAGATACTGTAACAGTATGATATAACCAAGGGACAGCAAAAGAGATGAGAGATAACATAGTATATTAAGGACAACAATCATTCATTATATGGCTTTTGTTTCAATATCCTGGAGGTCCTTTCAATTAGCTTAATACTATATGGCCTTATGTATCAAGGTTTTGCTCTATTGCAAATCTCTGCTAGGAGAGCCCAAGGTTTCTACAGAATATGAAAAATGAGAGAAGCCATTGAGCCTAAGTTCCTTTGAGTCTGGCTTACTTCACTTAATATGATCTTTTCTAAGTCTTTCCATTTCCTAACAAATGGGGCAATGTCG
The DNA here is from genome assembly GCF_031878675.1 of Megascapheus bottae. Taxonomy (NCBI): domain Eukaryota; kingdom Metazoa; phylum Chordata; class Mammalia; order Rodentia; family Geomyidae; genus Megascapheus; species Megascapheus bottae. The sequence goes on along the minus strand of NC_143513.1, from coordinate 56,149,439 downwards.
TTTTTTCTGACAGCAGCATAGAATTCCATTGTGTACAAATACCACATCTTGTTGATCCACTCATCAACTGAGGGACATCTAGGTTGGTTCCATATATTTGCTATGGTGAATAATGCTGCAATGAACATTGTTGTGCTAGTGGATTTAGTATGCCCTAGTTTCTGGATGATTGGGTAAATACCAAGTAGAGGAATTGCTGGGTCATAGGGGAGCTCTATGTTTAGCCTTTTGAAGCACTGCCATACTGCTTTCAAGAATCACAACAAATCAGAGAAAAGCTGGATAAGTGGTACTACATTAAACTGCAGAGCTTTTGTATGGCAAAGGACATAGCTAGTAAATTAATTAGGAAGCCTACAGAGTGGGAGAAGATCTTCACCAACCATACAACAGACAAAGGCCTCATATCTAAAATATATCAACAGCTCAAAAAATTGAATCACTCCAAAACTAATTTCCAAAGTAACAACCATCCCATTAAAAAATGGGCCAAAGACTTAAAGAGAGTCTTCTCTGAAGAAGAAACAAAAATGGCCTATAGAAACATGAAGAAATGCTCAACATCTCTGGTCATAAAAGAAATGCAAATCAAAACAACGCTAAGATTCCACCTCACTCCAGTTTAGAATGGCCAGGATCAGGAAAACTAATAACAACAGATGCTGGAGGGGATGTGGCCAGGAGGGATCACTACTACACTGTTGATATCATAGGTTTTGTTTGGTTACACTATGGAAGAATTTGAAGAAGCAAGTCACAGTTACAGGTTAAAAGCCCAAGAGGCCACTGAGACATTGTTCTTTCCTAGAGCTCCGGATTCCTGAGGAGGTTGAGGAAAGGGCACCAACGTTTAGGAATCTGCATTCTGGTAAGGAAGAGGATCTTGGAGAAGTAGGTTAAGGGCACTTCAAGCAGACACTAATCCGACCTTCCTGCTTTATGTGAATGTTAAATCTCCTAGAACAGAAACAATTTCAGAACCTAAACCTAGACAGATTTGTAAGAGAGAGGCTACACTTTTGTATTGAGAGGAAAAAAAAAGACTGGGGTTGGTCAGGGAATAAATGAACTGTTGTGTGACTGTGCCAAGATGCTTTGTTCCCTCAGAGAAAGCCTTTGTTGTGAGCACAAGGAGACAATGGTGTTATAGAAAGTTAGCCTTCTGTTGTGGAAAAGAAAAGAAAGCAGTGGCATGAGGTTAATTTCTCCATTATTTGGTTTAAAAAATGGTGATCATCCAAATTTCCTGGGAATTACACTGAATTCTGCACATGATTAAAGAATATTAAGCAAAGTTGCACATTCAAGAAGTACAGCAACAAAAACAACAACAACAAAAACAATTAAGGATAAGATACTTATTTTCAATTCAATTCTGCAGGTAACATGTAAAGTTTTTACAACAGTTTTGATCATGTTAGATTATGGAGCTATTCTGCTTTATAACTGGCTTTAAATATACAAAATTACACTGTAGTACTGCAAAAAGAGAGAGAGAGAGAGAGAGGGAGTACCATAATAACTGATTCCAGAAAGAACAGTAGAAGAGTTACTTAAAATGTTATTTCTCCCTCTCCCCAGATAAGCCTTGAAAAAAATCAACACTGATAAAAATCAATATTGGGTAGAATGTAGTTTGATCCTCAAACTTTCAACCAATGGAACATCAAACAAGAGAAATAATTCATGCATACAAATTATTAGTAATTCTAAGTTTGAACGAGACTCATAATAAAAATAGTATGTTGGGTTGTTCAAACCACCACTCCCTCCACCTTTCTCTCTCCTTGGATTTATTGCCTTGGAAGCCAGAAAGAATGTTGTGAGAGCTATAATTTTCCCTCACCCAATGTATACTAGAATTACACCACATTTTGAAAACTGGCCTCATATTTTGCTTCTTGTATCTTAAACATTTCCCTTTTGAGTTCCTAGCACTATGTTGCTCCTTCCTCACATTTGTCTGATTTCCCGCTTAACAGTTCAAATAATTTCCTTGGTAAAATTCACCTAGAGTGCCTTAAGATACCTGAAAAATGAGATTGTACACCCTCTGAATCTTTAGGAAGTGCTGTTCTTGGCTAATATTCTAGGCACTAAAACACAAGAATGACAAGTTTCCAAGTCTGCCAAACCTACTGAACAACCTTTCAGTTTTCTTTTAAATATATACTGTGGCTTTTGCTTTACAGGTTTTTATCTGAGAGCTCCATATCAGAACTGAGTGCTATAGTGCCATTACTGTAAGTGTACAGGCATAAGCAAGTTCTTAGCTGTGATTTGAAGAATCAAGGTTGGAACATGAATGACCTGACATTTGCTCTATAACCCCATGAAACTTTCTCTCTGGGCACTAACATTTTGAAGTGTTCCACAAGCTTGTGGAGTTTGTGATGCGCATGTCCCAGAAGAATGTTCCAGAGTTCATTTCAGAAGATGTTTCTGCACTCAAAGTTCAAGGACTAAACAGAACCTAGCATTTGGTTGCTGTTTCACAAATTAGAACAGACTTGCGTATGCAATGGGTGAGAGTTAGGGGGTTAATGACAAGGAGCTATGTCACTGATACTTCATGCATTGTCCCTTCAGACCCCCAGGTATTGGTCTTAATCCTGCTGCTAATTTGTATCTGCACTTTGAGAAGGACTGGAGAATGATTGCTTCTAAACATTTTGACCATCTGGGTAACAAAGGCCCATTTGTCTCTACTTTACCCTGTTTTGTGAAAACTACAACAACTTCCTCCTTACCTCAAAGCTGAGCAAATGAGAAGAATGCTTATCTACTTTTAATGCTTTCTTTTAAAAGATTAAAGATAAATCAGAAACATAAGACAAAAGAAAAAATATAGAAATTATAAATGCAAGGTAAATCCAGGCAATGATTGAACAAAGGATGAAGGACAAAGCAAAACAGGATTTCATAAGAAAATCAGAGTTAAAATTATGGCAATTGAGACAGAAATTAGCTCTAAGTTTAAAAAATAGAAGCATAACAGGATATTCTTAAAATATTATCAAGGAAAAGAAAATTAGCTTTGGACTATTAGAGAAATTTATCACCTGGACTCTAAAACAGTAGTCATTTGGACAAGATAATAGAATATGAATTAGTAATTTATAAATTTCCATTGACATTTCTTAGACAAATCGTATTAAATATGCAAAGGTTGAAGCTTGCATTCAAACACTATTAAAGACACCACAACTACATTTTAAAAAACTTTAATAATCTGTTGCCAGTATTCCCAGCCCCTAAATCCCTACTCCATTATTATAATATTTCAATTACTTATGAAAATAATGAATGTAATGACTAGTAGTAAGCTTTTGCCCCACAGTGGGAATAATCCCAGCAAGTTACATGTGAATTCAAAATCCTAAACTGGGACAAGGCATACAGGTTATCTGTTCTACAGGTCCAGTGCTCTTTCTCTCTCAACCCTGGCTCTGCATCTGTATTACCTTGCAAGCTTTTTTATGCTCAAAAATTCATCCCTTGAAGATTCCAATTAAGAAGTACAGAATACAAGATACAGGCTGAGAAGTTTGTTCAGGTTTTGTTTTGTTTTTAGATATTTTCTTAGGCAGTCAGGAATTCAGGAACAGTTCCTGAATTAATACTCTGCTGTCAAATATAGGAATCTTCTCAAAAACATGGTCAAAATTTGAATCATTTTCCTGTTCCTGTAGTCTATGTATCAAATGTTAATGCTACAGCAAAAGAATATAAATGCATCAGGTGTTCTGTTGCCTACTAATATAATTCTGTTTTTACTTTTGGCCAGTTCTGGGGCTTGAATGCAGGGCCTGGGCTTGAGCTTCTTTTGCTCAAGGCTAGCACTTTACCACTTGAGTCACAGCACCTCTTCCCGCTTTTTCTGTGTATGTGGTACTGAGGAATCAAACCCAGGACTTCATGAATTCTAGACAACACTTTACCATTAGGCCACACTCCTGGCCTCTAATATAATTCTTTAGGAAACTATTTTATAAGTGAAATTATGCCACATGAATATTCATCTATTCTGAATATTTTAAGTAGAATATATTTAATTAGATTTGACAACTCCAATACTTCTAGTGTAAATATACTCACATCATCATCATTTCTGTTGATTTTTTATATTTATTGAAGGTAATTGTACTCTCCATTTTGAAACATAATTTGGATTATTTATATATAGTAATGATTGATATTTTGGACCTTTCAGTAAAAAAAAAATCTCTGAAAGTCAAGCTCCAAGGTAGATAAATGGTACATGTTTTCTCCCACATATGGAAACTAGATCTAAAACACAACTAAAGATTCACACAGCAAGACCAGAGGAGGATATTGAAAGGAAAGGATCACAAAGTCTCACTAGCTATGTGATCATATAAAATGATGTTCCAAGAAACAAAAGATTTCATGTTGTTTTGTTTTTTTTGGGGGGGGTTACTCCTGTACTTTTGGTCTTCTGTGTACATTTATCTGTTTAGGTAAGGATGAAGGAGGGCATGGAAATCAGGGGACAAAAAGTGAACAAATGCAGCAGTGATACTCACTAGATACTGTGTCGAAAACAAACTATGCAGCTTTTTCAGGGGGAGGGTCAGGAAGGAAAGACTGGGAGAAAATAAGGGAAGAGGTGACGCTATAAAAAAAATGTGCAAATGTACTCACTACCTGACTTATGCAACTGCCACCCTTCACATCGCATTTACAATAACAATAAAATATAAGATAAAATATGAGTCCCTAGGCAGTCACACACAAACTGTGGCTAAAGGAGGAAACTCTTAGGGGAGCAACCCAAAGGCATAACACCTCTGAAAATTTAAAATACTATTTATTGAAATGAATTCCAGGAAGAGGAAACATGAGCTATTTTTGTTGGTGGTGATGGTGGTATTTGTTTTTGTTTTGGGTGGTTTTAAAATTTTGGGTCCTTTGAAGGGAGGAAAAAGGGGAGCTCAGAAATGGAGAGAGTAAGGGTGGGCAAAAGTAAGTTGTGGTACTCGGTAAGTACTATGTGGAAAAGTGAGGGGTGAAACTTGTACACAAGTGGGGGAACAGGGGAAAAGTAAAGGGGTGATATTGTCCAAAAAGAAGTGTACAAATTACCTGAGTGCAGTACCTGTACAGCCCCTTGATACAATACTTTAATAATAATAAAATTATGTTTAAAAAATCTACTTTTAAGACAGATACTAGTGCCTCATGCCTAATCCTAGCTACTCAAGAGGCAGTGATCTGAGCCAGACTGGGCCGGAAAGTCTGTGAGACTTTTTAATTTTTTAATACAATTTTATTGTCAGGGTGATGTACAGAGGAGTTACAGTTACATACATAAGGTAGTGAATACATTTCTTGTCAAACATTTTTCCCCCTGACATTTTTCTCCCCCTCCAACTACTATCCACCCCACCTCCAATTAATATCAGAAAAAGCCAGAAGTAGCATTGTGGCTCAAGTGGTAGAGCACTAGCTTTGAACAAAATGAGCCCAGAGACTGTGTCCAGGCCAAATTCAAACAATCTTCCTCTAATAAATTAATTTCATGTCCTTGCATTAGATTCTTGATTTTTATTTGGGTTCTGAATTGAATACCCTAGACTGTTTCTCATAAATAACAAATGCTGGAGTAATTTACAAGTTCTGCATTTCCAGTGAAGTGACTAGTCAAGAAATCAAATGTCACATTATAACACTAAGCATGTTCTTCTAGGAGAGATTTATCACACATGAGTATGAATCCCATATAGTAACCAGGACTATGTGAAATGACATGGAGAGACATATGCTAGGGAAAAATTACTTCTAACCGTATATTTGAAAATCTAATTGATTGTGGCACTGTTTTCTTCCTTCTTTGCATGTGAAGCAATAAATCTATTGGGTTTTCAATAAACGTGTCTTTGGGAACATTTAGTAAATTATTACACTAGTGAGGCCTCTCATTCAGGAATATCAAGGGCATGCGCTGCTGGAGGCAATGTAATTTCTTCATACAAACTGGTGTTTAGAGACCTTCTCTAATGCAAAGTACAGAGGTTAAAAATCGCCTGATTTCAGGGGACTCCGGAGTCAGGAAGCAATCTCGGCATCGGGTCATCATTCAGCTGCCAGCCAATGGAGGTCGAGACTGCCTAGAACCTCTCTATGAGGAAAAAGCCTGTGAGGCCCCTCAAGTGTGTCAAAGCTACAGGTAATAAAGCAAAGCCATGAGACTGATGGCCTGAACATTTCCAGGCCACCTTCTCTCAGGCAATGGGGAAAGGCAAAAGCGTTCCTTCTACAGGCTCCATGCATGCTGAGGATGGGAATATTGCTCTGTGCACGTTGGGGATGTTTATGGCTGTAGCTCCCATTTCAGAAAACTGCTCTGTTTCTGAAATAGCTCTAAGGAGGCAAATACTTACATTTGTTTCACAGCTGTGTTATTAGCTCCAGTAGTTTGAGAGAATATCTGATGTTGATTTAAAACTACCATACAGGAAATGCAGAAAAGTGTCTAATGAATGACACTACACATATGCTTTAGGAAGCAATTTCTTTTCATGTAGAATAGTCTAAGCATTTCTCTCCTGGCTGTAAAAAGCATGTGTTTCTCATGCATTTTTAGCATTCTGGCTCAGGAAATGTTTTAGTTATGCCCATGATGCTGGTAAGATGTTTATGTCCACCTAGGATCAAAAGAAAAATCATACTCATTGAAGCATGATAATTTACTAGAAAAAATGGAGTCTTCTCGCAACTAAGAATGAAAAATTACTAAGTGAAGCTTGTGTGGAATGTAATTGCAATTCTGACAACCAATACAACATTGGGACACCAGTGCAAGTTACCATAAAATAACAATTTAAATCAAAATTGATTGAACTTGCCACCTTAAGACATCATTCTTTTGTATTTCTATATCATGAGCATTATCAACTGTTAGGCTAAACTAACTTATTATTAAAATTTGTTTGTGTGAAGATGTTTTATAACATTAGTTGCTGATTTTTTTTTGAGAATCAAAACATCCCTGTATGAAAGATTTATGACTTGAGTACAGTATCATAGCTTGAATAAAAATGGTATAGTTTCCGTATCAGCATACAATGCTCCTGGTACTCTGGTGTACCTCCTAGCAGACTAATTCAAGGAGTCCAGTACTTTCCAGCAATCTATAGAATCCACTTCTATAGAACCTAGAAATGATATAATCTTATGCACTGCTGTAGAAAATATAGTCATAATGTCTTGTATCTCAAGAAAATGTATATGTGGGGGATGGGAGTTTGGCCTAGTGGTAGTGTGCTTGCCTAGCATGCATGAAGACCCAGGAGCAATTCCTTGGTACCACATGCATAGAATAAAAAGGAAGAAATGGTGCTGTGGCTCAAGTGGTAGAGCTCTAGCCTTGAGAATACCCGAGGACAGTGCTCAGGCCTTGAGTTCAAGCCCCAGAACTAGCAAAAACAAATGTATATGCTTCCCAGCTATGTGATTAGTTGTATCTCTATGTGTATATATATACACACACACACATCTCACATTGATCTAAACTACAGGAAATACAGGTTTTCATGATGTCTTAATATCTGTTAAACTCAAGACTGGGTGTTCTTAAATAATCTCCTCATTGAGTGGTCAGACTCGATTTGTGTTGCTGTATCTGTGTGTCTTGCCTGACATGTCTGCTCTTCTGTGTTGAGCTTCTGTTCTCTTCTTGTAGATGGAAAACCCACAAGTGGCGCCGATGCCAGTTGGTCCCTTGGAGTGTGCAGCAGGACATCCCTGGAGCGCAGGAAGGCTGTGGGCCTGGGCGACAAGCCAGAGGTAGGGGGCTCCACACCATAGCTGCTTTCCTCTCAACTTCTCTACAGTCTTTTAACCGCTCTCAGCAGGTATTTGTCGGTATGGTAACCAGACTTAAAAAACGGATCACATAGAAATCCACTGTGACCCATTCTACAAATCACTAGAGACTCATTTTTTAAATGTTTGCTCTTCGGCATTATAAGTTAGATTTCTGTGTGTGTGTGTGTGTGTGTGTGTGTGTGTGTGTGTGTGTGTGTGTGTGTGTGTGTGTGTGTATGCTTCTAGGTTGAGATTCTCTTACCTCAACCTTGTAACAGCATTTTAGCTGTTACAGGGCCAAGTGTCTTGTCTTTTCAATTTATTCTGTATGTGCTGACAGATAAAATACTGCTTTCCTCAGGTTCATAATACTTATCAAACAAGGCCTAAAATGCTAACCCTGACATTTATAGCTCTCCACAAAAACCTTCCCAGGCTCTAGTGCACATCTTCAGAGCCACAGCCTACCCACTTTTCTGCGAACATTATCTATAGTCTTTCCTACCTCAAATGCTATGCTTCATTTATTGAATTGATCTCATTCTGATTTTTTTCCTTTCTACTTATTCTAATAAGGTAGCATGAGTAAATTTCTAGCCTGTAAGCCTTGCTTCATTTCATTAGCTTCAAATGATTGCTTTTGAACCTGATTAAAGTCTCAATCTTTATCTCCTGTTTGTTAATAATCATCTCATTTCCCTAACAAGTGTAACTCCCTAACTTAAACATACACATTCAGTCATGGCACACCTACATCTTTCACTGTCTTCTGAATGCAATCACAATAGAATGTGTCCCTAGAATTAGAAAGTCTCCTGTATTAGAAAAGACAGGGTTATCATGTTATCATCTTTGCTGACTGAGTCCAGAAACTTCCAAGGCAGATAATATTATTTTAAGCTAAATATTACATTTAAAATAAAGATTTTGATATGAGAAATATAAAAATAAGAACTTTAAAAATATGGAATAATTTTTCTCTAAATAAAATCATTTTTCATAGTAAATGGTGTCCCAGATCAAATCAATAAAAACTGAAAAAGGTAACCTCAATTTAAACTTCCTCAAGAAGCTTCAACACTAATTATTCTTTCTTAAAACAAATATTTATTAGACATGTCATATTAATCATGCTTCCTTCATGGTACTAGACTCAGCCCGTTATGAGAAAGCATACAACAAATAATTCCTGTTAATTTCTTATGGTAGGAAATACACATGATTTACACATTACTAATAGTATATACAGTCAGTAACAACTAAAGAATTGGGAAAAGATGAAAAGAGGTAGCCATGTGATGAGGCACAGTAAGAAAGAAAGAAAGAAAGAAAGAAAGAAAGAAAGAAAGAAAGAAAGCATTTAAATACCAAATGAATCAATCAAAATTTCAAGAAATAAAATTTGTGTTCCTGGGAGTAGTACATGGATGGATTTGCCCAGAGTTCCTATGAACGTGTTAAGAACAAAGACCTACATTCAGGGGGAAATTGAATACCAAGAAAAGAATGGATTTTTTTTTCAAAAGGAAAATAGAAGCAGTGAAAGCTATTAGTAAGGCTTTAGGTATTGGGTGTAATAGTGTCATCCAGAAAATTTTATATAATGCCATAGAACTAAAAATAAAGATGTCAGGAAATGATTTTAAAGATGGAATGAATAAGATTTAACTAATATTTAGATTATTTAGGTCTAATACTTGGTTTATATTATTCAATTATTTATATTATTCATTTATTATGCATAAATATTTGATAGAACTGTAACGTTACTGTCTTTTCTCACTATTCTGATTTTTTATAGTCTAGATAGTATTTAGAATACCAAATTATTGCTTGACTGGTGATTATATGGATATGGATTAGCTTTTGAAATAAAGTATATGCCACATAAAAATTACAACGTTGGCCAATCCAAATCAGAGTCCTAGCCTCTCATCTTACTCTCTTGACCATATCTCTTTTATATCAAAATATTTCATTTAAATTAATTCAAATTAGCTCTTTCTTAATTCCCCTCCCCCTTATTTTTTTGTTTGCCAGTCTTGAAGCTTGAACTCAGGGACTAGGCACTGTCCTTGAGCTTTCTCAAGATATATGGTACCAAGGTATTAAACCCTGGTTTTCATGCATACTAGGCAAGCACCCTATCACTAGGCCAAACTCGCAACCCTTTAATTTCCCTTTTTACCCTCATGCAATCTCCTGCCACATGTACTTCATTGGCTAATATGGAAGTAGAGTTAAAAGAGTTAGTACTCCCTGGGCTCCTTTGTACCCTTGCCTGCCTCTGTCCTATACTAAAAACTGACAGCCGCCTTCTGTAATAAAGTCTCTTTAAATAATTTGGATACATCCTCAAATCTAAAACACGATATCAATAATGTGTCTAATGGGGCAAGGATTCTCCTTGCCTAGAAGTCCTTATCTGGTATCATTTATTAATTTAAAATGCTATAAAGGAAAATGAATAATAGGAAAAGGAGAGAGGAAAACAAAGAAAGAAAAGATAGGGAAACAAAAGGAAGTGAGAGAAACAAAGAAAGAAGGAAATGAACATGGAAGGAAGGGAAGGAAGGAGGGAGGGAGAACCGGAGGGAGTGAGGGGAAAGAAGAAGGAGAGAGAAGTTATTGGAATTCTCCACCTTTAAAAATTAATCAAAATGACTTGCAAAATGTGAAATATTTAGATTGTAGTATTTAACTACATTTTTATGTTACTTTTTATGTAGAAATAGACTTAAATAGGGGATTTAAATTAAGTGCTTTAATCTGTACTGGTTCCATAGTATCATCTTTCACATAAATCTCAGACCCACCATTCTTTTTAGACTAGGTGTTATTAAAGTTAGGCTCCAAACACCTGAGCCAATTTATCTCAGCAACACACATTAATCTGTTAATTTTCAGAGAGATAGAGCTCTGCAATAAGTAAAAAAAAATAAGCAGAAATAGAGTTAAACAGAATAGAGACAAGGGGCTCTGCTTTATAGAAAATTTATACTTAATGATCTTTAAAATCTTCTTTTGGATAACATGTTCTTGAGTTATTACCTAGATTTTGTCATTGTCACTTTTATAAACTGTCATTTAAAGTTCTCACAAAAACAGCTCAATGTGATTTATTCTAATTAATAAAAATCCTATGAGGTTTGATTTTTTTCACTTTGTTTTCTGCTCTTTCCAAGAGTCTTGTCATAAAATGTTAATTAGTAGTTGCCAATTTTTACTAGTAGCCTAGTAACTCTTAAAATAAGCTTGGCACCACACTGTGTCCACAAGGGCTCTACTTGCCCCATGCCATTATTGAAGCTTTCCAGTATTCCATCAGCAGACTACCTGACCTTGATCTGAGCTACTCCAGTGGGAGCTGATTATCACTCCCTGGCAAGTTATACTAGCATGTTCTCATATACTCTCATATGCTCAATGAGACTGAGGAATCACTGTTGACTATAGAAAAGCAACGTAAAAATAAAGTATATAATTTTACCAGAATTACAAACTGTGATCAAATGGTAATTGGGAAATGTGATGCAGCAAACGTGTCAGTGAAACTCTTTCATACAAGAAAGATCATTTATATCCACCTAGTAAATATTGCACTCCTCTTGCATTATTTATAGATCTGGTTTTATTTCTAAGCAAAATTAGGTCTCTTGGCAGCTAGCTTTCCTTCAATTTAAGCATTCTCTTTTTCATTTCTACCTAATTTATTCTATTACTTTTTCTCTTAAAACTGTGGAGATAATCACTCATCTAATCATTCAGATTAGCCTAACATATTGTCTCCAAAGTTACCCACACTCTTTCAGTAGAATAAACCATGTTTATATTACTAGATTTAGTAAATACAGTCTCTGAACTCCTTGAACTCTGTTACATAGAACCCACCAACTTTCACTGCATTAAGAAATTGAATGTAACTGTAACCCCTCTGTATGTTATCTCAACAAGAAAATAGAATTTAAAAAGATGTAACTTCTCTTTTTAGGAAAGACATTGAAGAAAATGTCCTAACTATCTCAGAATAAATTCACTAGTGGGAAATAAAAAAGAAATTAATCTTTCTGTAGGAACTTCTGCATATGTGTTTTAGATCTAGCAATTTATTTCATTTGACTTTCAAACAAAGTGGCAGCATGACCTTATATCCTGAAATATTATCCACTGACAAGTCACTCTTTTGTTGTGCAAACTCAATAATAAGGGGATTCATTTCTCTTCCATAAAAGGAAGATGAATAGCTATAATAAATTATGTTAGTTACGTCAGAGCTGTGTTAGTAGTCTTCTATTATCATCCTCAGATAAAGCCTAAAGCTCACCCAGTGCCAGCTACTCCTTTTTATTCCAGGAACTTTTCAAATTTTCCAATTTCTAATTTCTAATTTAGAAAATTTCTAATTTAGAAATCCTTCAAAGCTTTAGATATGGCTCAAGTGGTAGAGCACTGCCTAACAATTAAGCTGAGAAATTGCCAGACCCTGAGTTCAAGGCCCAGTACCAACCAAAACATAAAAAATGAAAATAAATAAAATATGCTTCAGAAGTCAACTTACATAAAAACATTTTGCAATTGACTCTGCTTACTCAATTTTTTTATCTTTGCTATTGAAATTTTCAGAACATTTCTAAAATAAACAAAAGTAAATACAGGATTTCAGGATATGTTTAGCAAGCAGAAAGCCCTGATTTCAAGTTCTACTACTATTAAATAAATAAAAGCATGATAAATAAGTAAGTAAATAAAATAGAGAAATTAATATAAATATTAGTAATGAAATTCTCATTTTAAGTTTGTTGTCAGTTTTATTACTCACAATGCTCTTCGCTAAACACTTAAAATGAGTTTTGCTGGAATATGTTAGAGTAATTACCAGATAAAGAATATATAATCAACAAACACTTTTTTTCTTTTAACATGGCAATAATAATTGTTACACAAACAAAAATTGTCTAATTATCAAGCCATGGTAAATTTTCCCTTGTTACAAAAATGTGTACACACAGTTTATTTAAATTATGACCTAAAAAGTTCCCCAAATTCCTTTGTTGCTGTAATTTTTAGCCATTTTCTCATAAGAATTTGAGCTACTTTTTTCATAGAATTTATTTGCTGAAGAAGCTAGCTTTCCTATTTATCAGTACACATTTTTCTCAATATTGGTGCGTGCCTGATGTGATTCATTTGTGATCCACAAGTCAGTCTCATCATTGTCCCTGTTTCTAGTCTGTTCTATGACACATAGCTATAAATTGCTACTCCTAATGTAAAACAAAAAAGAAGTATCAATGAAATAAATGTATACACTCAGCACAGAGTTGAATATAGAATTTCCTTTGAAGTAATTAGCTGGAGAGTTGCTGATTTTCATAAAGCTTTTCTGTCCTATTGCAATGTGTAGCATAAACCATGGCCTAGCTTGTTTGATAATCCCTCAACTCTAAGGAGAATTCATATAATCTTTATACCTGACAACAGATACATTTGTCTGGATATATGTAGCTTTCTAGTATGCTAAGAACCCATTCTTGATATGACTCATCTTTTATTTATCTGCATATTTGCTTTTTTGCCTTTTAAGATGTGCTTAATGTTGAAATGATATTAAATTTACAGAAAAGTTGCCAAATTCTTTTTCTTTTGTATTTAATTTCTATTGTGAGAATGAGGTACAGAGGGGTTATAGTTCTATAAGTAATGTAATGAGTGCTATCCCCTCCCTCATTTTCTTCTCCTTTTCTACTTTCCCCACCCTCCCTGCCAAGTTGTAAGGTTCATTTCCATCTGAGTATCTGGTGAGTATTGCTATTGAATTGATTTACCCTTTGTCCCACTGTATCTGTGATTCACTACTTTCCCCACATCCCATAAGGCTAACATCTTACCTAGTACATACATATGTTACAATAAAGTCATCAAACTAGCTGTATTACTCTTAACTAATTTCCAAATTTTGGGGTATCTAGGTACTTCCACTCACGTACTTTGTATGATCCGTGATTGAACTTAGGACATCAGCTGTTCTCATTATTTGTCTCCATGCATCCAACCACTAAAACCACTCTGTTTTCGACATATCAAAATGAAATTTAGAATTTATAAATTTTAAAAAACAGACGATTCCCTTTCCAAGTATTTCTATCATATTCTTCAGCAGAAGCAGGAAGTTCGTTTCAGATTGCACTTGTGTTTGAATTGCTGTTTCCTCTCAGAATACAAACAAGTTGAGATGTGTGATAAAATTTTAATATATTGTACAAATGGTGCTGTGTCTCTTTGGATAACACTGTGTGAATGATTTGTTCCAAAAGTACACTGTCACAGAAGTCAGATAAGGAGAATGGACTGCTGCCTGGGTTTAGAGAACAGATAGGGGAATTTTCTGTTCTTGACATTTTTACCTGTTTTTCTTTTCCACTAAGATGAAGTACTTAAGATTTTTAGGTAGTGCAGGTATATGTAAGATAAAAGAAATGTGTGAGGTATGTGAATAGTTCTACCTCAGATTTTTTTTCTTGGAATCCTGTTGATAGTAATGTGACTTTATTTTTTTCACTTTCCATGGATTATTAATATGTAAATAAATAAAATCTGGAATATAATTGATTTATTCAGTCCCTATACAAATGCCTATGATGCTCCCCTCAAAAGAGCAACAATTCTAAAAGTTTAGGGCTTCTTAGGTCATAGCTACATGTGATTGTTTCCTAGAGGTACGTAGGAAACACACTGGGCTGGACACCAGAGAACTTTCTATCTTGGTCTCAGCCACAGCTCTCCTAGTGCCTTGAATCTTCAAGCAAATGGATCTCAGGCATGAATTTGCAAATGGATCACCTGAGAAGTTTGAAAATACTCTTATTCCTTAGTCTCATGATAAAGACCTTATCTGAGAGCATCATGCTCCATAGCATTCTAAGTAATCAGATACAAATATAACACTGAGTCATCAGAGGGTTGGACACAGATCTAAGGCCCCAGTCCCTTGTCCTTAGCCAAGGAAGTCATGATAGCTAATTGACTTGCATTTTCACATATAAGAAAGGCCTGTTCACTGTAACTGTTCCTACAGCCATGACATCAAGTCATGTTCATCTATTCAAAGAACATCTTTCCTGGCTCTAATTATCACTTACATCCTTTCCACATCTCATTACACAGTGGAACTACTAGCTGTTAGGTTTCAGGTCACAGGTGGGCAAGATATGTTGTCTAAGCTGATGGTCCTCTGTGCCCTCACTGTAATTTAGGGTACAAATGTATCTTAATTTGAGGATGATTAAATCCTAAGCAAGGCTGACAAGGAGCAGTTGCAGCCTCAACTATACACATCAAATGCTCTATGTGTTGGTGGTCTAAATGAGGCTATGCCGCCATCTAAGGTAACTCAAGGAAGATTTAAATTTAGAATTGCAGTTTAAATGCTTCATCTGCTTCCTCAATGAGTGAGTGGATTATTTTTAAAAACCAATGGCAGAAGCAGCAGAGGCAGAAAGGAGTCTGTAAGTATCCCTTCATCTCTTTCTTTAATATCTACTACATTAAAGCAATGTTTCTGTCTTTGTTCAGTAGGCAATGAAATGATTCCTTGTGTTAAATGATTTACAGTGATATCTTAGAAGAAATACTATGTGGGTGGAAGACTTTTGATAATTTTCAAAGTTTATATGTGTATATATATTATTGTAGAAATTCTAATGATATAAATTGATATTAAAGTAAATTGAAGCTGATTACTAGAAACTCAGAACATATAGCTGTTTATAGTAAAATTAATTGTTATTATATTGCACTAATGAAACGAGCTACTATCCTAATAGCTGCTAGTAAAATCTGCTTAGTTTATTAATGTGTGTGTTGCTTTTCTATGCCACAAAAACAAATAAGGATTATGCATTATTATTTATAAAAATGTATAAGATCAATATAATGTCTACCGTGATTACTAAAAATTCTTTTAGTTATATTTCTACTATAAATGGGGGATTACAAGAGGATTCCTGAACTGCTTGAATAAAGGCTAAGCTAATTTTTAAGTTATAGAGTAATTAGGCTATGCTTTTCTTCTAGCCATTACTTGTCGAAAACAAGATGGAGGGCAAGCTAGCATCCACGAATGCCTCCGGTATGCAGGCCCTGTGCCAGCTCTGACCCAAGCTTGCCAAATCCCTTGCCAAGATGACTGTCAATTTACCAGCTGGTCCAAGTTTTCTTCCTGCAATGGAGACTGTGGTGCAGTTAGGACCAGAAAGCGCACTGTTGTTGGTAAGAAGAATCAGGATGCCAAAGCCAACTCTTATCAACAATAGAAAAACACAATGATTTTAGTATGCCCTAGTTTCTGGATGGTTGGGTAAATGCCAGGTAGTGGGATTGCTGGGTCATAGGGGAGCTCTATGTTTAGCCTTTTGAGGCACTGCAATACTGCTTTCCATAGTGGTTGAACGAGTTTGCACTCTCACCAACAGTGTAGTAGTGATCCCTCCTGGCCACATCCCCTCCAGCATCTGTTGTTATTCATTTTCCTGATCCTGGCCATTCTAACTGGAGTGAGGTGGAATCTTAGCGTTGTTTGATTTGCATTTCTTTTATGACCAGAGATGTTGAGCATTTCTTCATGTGTCTATAGGCCACTTTTGTTTCTTCTTCAGAGAAGACTCTCTTTAAGTCTTTGGCCCATTTTTTAATGGGATGGTTGTTACTTTGGAGATTAGTTTTGGATTGATTCAATTTTTTGAGCTGTTGATATATTTTAGATATGAGGCCTTTGTCTGTTGTATGGTTGGTGAAGATCTTCTCCCACTCTGTAGGCTTCCTAATTAATTTACTAGCTATGTCCTTTGCCATACAAAAGCTCTGCAGTTCAATGCAGTCCCACTTATCCAGCCTTTCTCTGATTTGTTGTGATTCTTGGTCCTTATTAAGAAAGGACCAAGGAGGCCAAGGAGGCCTAGTGTATCTCCTATTCCTTCTTGTAAACTTTTCAGTGTGTCAGTTTTTACCTCCAGGTCTTTGATCCATACTAAACACTAGCACAACAATGTTCATTGCAGCATTGTTCACCATAGCAAAGATATGGAACCAACCTAGATGTCCCTCAGTTGATGAATGGATCAACAAGATGTGGTATTTGTACACAATGGAATTCTATGCTGCTTTCAGAAAGAATGACATTGCCCCATTTGTTGGAAATGGAAGGACTTAGAAAAAATCATATTAGGTGAAGTAAGCCAGACTCAAAGGAACTTAGGCTCAATGGTTTCCCCATTCATCATAATTAGTAGAAACCTTGGGCTCTACCAGCAGAGATTTGCAATAGAGCAAAACCTTGATACATAAGGCCATATAGTAATGAAGCTAAGTGAAAGGACCTCTAGGATATAGAAACAAAAGCCATATAATGAATGATTGTTGTTCTTAATGTACTATGATATCTCTCATCTCTTTTGCTGTCCCTTGGTTATCTCATATTGTTACAGTATCTCACTTTGTTATCTGATATATTGGATATATTTGTATTTGGTTATTTGAAATTGTATAGGGAAGGGGGGGAAACCAAGATGGGGGGTGGGGGGGAAGAGTAATGGGGACCAAGACATGTGAAAGGGTATCAATGTATGGGAATTAATGCACCTTCTGTCTGGCAAATATCATGTAACCCTTTTATTAATTACAATAAAAATATTTTTAAAAAACTAAAAAGAAAAAGACGAATGGGGAAAAACAAGATGAGGGGTGGGGGGAGGGAAATGGGGACCAAGACATGTGAAAGGGTATCAATGTATGGGAATAAATGTACCATCTATCTGGCAAACATCATGTAACTCTTCTATTAATTACAATAAAAAGTATATGAAAAAAAGAAAAACACAATGATAGCCAGAAAGAGTTCAAACAGATTATTTGAAAAATGTCTTATTGTGATTGTTCTTATACTAAAGAGGTCAATATATTTAGATGTGTACTTCAGTGTAAGGTGGCAATAATAGAAGCATTATGTCTTTTAGTAGGTATAAAGGCAGCCTGTGCCCTATACATTAAATGAAGGATTGTTATTACCTTTTGGTTTAGATGAGCTTTTTGTGACTTTTCTGGACTCTTTGAAGTTATTGGAGTAAAGAGAACAGGCCCAATTAGTAACCCTTTTCACTGTCATAAGGTGATATTGTTCTCTCTCTCCCCCCTCCACTCTCCTCTCTCTCTCTTTCTCTCTCTCTCTGTGTCCCTCTCTCTCCTCTCTTTCTCTCTCTCCCTCTGTTCCTCTCTCCCTCTGTTCTTCTCTCCCTCTTTCTCTTTCTCTTTCTCTTCCCTTGAAGAAGAGGGTAAAATTAACTCTACCTACATGTAAAAAGAAAGTCACAATGATTTTTTTTAAATGAGGGTAGAAAATGTCACCCTTTTTAACATTCTCACCCATCCTTCCCAGCCCACCCCTTCCCACACTTTTTTAAAATGTTGTATTATACACGTTGATTTTTTTACTGCATTCTTTCCACTTTATCTTTTCATTTGACTACCCTGCCCCCTTTTGCCCCGATGTATCATCATTTATGATATGATTGATATTTCCTAGGCTACTAATGAACTATATAAAAATGATTGTTCTTTAGAACTTTGGAAAGATACAGAATCACAATCAAAGAAGTTCAAAAATCTGTATTCAGAATTATAATCCTAGGTAGCTATACTATTCTGTTTGTAATTAGCAAGGACCTGTGCAGCCTGGGTCAGTAGCTGCCTCCCCCAGCTCATATGTTTAGCCATTTATACAGTTAATTCCAACCCTCAGGCAGTGGAAATGGGAAAAACATGATCCATTTTGAGGATTTTAATCATTTCAGAGTATAAAAATCAATTGCGATGAGAGCTATTTTAAAATAAGGAAATTATCACCATGGAAAAGTTCTGATACAAACAAAATTTATTTGAAAAATGGTTTGGAGTAAGAAAAATAGCATTTATTTATAGATTACTCTTTTTTCATATATTTTATTTAATTAATACAAGGGTTATATTATATTCACCAGATTGAAGGTACATTATTTCACAAACATTGATAGCCTTTCCCATGTCTTGGTCCCCATTTCCCTCCCCCCAGCCCCACCCCTCATCTTGTTTTTCCCCCTTCGCTATCCGATTTCAAATAACCAAATACACATATATGCAATATATCAGATAACAAGATGAAGTACTGTAACAATATGAGATAACCAAAGGACAGCAAAAGAGATGAGATATAACATAGCACATTAAGGACAACAATCAATTGTTATATGGCTTTTCTTTCTATATCCTGGAGGTCCTTTCATTTAGCATCATATTATTTGGCCTTATGTATCTAGGTTTTGTTCTATTGTAAATCTCTGCTAGGAGAGACCAAGGTTTCTACTGATTATGACAAATGAGGGAAACCATTGAGCCTATGTTCCTTTGAGTCTAGCTTACTTCACTTAATATGATTTTTTTCTAAGTCTTTCCATTTCCTTACTAATGGGGGGCTGTCATTGTAGGCTACTCTTAAATATGATCAAAAGCAGAGTAAGCAAACTGAAGAAAGTGGATAATTTAGGAATGCTCAATATTAGTAATGTTGTTGTCTGACTTAAATTATGTGGTGTATCTCTTCCTATAGGCAAAAGTAAAAAGAAAGAAAAGTGTAAAAATTCCCAATTGTATCCCCTGATTGAAACTCAGTATTGTCCTTGTGACAGTCACACTCTCCAGCCAGTGGGGAACTGGTCGGATTGTATTTTACCAGAAGGGAAAGTGGAAGTTCTGCTGGGAATGAAAGCACAAGGAGATGTCAAAGAATGTGGACAAGGATATCGCTACCAAGCAATGGCTTGCTACGATCAAAATGGCAGGCTTGTGGAAACATCCAGATGTAACAGCCATGGTAATCCAATGCTTCCTGTTTGCTATCTTTGGGAGGTAAAATGCAGATATGTCATGGGGGGAAATGGATGTTTACAGAAGATTCTGTAGTGGGTGGAGTTGGTTTTCAGCGTGTCTACGTAAATCGTGTCTTGGCAAAGCTTCTGCTTCATTGAAAAAGGTGACCAGGAAAGGATGACCTAAATTTCTAGGAGTAGGTCAATGATAGTTAGCATCCAACCTTGCCAAAATAACTTCCTTTACTAGAACAGAACTGAGCTGGTTTTATTTTTATTTATTTATTTATTTGCCATTCCTGGGTTTGGGGTTTTCTCAAGGCTAGAGCTCTACCACTTGAACCAAACCACCGCGTCTGGCTTTTTTCTATGTATGTGGTACCATGCATGGTACCACTCGGCCAAACTCCTAGCTGTGGTTTTATTAATAGGACCTTCTCACACTTATAAACTATCAAAAAGCCATGGTAACACATTTAATAGAATCTCTTAAACCTCTTCCTATAGAGAAGTTTCCAAGGCTTGTCTTTCTTTACATCCTTAATCTTGTTAAACCCCAAAGACTCCATAATACTGAAGCTCCTCATATTCTCCAAGTTGATATAAGTAGATCATTAAATCAAGAACTTTTCCATGTACTTAGGAGAACACCTATGAGAAATAAAGCTTAGTATTTATAATTGGCATACTTATTTTGAGAAGGATCACTAAAAGTAACTAATAGTTACTTCTCTACATCAAATAACAGAGATATTATCAACTAGATATCATACCATAAGTGATATTCCTACTTTAAGGTGATAATATAAAAATTATTATAATATAATAATATAGAATATATTGTTATATATATTATATATTATGTATTATATTATATAATATATAATAATATAATATATAATAATATAAAAATTATTATATATAAAATTAAAGATCATTTAAAATATAATTTTTTGGAAAGCCACAAATATTTGATCACACTTAGGTTGTTATGTACAGTAAAACACTAAAATGCCATTTTAATTAATTCTTATTATAAAGGGGATGTACAACCAGGTGGCTGGTGGCTCATGCCTATAATCCTAGTTACACAGGAAACTGAGATCTGAAGAATGAGGTTCAAAGCCAGCCTGAGCAGGAAACTCTGTGAGACTTTTATCTCCAACAATCTCAAAAAAGCTGGGAGTAGCGCTGTGGCTCGAGTAGTAGAGTCCTTACCTTGAGCAAAATAATCTCAGGGATAGCACCCAGACTTCAAGCCTCAGGACAGGCCAAAAAATAAAGTGTTGTACAGAAAAGCTATAGTTATATGAGTCAGGTAATGAGTATACCATTTGTCTTTAATATTACTTGCAAGTTTCCAGAGCGTCTTGCAAATATATTTTCACTTTTACACTGATCTACTATTAGTCATGAGAGATTTTCTATAAAATCCACTTAAAAGCCAGGCATAGTGGCTCATGCCTGTAATCCTAGCTATTCAGGAGGCTGATATCTGAGGATCAAGATTCAAAGCCAGCCCAGGCACAAAAGGACCTGAGACTCTTATCTCCAATTAACCTCTAGAAAATGGGAAGTGGGGCTTGGTTAGAGAGTAGAGTGGTAGCCTTGAGCTGAAGAGATCAGGGACAGTGCCCAGGCCCAGAGTTCAAGCCCTAACACTGGAAAAATAATCCACTTAATAGTAAATTCAGTTTTTAGAAAGAAAAAAGCTTTGAAAATACTATATAACTCTCAAAAAACATATTAGGTCACATAAAACAAACGCAAATCAATTGAAATTTACCAAAAAGCAGTACACTTCTTAACAGTATTATCAACACAAAATATGGAGAATGAAGTTCTATATTCTAGGGACAGATACAGATTAATAAATAAATGTGTTCATGATGGGTTTTAACAAAGTCCTTCAAGGTAGTGAAACACTGCAATTTAGTTACTTTATATGTCCTATATCATCTTCTCTTTAATTGAATCTATGATGGACCATGCAGTGGGATGGCATGGTGTTTACTAACATTTATTTAAAGTCTGGGGAAATGTAATCTCTATTGACTATTCTTTGGCAATCAGCACTTTTCTTAAATGTGTTCTGTCAGATTTGGTGGTGTTTATGCAGTGCTATAACTTTGCTACACTGTAGTAGACTCGCACTAAATTGAAATCTCAGTAACAGCTGCCTTTTCCCTGGCACATCAGCTTTCTAGATAGATGGACTTTTAAGTGGCTTTGGAGCAGAACTATCAATTTACACATAAAATTGATCGCTACATGTGTGCAGAGCAATAACACTAATTCCCTATGCAACTCTGGCCTTGGGGCATATCCGTTTAATCATGGTTGTCTGTCTGTGAATCGTGTTATCAGTAATTACACTGATAATGCAATTTGACTTTCACCAGTTTAATAGTGTATTATTTTAGATTATTTCCCATGTGGTCAACTTTTCTTTAATGTCTTAAACTTAAGGTATGATTTTTGTATAATAGCCTCGATGTTCTCATAATAGTAGGCTTTTTAAAATAATATTTTTATTGTAATTAATAGAAGGGTTACAGTTATATTTGCCAGATAGAAGGTGCATTACTTCACACACATTGATACCCCTTCTCATGTTTTTCCCCCCATTTCTTCTCATCTTGTTTTTCCCCTTCCCTTTCCTATTTCAAATAAACAAATAATTGTATATACAATATACCAGATAAGAAGGTAAGATAACAATATGAGAATAACCCAGGGACAACAAAAGAGATAAGAAATAACATAGTATATTAAGAACAATAATTACACATTATGTGGCTCTTGTTTCCATAACCTCAAGGTCCTCTTATTTGGCCTCACTCTATATGGCCTTCTGTATGTAGGTTTTGAGTTATTGAAATCCTCTACTGAGCCATAATATTAAATCTTAAGCTATATTTTAGGAGTTACATAAAATGTTCTTCCATCTTTTTAAGTGCTGTATATTTTACTGTACATGTTTATATATATTTGAAGACATTTATCTATACTAAAACAAAAATGATTACATTTGTTATGAAATCTTGAATAGTATAACAATAGCAATAGATGTGAAACCTCTCAAAATCCACATCACACATTTCTTACTCACTATAGACCTTGACTAATTCACTAGAAATTTAATGAGTGCCTAGACACACACAGTACTAAATATTTAAGTTAATGCCCTTAAGTATTTCAGAATGAGTAACAGAATTCCTGAAAGTATAGAAATATATATTATGTAATCTCATGGTTCAGGGATTCCTAGAGGTAATGTATCTTATTCAAAATATATCTACCCAAGGTTTCTATAAACACAGTTAAGAGAACTTCATCACTAATCAAGACAAATGCTCCCAAATACTCTTTTTTTATTGTGATTAACAGAAGGGTTACATTATATTCACCAGATAGAAAGTGCATAACTTCACAATCATTGATACTCTTTCTCATGACATGGTCCCCATTTCCCTCCCATCCTTCCCCCCCCCCCCCGCTCATCTTGATTTCCCCCCTTCCCTATCCAATTTCAAATACTCCCCTATGACCCAGCAATTCCACTACTTGGCATTTACCCAATCATCCAGAAACAAGAATATACTAAAGCCACTAGCACAATAATGTTCATTGCAACATTATTTACCATAGCAAAGATATGGAACCAACCCAGATGCCCCTCAGTTGATGAGTGGATCAACAAGATGTGGTATTTATACACAATGGAATTCTATGCTGCTGTCAGAAAGAACGACATCGCCCCATTTGTAAGGAAATGGAAAGACTTAGAAAAAAATCCTATTGAGTGAAGTAAGCCAGACTCAAAGGAACATAGGCCCAATAGTCTCCCTCATTTGTCATAATCAGTAGAAACCTTGGACTCACCTAGCAGAGATTTACAATAGAACAAAATCTAGAGACATAAGGCCAAATATGACACTAAATGTAAAGACCTCCAGAATAAGGAAACAAAAGCCATATAATGAGTGATTGTTGTCCTTAATATACTATGTTATCCAAATACTCTTATGCTACTCTGCTTTCTGAATTTGCCCTCTGGGTTTGGACAATGGCTTAACCTCTTGTTCTGTTACTAATTGTGACAACTTGTACTTTGAAAACTGTTTACCACTTTAACTGGAGTTTGTCTGACACATTAGCTTTCTTTGCTTTTATTCACTTTATGTGTGAAAATAAAGAATAACAACTTTATCTATCTTACCTGAAAGAAACATTTTGAAGGTAAATCAGATAAAATATAAAACTCGTAGATGTTCTAGTCATTAGCTCTATGAGCCACATAATGCCTTCCAGACTATTCTCCTTGAGTTTCCTCTCAGGTAGTTTTCTTTGCTAGTTCCTATAGGCTGTTTAACCCATAACACAAAGTCAGTAACATTCCAAGATAAGCCTCAGTTGTACTTGTAATGTCAAATCATCAGTTAATATCAAGTAAGAGGAGATCCCAAGGGGTTCTGATAAATTTTCTTCTTGAGTCTACATTATTTAATACGTGTAAAACCCCTATTGCCCCAGAATCATAATGTTGCTGTTGGTAACATCACAAACTTACCAACACAGAGACCCAAAGGAGACAAAAGCATTGGCTATTCAGTTAAAATACTTTTCACTAAAGCTTTCCTAAAGAGCCAGCTGATAGATTGTCTTAAGGCTTATGAAGCACATACTCAACTTTCTAAATTTTAACATGAAAGCAGCCTAGAACAACCTATGAGCAAACAGGCATGGTTGTGTATCAATCAAAATTTACATATACAGTCTGCCATCCTGGGCAACTGTTGGCATGGACATCTAAGCCTTGTGATCTACGGACAAGCAATGAGAGGGTCGATGGAAACCAGTGATCAGAAATATTGAAACAAACCCCTCCGCAGACCTGTTGGGTCAGCACCTGCATTTCAGCCAAAAAGAAAAAAAGAAACTTTGTTGTGAACACAACAGAATAATCAAGACTTTATCCGCACTTTTCCTTTTGAAGAGACATATTTTGCTGAAGAAATTACAAACGAATTGAACTTTAATCAATAATATCCTTCCATGTCTTCCAACCTTTTAAACATTCTTCTTTATGTTTTTTCTTTGTCAGTTGTGGGGTTTGAACTCAGGGCCTGGGCTCTGTCCCTGAGCCTCTTTGTGCTCAGTGTTAGTGCTGTATAGAAATGGAAATTATTGTATTAAACAAAATTGAACACAGAAAAAAAAAGACTTCTTTGTACAGGCTGGCTATGAACCACGATCCTCAGATCCCAGCCTCCTGAGTAGCTAGGATTATAAATGTGAGTCACCAGAACCTGGGTAAATATTTTTACTATGGTCTTTTTCGTATATAAATTGGTAAAAGTACCTTACAATATAAAAAATACATAAATCAGTATATCAGGCAAAATATCATAATATACTCTTGGTATAAAACCTGATTAAAAAGAGATTAATTTCCCTTTAACACTAATTTTAAAAGACAATGACTTCCACTATATCTGCTTTGCTTTTTTCTTTGCCTGTAATGCTTTAAAATCGTAATACAGTTCCTTGGACTTATTCACCACTAACACATGGCTTGCCCAGTTGATTTTGCAATCATGAATTGTATCAAAGTATGTCCACTAAAGTCTCATATAATACAAAACACTCTCTAATTCCCAGATATACTTCTATGTAGTATTCCTATATGATACTCAAAAGGTATTTTACTGAACGAGGAAAAGAAGGCATATCTATTTTTCACAAATGAGGCACATCTAAATTTTAATATTAAAATACTTAATATTTAAACAAAGTTCTCATACTATAAACCTAGGGTACCCTTGTATGGCAACATTTAACCCTTTTAGCTAATAGCCTAAGCAATGTATGTCCTTATTCTGCCAACCTCTCATGGTTCTGATGCAGGTGACTTCAAAGGTATCATCTTTTAGTGACTACCACTACAAGGAACTGTGATTACATGTAATATTTTCTCAGTTAAGGACAGTATACACACTACAGGCCTAGGCGTGTTTTCTTATTAGAACTTATTAGTGCAAAAAGAGAAGAATCATCAAAACTTAAAAATAGAATTAAATTTCAGATGAGCACAAAATTAATGTAACAGGAAATTTACTAGTAAATTTCAGTTCAAGAGATTGTGCATTTAAGTCATGTATAGAACTCACAGTCTGTCTCATAAAAATAAGCCTGAATGTAAGTAGAGTGGATTTTGAGGATTACATATATGGTCATCCAACCATAATATAATAGAACTGTGTTAATTTTTATAATGGGATTCTAGCAAAGATTATATAGGTTTAATATTACAGGTTAATTAGAAACAAAATTGAATGAGACATTTTCCCTATCATGGTGGGTACTCAGTAGAGGAAGAACATATTTAATTAAATCAGGCCCCCCAAAAAGGCAATAAATAGAGTCCTTGAGACTAACTGAAATAAAGTCTTAATTTCTCTATAAAGCATTTGCAGTTGGTAGCATTTATGTAATGTCTAATTCAGCATTTCAATTTCTCACTTGGTAGCGTGGCTGTTACTAGTATTGCTTTTTCCTCCTTCCAAATATAAAAGGGAGGCCAAGCAGAGAGGGACTGACTTCCTGAGATAACTGGCTGCAAATTTAAAGAACCAGGAGGAAGGAGAGCCTATGGGACCTCACCTAGATGCATAGAACAAGCAATTCCCCAGGGTCTCATTTTGAGAGGGTATGGCGACCCCAACACTTCTCCCCGAGCCCCGAAGAAGCACAGTGGAAGTGATGAGGGAGAAAATTTCTCACAACTACCTTTCATGCCAGGTGTGGCAATAAAGCACTTGTCACAAACTTTTAGTTGCATGTGCTCTGGGCCTGACGTGTCTGCTCCTTTCTCCACCTCTGTGGTCTTCACTCCACTCCACAATGCTCTCAAGGGAGGCTGTCAAACAGTTTCCAAGGAATGTGAATACTTTCTTGGCATCCATTTCATTTTAGGACAGAAGAGTTTCACTGCTTTAAATAAATTTAACTGCCAAGAGAAATTATATACAATAATTTAAAGAGTTAAAGAGATTTTTGTCTTTGCCTGTATCATCAATTTTCCCATTATACTTCACTCCTTACCTCTCTATTTAACCACTGGACTCAAACTTCTGATGTCAAAGGGGATAGAAGTAACTTGAATAACTATGAAGTGATCATCTTACTGGTGTCTTGATAGATACCATATCGATGGATAAACAGATGATCTAGAATAAAAACAGAGACAGATGGAAGAAAATAAAATAGGTAGAGATATTGCTATGGCAGAGTGAACTAGCAAATATCAAAAACACTTTTCAGAGAGAATAAAGGAGTTTATGGCCAGCCACCCAAACTGGGCTAGTGCCAGAAAGGGATCTGAAGGCAGAGGAGACCCTGGGTTTTATATAACTGGTTACACACACACACACACACACACACACACACACACACACACACACATACACACACACACATACACACACACACACACACACACACACACACACACACACACACTCAGCCAAAATGTGTGAGAAAGGCCAAGGTAGAGGTGTGGGATGGTGTCAACTCTAGGACAGGTGTTCAATTTCAAAAATTACCTTGTAGGCCTGGAGTTTGGCCTAGTAGTAGAGTGCTTGCCTAGCATGCACATAGACTTCCTCAACTTCTCAGTACCACATACATAGAAAAAAGCCAGAAATGGTGCTGAGGACCAAGTGGTAGAGCTCTAGCCTTGAAAAAGTCCAAGGACAATGCTCAGGCCCTGAGTTCAAGCCCAGGACTGGCAAAAAAATTACCTTGTGCACTTTCTATTACCCTTCCAGACAGCCCCACATAGTCTTCTCCAACTACACATTCCAAAAGACAGCATCACCTAGCCATCTTCCAACAAAATGGCTGCTGGGAAGTCCTTTGCCTGAAACAAGGTTACTAGAGATGAGGAACTATGTGTGTTCTTCACTGCTTTTATACAATGTCAGAATTCTTCTACCAGCTTCTAAGTTCAGGAATCCCCAGAACAATCTTATCACTAACAAGCTGGTTATAAATGTTCAGGTTTCTTTTTAAACCTCAGCTCAATAGTTCACTAGTGAGTCACAGAACTACACTCACAACTACAATCACAACTGTGATTTTTACCATAGCAAAAAAAAAATTCAAATCAGAACCACCAGACCACACTCAGGTAGGTAAATTCTATATGTTCCTTCCCAATGGCGTCATGAAGCATCTGACCAACAACTTACATGCATTTCAAACAGAAAGCTCCTTTGAGCTTTTCTAACCAGAATTTTTACCAGAGTTCTATTATAAACTCACAATTGACTGTATTTTTCATGTGGTTGGACCTATTTCTTACCTTACTAGAGGTCCTCCAGGTGCCATTGCAGCTCAGTGTACCATACCTAGTTGGTGTTTCTGCTGTAACTGGCCCATCTCCAGAAATTCCTCACATACGTTTAGCCCACCATAAATAACATAGATAACCCTGACCCCCAGCCTCAGGACTGTACCCCAAGAACCGGGAAAAAGGATCAGCCAAATTCTTTGTGCAACAAAAACCTTTATGCTTTCATATTGAACTCATTTAGTGCTAAACCTAAATGAAGCTTAGTGTACCTGGCCACTCAGTAGGTTCCTGGTATTAAAATAATAAGAATAACAAAACTTACAGATATTCATACCAATATTGATGTTTTCTAAGAAAATGTGTAAGTACTTACTAGATAGAAAAGGAAAGGCCTTCTCATGAATATAAAAACAAATAGTAGTAAAATAACAGTCTAATATAGTTATACACATTTATGTGTACATTTCATTGTGATAATTAATTGTCCAATGTTGATTTGGAATACTGAATATATGAGTTTAGGTAAAACACAGAAATATTGGAATTTGAATAAATCCTTCTAGTTGGTTTCCATGAAGTTTCAGATAACCATGTTAATATGTAATTACTAAAGATTGTCTTTTCCATTTGAAAGCTTTATGAGATGATTTTCTTTTTTCAATTTTGTCAAGGCCAATGGATGAAACAGATAAAATTCTAGCTAAATTATCTTGTTCTTGGATGAAATAATATGCACTTGATACATATTGAAGACAGAGATATTTTCAAGTTTCTTTTGATAAAACTATAAATTAGAGCTAATCAATATTTTCCACATCATTTATAATGAATTCTTTAATTACCAGTAGGGCAACTTTAGCAGCACAAGTTACAGATTGTAAAGATTGTTTGAAGAAGTTGTATCTGAACATTCATATTCAGAAGAATGAGATGACTGCATGAACCTCAAAGGCAGTTAATCTCTGCTTACCCCTTTCAGCTTGCTTGCTTATTGTGTTTGTTGCTACCTGAAACAGTGGTCAAAATAGACACAGGATTATATATACACATATAGGTATATATATAACAAAAATCATGAGTTTGATTTTCCCAAGTGTCAAACTGAATGCTGAACCACTAAAGGTTTTAGCATCCTAGCTATCATTTATTCCTTAGAAACCCTAAATTGCTCTGAGATACGAGAGCAGTTTTATTTAGCCTTAAAACACTTCGAAAGTTTCTCTATCTTTCCTTCCCCTGTGATTGTTCGGTTTTAATTGCCCTCGAGAATAATCTGAGCAGAGAAGGCAGGGAAATGCTTATCTAGCAGTTCACTAGCAGCAGTAAGGGTTTTAATGGTCCTAGATAAACATGACAGGCAATTATTGAAGGCTGTTACACATTAGGAAATAAAAATGGAATGCTGAGCAATATGACTGTTTTATCTTTATCTCTGTTTCTAATTTGGATCTTTTATCAGTTTAATAGATTGAATTTTAATGGAAAAAGGGTTTTTGGAATATATTACTGAAAAATCAGACATTTGAAAGTTTTATATCTTTCTTTCAGTAATACAATGTCAAAACTACATGTAAAAGAATGAAGTTGGATCACCACCTTTTATCAAAGACAAATAACCTCGAGGGAGATATCCCTCAACTAAAATTAAAATGATGAAACTTTTTGAAGGATACTGAGATCTAAATGTTTGTGATCCTGTGTTAGCTCAGGGTTTCCTAGATATTACACCAATCTACAAACAACCGAACAACAAGAAAATTATATCTCATCAATATTTCAAACTTGTGTTCTTGAAACAACACTTAAAAACAGACTATGACATGTTTCACAAAGATGCATAGAAATTGGAACACTGATATTGCTGATGAAAGTGGAAGGATATGTATAATGTATGGAATAGGATATAGTAACCTATTGAGAAATAGGTTGTAATACATATGGTTGAGCTGTTTCATGCTGCGGTATATATTCTAGAGAATTACATTTCTCTCTACCCAGAATTACAAACATATGCACAAAACATGATACATTCACGTAATGGAACATTGCTTAGTCATAAAAAGGTAGTGGTAGATACTACAACAAAGATGAACTTTGGAAATATCAAGTGAAAAAAACTTATGAGATGGTTGGTTTGATTTTAATGTATATGAAATACCCAGAGTAGGCAATTTAGTAAAGACAGAAAATCAATTATTTGGTTGGAATAGGATGAAGAAGTAGTAAATAGAGATTGATTACCATTAAGTACAGGATTTTGGTCAGGTTCCAGAGCTCATGCCTATAACCTGAGAAGACTGTGGTTGAAGGCCAGAATAAGCAGAAAGACTCATCAGACACATTCTCAATGAAAATCTGGATGTGGGATGTGTACCTGCCATTCTACCTACACGGAAATCCTGACCTAGGCTCTTGTACCCAGACAAATGCCTATGTCCAAAGTCCTGTCTCAAAATTAAGCACCAAAAGTCAGGGATGGAGGCTAGGCTAATAACAAAGACCTGCCTGGCAAATGTGAGGACTTAAAGTCAAACTCCAGTGTTGCCAAAAATGATGATGATGATGATGGTGATGATGATGATGATGATGATGATGATGATGATGATACAAGACTTGATTTGGAGATGATTAGAATGGTCTAAAATTGAATGGAAGCAATTACATGGGGAAATAAAACATAAGCTTCTTTTTCTGGTGTTAAAATGTTATCCTCATTTTTAAAAATCCTTATCAGGAGTTTTCTAGTCAAGTTGTTTGTACTACAATCATTTTTAAAATCAGGTTTCTGCCATTGATTTAAAATGGTAAGAGAGGTGGTTGACTTGTGTCAGGAATAATAATCTGTCTCCACAGTCAGTGTTCAAGGAAAGAAAAGCTAGGATTGTAACTCTTGACTATAGTAATTTTTTCCATGTTTGTCTTCAAAACAATAGGGATATTTTGATGTTTTGACATGTCAGGGTGGCAGTGAAGGACTATTCAAGGAAAATATCACACACACACACATCTGCAAACTATTAATATAACTGATTATGTAATTTTATGGACATTCTATATTAGAGCTCAGAATATTGGGTGACCCTGGGCTTGTCGGAGATTTCTCTGTTTTTGTTTATTTTTTTATCTAGCCACTAAATGTCCACACATATCCCATATATTTATAAGAGTTTCAAGGAAACCAGGAACTGGTAGCTCACACTTTTATCTTATCTACTCGGGAGCTAAGATGTGAAGATCATGGTTTAAAGCCAGTCCAAGTAGGAAAGTCCATGAGACACTTATACACATTACCAATAAACTATTTAGAAAACTCCAGAAGTAGTGTGGTAGCTCAAATGGTAGTGTTAGCCTGAAGCACAGAGAAGCTCTGGGATAATGCTCAGAGTACAAGCCACAGGACTGGCAAATGGGGAGGGGGGGAAGAGGGAAGGAGAGAGGAAGAGAGAGAGAGGGAGAGAGAAAGGGAGAGAGAGTGCTTCAAAGGAACCAAGTGGATACAAGGTGTGAAATTCACAGTGCTGTGGAGATGTGAGCCATTATTTATTTAACATCTTTCATTTTTCTTCTTCAGATTTGATTTTCAAAGATGGGGAGACATAAAGTGCAAAGTTAAATGGTTTCCTCTGGATATTGATGGAAAGGAGCTGGCTTTTCTTCTTGAGGAAGAATGTCATATGGACTTAAAACCCTGCCCCTTTATGACATTAACAGACAGGGTTTTATAGAAAGCTATTGTGATTTTTTCATCATACTACTCTGACAGCATGAGAATGGTACAGCAGCAGACAGGTGATTGTCAATTAAACAAGAGCTGTCAAAAAGTCAGAAACATTGAAATAGAGTGGGCATGAATCCGAAGCAGCTCATATGCCAGTACTCCGCTATGATTTTTACCCACTTCTCTCCATGTATGTGCAATTTTCCTACAGTATTTAATCTGCAGACCCCTGTTATAAAGTCGAACATGGACCCTTTCAATGAGCTGGGCTGGTGGGTGGGAATGGGAGAGTAGCATGAGGAGATGCTTCTTGTCCCTTTGTCCTCTACCCAGGGTATATCGAAGAGGCCTGCATCATCCCCTGCCCCTCAGACTGCAAGCTCAGTGAGTGGTCCAACTGGTCCCGCTGCAGCAAGTCCTGTGGAAGTGGTGTTAAAGTTCGCTCCAAGTGGCTGCGAGAGAAGCCCTATAATGGCGGAAGGCCCTGCCCCAAACTGGATCATGTTAACCAGGTATTTCCGGCCCCTACAATATGCAACAACATACTGTGCAGATTCTTGATGAGCTTTTGTTTCTCCAAAATGCTTTTGTAAGTAAATAAGAAATTGAATTCGTGTTTTCTTCAGAATATGTGAGAAAACTATTTGTACCTTATTATCATCCCAAGTGTGGTACAGTATCTCTGAATTGTCTGGGGATTCAGAGGCCCGCAGGTGTTATCAATGTACATTTAATTCAGTGCTGAGAAAAATGACACTTACCTTTGACAGACTGTTAAAATGTTTAATCAGTTATCAAATTGCATATGGCTTGATTTTTAAAATTATCTTTGAGTAGTTGTACAAAAAAGTATCAACATTTAGTTCATACCTACTAATGCATCTTTTTGTCTATGTATCAGCCCTGGGGCTTGAACCCACTGCCTGAGCCCTGTCCCTGGCCTTTTATGTTCAAGGCTAGTTCTCTACGACTTGGAGCCACAGCTCCACTTCTGGCTCTTAACTGGAGATAAGAATCTCACAGACTTGCCTGCCTGTGCTGGCTCAAACTAGGATCAGCAGATCTCAGCCTCTCATTAGTCAGGATTATCAGCTACACCAGTGTTGTAGCCTGTGCAATGCATCTTGATAAACGTCACCACTTTTACCATTCTCCTTGAGTGTGCATTTCTTATCTCTTCCTCATACACTCAGAAAAGACATCACAATTAATAACTACTGAAATTAAAGCCTAGGAAAATACATGGGTGTGGTTGTTACATAGGGTAAAAGATACTATATATTCATTTAACTCTATTTTATGTAAAATGCTTTCATGCAGTGGTTCAAAACCACACTGGCCTTTATCTGTTCTGTTTGGGAAACTATTCAAGTTTGGATGCATACTTCAATAGCTCCCATAACTATTTCTCTCTTGCTGGAGCTTAAAAACTAAAAAGCTATCAATTACCATGTTTGACATGCATGTGGCTGAATGGAGAAGGAATTTCATATAATACATGCAGTTGGGAAGTTGTATTTTTGAATTTACGTCACCATCAAATGATTCAGGGTTTACATGTGTAGAGATGCTTCTTGCATAAATATATGGAATGTTCTGTGTATGTGTGTACAAGTTGACAGTCTTGAACTCAGGGCCTCAGTGCTGTACCTGAACTTTTTTGCTCAAGGCTGGCACTCCACCACGTGAGTCACAGCTCCATGTCTGACTTTCTGATGATAAATTAGAAATAAGCGTCCCACAGACTTTCCTGCCTGCACTGGCTTCAAATAGTGATCCTCAGATCTCAGCCTTCTGAGGCTACGATTACATACATGAGCCACCACAGCCTGTCTATACACGGAAATTTTAATCTCCAAATTCACTGTGCACTGGTTTATGTACTTTGCTTCCTGAAAGAATCAAAACTTGTTGCTAACAAAAAAAGCACCTTGTCAGGAAAAAAAACTCCTGACTAAATGAAGGATGAAGACAATTTCTAATTAATTTACGTAGAAAGTATTTTCAAGGAATGATTATTTTCACTTCAAGATGCTCAATTTATCCTTGAGTCAACTGTGACTAACACTGTATACCCCAATGCTGCCACCTACTGGCCACAAAGCTTCTCGCGCAGTGTGCACTTTCCATTTCCAAAGTTGAAAATCAATTCCAGCATTATAACTGTACATATAAACGTTGAACATCAATTCCACCATTATAATTGAACGTGTGCAAAAAAGAATAAATGGGAATATGTGTTTAAATTATAAAAAAGGATGCTTCTCTATATATTGTGAAACTTTTAGTTTGCAACGAAAAAAATTATGTTGAATAAATCATGATCTGTTGTCCTAAAAAAGAGAAATTCTACATATTCAAAGCCATTTTGCTTTAAGGAGTAGATTTGTGTGCATACCTGACTACTCAGGAAATTAAAATAAGCTAGGCTTCCCTCCTCATTTTTAAACAGTGCATTTAAGAGGTTTATGATCTTATACAAAATTGTCTTTTCTCTGAAAAACTCTTTAGGTAAACAATATTTCGCTGTCACTTTCCATCTACTACAACCTAGAGCAGATTTTTCTAGAGATCTATGTACCTGTTCTTAGCTTTTTGTGAAATATCTCTGGTGAAATATCAAAAGTTTAACAAAGAAAAAGTCAAAATGAAAACAAGAATTGATCAATTTTTGAGCATGTTTTTAGTGCAACTATTTCATATAAAACCAGAAATGTTTAGGGATTTGCATATTACTAAACTATTTAGGAAAGATAAAGAATATGCAAAGTTTTTGTTAATGTAGTTAAATTGGAAGTGGTATAGAAGTTGACTACAAATATACATCCTTCAAAACTATGTTAGGTCCTCCATTGACCTTTGACACTGGTCTCTGAAGCATCAACTTTCTAGTTGAAGCAAATCCTCAGATCCTTTCTCATCACACACATGGATTGATTGATTGAAGTCAATCAATGGCTAGGTAGAGCAATAGGAAGCTAAATCAATGTATACATTCTCTACTTATACCTGAATCACATTTATTTCCAATCATATATTAAAGTATTTGAAGATGCCTTCAGTTTTCTGAGTTCTTCACCCTGATCATCTAATCCTGTGCAGTCGTAGAAGTGTTAGATTTTTTTCTCTTAAAAGTTTTAATCTTTGTGAACACTACACTTTTATACATAGATAGTTGTTGCTGGAGCTTAGAACATGAATCCTTCTCATACTGATGCTTCCCCATGCCTTTGCTTTCCTCCCTTTCCTGCGTTCCTGTTAACCACCATGCCAGGCACAGGTAAGAATTCTCTTGATTTTCCTTAAGGTGGGGAGGGGGAGACAGTGCTTAAAAGATATTTAATGACTTCTAATATTGCAAGAAAGTATCTTTGGTGCTCAATTCCTTAAAACAAAAAATAATTGAGCACATATAAAATAACATTATGAAGGGACTAACGTGCAATTGAGAATAGCACTCTCCCCTATGCACAAAGCAGAACTGGTAGACTGGTGAATTCATGTATGGAAAATGGAAACCATTATTTAACCTTTATCCATCAGTTATGCAATAGCTTTCCATGTCCTTGATGACTTCTACATCATGACAAAGACCCTCGGCTTTTCTCTAATATTTCTCATGTTAATGAGTGGACATTTTTTCAAGGAGTCATTATTACCTTTTAGCCATCTATGTCTGTAAATTTAGCTAGAAGGGTAACATACAGGAAAATGATTGGATTTATTTTACCCTGTGATAATTTTCAGTCCTTCATAGAGCATATTTTAAATCCAATTATCCCACAATGTATGTATGTTTTGTCTTTTTTGTTTTACTGAAAGATTTCATATTTTCTATTAAAAAGCATTTTTCCCCTGTAGTGCTTCTCATTGTATTTCTAACATAGTTATTCCTGTTTCCATACTTCAATATCAGGACTTTAAAGGATGGGCTGTCACTTTGACAAGGCAATGTTGCCACTTCCTAGTGCTCTCTTTCTACTAGTGAGCTTTCTAGAGAGAGAGGCCAGGTGCAGGTGGACAGAAAAATGGGTGGATGGGTGGAGGTGACTCTGAATTGATTTATATCCTCTCCAACATAGATTAAAATGCAATCTATCCAAGTGTTAAGTCCAATACCTCCCCTCAGTATCCCTTGTCCAGCACTTCTAGAGTGGTGGTTAGCCAAGTTAATAGTCTAGTACCCAAATGTGCACACGCCCCCTGGCAGAGCAGCTACAGCAGTTTGTTCAAAAAGTGCACATTTATATTTTCATTTTATTTTTTATTTAATTAATAGAAGGATTACAGTTATATTCACCAGTGCACATTTTTAATTCCAACTTTGGGTAGACCCTCCCTGTTCACTTGCCTTAGGATTGTAATCCACTAAAATTACTCAAATGCATAGTTCTGGAAGGCTACTTAAATCTCTGCTCCCTAAAATTAGTTATACAACATGCCATGGGGTGGATGAGCATGCTGAAAGAAAGGTTTGGACCTGTCCTAGATTCTAAACATAGTTTAAATTTTTTTCCCTTTAATCGCTGTGTCACCTGGCTATGGCAGATTGTGGTGCATTTATCTCTCCTTTAGTTACTTATTATTAGTCATTGAAAAGAGAGCATAGTTGCCTCATTGTTCTGAAATTCCTAAAACTGATCATAACACCACCTGCATGGAACTAAAAACCTTGGTGAACAAGACCACCAAATTTGTATTATTCCATGTGGCCTTTTCAGGCTGTGTGTCCTGTGAGACCAATCTCATACCTTGCTTTTGATAATGGAGGACTAGTTTTAGTGAGTGGGAGGATAAGATGGGAACAATTAGATAGGAAGGGAGAGCAGTGGCCTTACCTGGTAAAGAAAAATGCATCCCCCACGCCCACCAACATACACACCTCAAAGCTAGCAGGGAATCAAGCTAAACAGCTTTGGTGATAACAAAGCCCCTGATGACTGCAGCAGGGACCAGGTGCCCCTCCCTCAAGAGTGGCTGAAGATAAGGACCCAACCAGATGTCAGAGCACCTGGAAGATCAAAGAGTAAGCTGTAGCCCAATGTAGACTTGTGAGCCCACATGCAGATGCACATTACTAAACCCCACTTCTGGCTCTCTTATTTGAGAAGTCTGTGCTCTCCTCCTTCTTCCCCTCCTCCTCCTTCTCCTTCCCTTTGCCTAGGACCTCATATGTCATGAGGCAGTTCTCTCAGTCAATGGTCTGGGTTCAAAGTTGATAACAACCTGCCAATAATTAAGAAAAATTTCCTCCATCTTGCCTGGTGTCTTCCTTTTAAATGACCTTTGTCTCTGCTCCCATTTCTCCAATCTTATAATTCTTTAGTTGGTGGAGAGAAAAAAAAATCCAAGAACACTACATAATATATAAGGATAAGAACATTTCATATTGTTTCTATTTTTCTGTAGGAAAAGCAGAACAATGTAAATTCTCAGTATTATATGGAAAACAGGTCTGAATGATACTTATTCGAAGAACAATTCCAAATTTATAATATTCATTTTTATGATATTCATTTATTTGTCCAGTCTCCATTCAGTGCATAATGTATGAGCACTCTTCACTAAGTATTAGAGGCAGAGGAAAATGTGAACAAAAAATAGGGCAGATGGCTCAGAAAACTGTAACACAGTACAGTAATGGTCAATAAAGGAAGCATGTATCTCATCTGGTCCAGTGAGTCAGATCTATATCAACAACATAATAGAGGAACAACAGAATGTGACACAAACTGTCCCACTTGGCATTAGAACCCTCCAGAAATTATTTCTATACCTTTTTGTTGTTTAGTCATTTGTTAAGGGGATTGGCAGGTGCTCTATCATTTAATCATCCTCCCAAGCCCTCAATTCCTAATTTTGAATGATTAGCAATAAGGTGTTCTATTAGGGCTAGAAGGTCCCTTTCTTCTCCAGGTAGAGAATTAAGAGGTAGGGGAAGAGAAATGAAGTAGAGGAAAGCATCAAGTTTATTGAAAGCAAAAGTAGGGCATAGACTCATTGTAGACAGGGGCCCTAAAGGCAGAAGTCCAATGAAATCCCCCAGAGATTAGCCGTTATGCCTTCTCTGCCACTCAGCAGCATCACAGAAGTTGTCTGATTGGAATGTTTGAGTGGGGAACCCAGGATATTATGAGAAGAAGCATCATTTTGAGCAAGAGTCCAAAATGTTCCAGGAACAAGAAACACCATGATGAGCCACACACATATTGTCTCCACATGTTAGCTCTGCCATTTTCATTTCCTACCTAGCTAACAGTTACCCCCTATCTAGCTAGTATCCTCCTCCGGTTAAGGAATGAAAGCAGACTGGCAACAGGACCTTGGCTGTGGTGGGGCAGGCCCTGCTCACTTCTCTGGAATTCCCTGAGATCACAGAACCATGTGTGTTGCAGGTGTATGAGGTTGTCCCATGCCACAGTGACTGCAACCAGTACATATGGGTCGCAGAGCCATGGAGTGTCTGCAAAGTGACCTTCGTGAATATTCCGGAGAACTGTGGAGAAGGTGTGCAAACTCGGAAAGTGAGGTACGACCAAGACTACGTGCACAGGAACAAGAAGCAGAGCATCCACCCACATCACATGAGCACTCATCTCATCCT
Organism: Megascapheus bottae; assembly: GCF_031878675.1. Taxonomy (NCBI): domain Eukaryota; kingdom Metazoa; phylum Chordata; class Mammalia; order Rodentia; family Geomyidae; genus Megascapheus; species Megascapheus bottae. The sequence goes on along the minus strand of NC_143513.1, from coordinate 56,111,034 downwards.
CCTGAGTCACATTGCCTTTAACTTTGTTCTTAGAGAATCTGGGTTCAAGGCAAACTCTGTAGGGATCTGTGACAAGCAACAATTTGTCCCACTTTGGTCTGCTATCTTAAAAAGTCTCATTTTTCTTTAAATTGTGTTTGTCAGGGCAATATTTAGAGGGGTTACAGTTACATTTGTCAGGTAGTGGGAGAATTAGTTTTCAAACATTGATACCCCTTCTCATGTTTTTAACCGCCTTTCCCTCCTTCCAGTCTCACTCTATACTCCTGAAAGGAAGGAAAAACATACCGAAAGAAAGCTGAAGTAATACCAAGTTTCAGCCCCTGCAATTATTTTCTTTTTACTAATGTTTATTTTTGATAGTCTTTACTATTATTAATAATAACAACAATAATAATAGTTGCCCAAGAGGTTTCAATTCTACATCACATTACGAGTAGCATGCAATTTGATAAATGTCAAATACATGAGGACAATGGTCCCGATTTATCCACACTCCAAACCCACTTTTCCTTAATGATCAAATACATTTCCAAGCATGTTTTAAAATCATTCCTTTTTTAAAACACATGATAGTATACTTTATTATAACAAAATCTTCTGCTTCACTTTATGGAAATAATTATGACAAGTTTAATATCATCTTTTCTAAAGTCTTGCCATTGTAGACAAATAAATAATAATCCTGAGATCCCCATCTCAACCAGTAAAATGTGGACCTAGTAGTGCATGCCTGTCATGACTACAGGGGAAGCATAAACGGGATCAGTACTAGCCAAGGAAAAACACAAGGCTTTTTAATCCCTTGTTTTTAAAAAGTAATAATAATAGAAGCAAAAGGACTAGAGGGGAAAAAGTAAAGTGGTAGAATATCTTCCTAGCAAGCAAAAGACTGTGAGAGTTCAAATCACACTATAACAATTTAAAAAAGAAAAACTTGCTTTTTATACCAAACTGGCTAATTTTTAAATATTCACATTCTAAACCCCTAGCTCTATTTATTTTCTTCTATAGTTGTTCAGAAGGGGAGCTACTTGCTGGATGTTGCTATTTTAAGTGAAGCAAAATTAAAGTTTAAAATCCATGTTCTCATGTCCATTAACTGTTCTTTAAAGTACTCCATACTCACACAAGTCTACCTCTGCTGGTGGGCTGCATGAATATAGAATATTCCAATTGTCTGAAAAAGTTGAGCGCTTTCTGAGGATCCCATAAACCCCACCCCCACTATCTCAGAAAGCCCCATTTACACCTCTGCTACCTTCATAGAACTTCATGTTTTACTTTTCTTTCTTTCTTTCTTTCTTTCTTTCTTTCTTTCTTTCTTTCTTTCTTTCTTTCTTTCTTTCTTTCTTTGCCAGTCTGGGGCTTGAGCTCTGGGCCTGAACACTGTCCTTGGGTTTTTTCAAGGCTAGAGTTCTACCACTTTTGAGCTATAGCACCACTTCTGGCCTTTCCTATGTATGTGGCACTGAGGAATCAAACCTGGGTCTTGGTGTGTGTTAAGTGAGCTTTCTACTAGTAAGCCACACTCCTGGCCCTCATGTTTTTCTTAAAAGACACAGAAATTCCCCAATGCCTCACATAAGCTTGGAATCCACTACATATTCCATATACCTGTCATATGACCCCAAGGGTTCTAAATCCCAGAAATGTGTGATATCTTATCATTTCCTTTCTATAAATCACTTTTTAAAAATCCATCTAATGAGGAAATAAGTTGAGATTCAAATCCATCTCCTGTCACTCTTGAAATGTATCCATTTCCTCTCACACATGCTAGTCTGTGCTCTTCAGTCCACTTCCCTTGATATCATAAAACTTTTGCATATAAATCTATAGGTTATCTTGTTTCTAATCACTTTTTTCAAAAGCTAGTGTTGAAGGCAGGCCTCAGTTGGTAGAGTGCCTAGCCGATGAATGGAAAGGTTCAAGTACCAAGTGTTATTCCCAGCCTTGGACCTAAAACAAATAAGTGATAGGCCCATCTGAACTCTCCATTTACTGTTCTCTAGAGAATTTGTAAAGGTGACAATGAAAAAAAGGTAAGAAGGCAATAACTAAAAAGAAAAACAGGTAAAAGACAGCAATTATGATTTCTAATATTATCTTTCCAAATTAAACATAATCACAAAACTTGAAATAATTATATATATTAAGACTTCAATTTCATTGGTTGTTTTATTAGTAAAAACAAAATTATGCTTCCCCTTTATTTGTACAAATGTTGCTGCGTTTTGCTTCCACAGAATATACTAACACAAGTCAAAACAAAGTAACCCTGTAGATCACATATTGAGTAAAGGTGTTTGGTGCAAGTAGAGAAAGGAGAAGGTCAGTATCGACTGCCGTCTCTGATCCTGTAATAATGCTCCTGTTGTTGCTGATTGAGTACCACACCTCTCTAACTGTATCCTCTGCTAATTAAGGTCTTGCTAAAACACAAATGTGAGATGACATTCAGGATAAATGAGTTTATAAAGGAGCAGGTTTAAATTTATCTAATGACACAGCATATCAAAGAGTGGATGGTAGATGTGGTTTGCCATAGTGAAGAAGAGCATTTCTCCCATTCCCTCACTCATTATGTTAGGCAAGGGAAACAGTATTTTTCCCAAATGGCATTTTTAAAAGAAATTGCTAGCCCATGATGACAATAATAAACATATCTAATTACTATTTTAAGTACCTCACAAACAAAATAACCTCTTACTTTAACACTTTTGAAAGGGTTCTGGCCCCAAACTTTACTTTTAATTGGCACCACACTATGTATTTCTAACACAATTCCATTTTGTTATATTGTTATTCTTGGTCCTTGAACCAAAAAAAGCAATAATTTGACGAAAACAAATGGATTTATGAAGCCTACCTTTGAGCTCAAAATTAATCCAACTATCTATTGTGCATTTAAGGGCGACAAAATTTGTTATTGTCAAATAAAATGAATGAAAACTCTTTAAAGGTAAAGTTTACTTCTATTTTGTGAAGATTTGTGTTTAAAAACAGTTTTCAAACTAGAGTATGTCAAGAATGATTGTCTCTGAATGATAGAATTACATGCTTTTATTCCTTCTTCTGATTTTTCTTAAATTAATATATTGCTTCTATAATTCAAAATTAAAGCTAGAAGAAAGCCTTTGAAAATGTATTTTTATGTACATAACAGCTTAATAGAGTACTATGCAGCTGTTCTTAAATTGGATCATTAGGCAATTTTACAAGTTAATCCTTGTTCAGTTGTATCAGTATCTACCCTGAATGAGATCTTAACATCAAATCCAAGTTTGAGTATGGAAATGCTTTGTCTGCCTGTGTCTCTGCAAACTTGTGCCAAATAGCATTTAATTGTTGCTAATAAAACCACAATGTCCTTGGTACAACTATTTAAAGATAATTTTTAAACCATAATTATGCTTTAGTTTCCTGGGAATCTAAAAATTCTCCAAAAGAGATTTTTCACTTGATCTTTTAACAACAAAATCATACCATTATCTGTCTTTCCATGCTCTTTCATGTGTTTTCTGTGTATCTATTTAATATACCAAAAATGCAGAAGTAGGTGATTACATGGATTTTTTTTTCAGACCACAAAGCAAACTAAAACGTGGTGAATAACAATTTTCCATCCTCTGAATGCATCCCATAGGAAACATGATATTTCTCTTAAATTTGCATCACTATATAAAATGTGATTCTTCAAAGTAAACATGTAGAAATCAAACTCCCGCCCTACCAACTGGAAATTCCTGAAAACAGCTGGGGTCCTAGCAAAGGTTGTTATGTAATTTCAGTCAGTTGAAGGCTACCCCTCCCATTTCCCCTTTCATGCAACTCTCTTTTCATTCACATTCATTTGGTTGCCCTTTTCCACATTACGTATAAGGGATGAAGTTTTTTCTTCTGTTACTAAATGCACTGAGAAATTAAATATGATAAAAGTAAAGTTGCAGGGGCCGGGAGTTTGGCCTAGTGGTAGAGTGCTTGCCTAGCATGCACAAAGACCCGGGTTCGATTCCTTGGTACCACATACATTGAAAAAAGCTGGAAGTGGTGCTTAGGCTCAAGTGGTAGAGTGCTAAGCCTTGAGAAAGTCCAAGGACAGTGCTCAGGCCCTGAGCCCAAGCCCAGGACTGGCAAAAAAAAAAAAAAAAAAAAAAAAGTAAAGTTGCATTAAATTGCTTCTCAAGGGATGTGTTCAGGGGCCTTCATGATTTCTCATAACAGAGTAAAGTAAAACACAAGGTTTGAATTTTTTCTGTTAAAAAATGTTAAATAACAACTTTTAAAAGTTCAAGATATAGGAAGATCCAAATAAACAGACTTAAAGAGCTGTGCAGTTATCATTGCTTTTTCACGTTTGGCTCTTTTTTTCAAGTTAGCAGCAGAGAGGAGGCTGAAATTCCTTTCTAAAGGACAAAAACAAAAAGAAAAATGCATCTAATTATCTTTGAAAACATTTCATGAAATCTTTCATGTAGATTTTGCAGCTTGCTAGACTTTCATGCTGGATGAATCAATTCCATTATTTTGTAAAAAAAAAAAAATGGGTAATATGCCAAAATTGCAAACACTGGAATCTCTTTGAACCATTCCTCATTAGTTCCTGCTTCCCTCATGGGTTATAAAAAAGAACTTGCCTTTTGCAAAGAGAGCTTATCCAAACTGCAGAGTACAAAAATAAATGCAGTGGTTATTGCATTAAAACATCACAACCACGCTCTTCACACTTGAAGGCAGAGATCCTTTACCACCAGATGCTGGTCGGTCACACCTGTAATCCTAGCTACTCAGGAAGTTGAGATCTGAGATCAGAGGATCGTGGTTGAAAGGAAATGTCTTGAGTCTCTTCTTTTTTTCTTCTTCTGTCAGTCGTGAAGCTTGACCTCTGGGCCTGGGCACTGTCCCTGAGCTCTTCAGCTCAAACCTGCCATAGTGCCACTTTTGGTTTTCTGGTGGTTAATTAGAGATAAGAGTCCCACAGACTTTCATTCCAGGCTGCCTTGAACTGCAATCTTCATATCTCAGTCTTCCGAGTTGCTAGGATTACAGGCATGAGTCACCAGCACCGGCTGATGAGACTCTTTTATTAACCACCAGAATAAAAAAAAGTGGAGCTGTAGTTTAAAGGGTAGAGCACTAGTCTTAAGCAAAGGAGTTCAGGGACAGCACGTAGGCCAAGTTCAAGCACTATGGCCAATAGAAGAAGAAAGAGGAGGAGGAAGAGGAGATGAATGAGGGGGGGGGGTGGTGGATAAAGCTATAATTCTGATTGCTCTGGCTCCTTCACTCTAGGTATGTTTTCTTCTAGATGCATGCAGAATACACCAGATGGTCCTTCTGAACATGTTGAAGATTACTTCTGTGACCCTGAAGAGATGCCCCTGGGATCTCGAGAGTGCAAATTACCATGCCCTGAGGACTGTGTGATATCTGAGTGGGGTCCCTGGACCCGGTGTGTCTTGGTGAGTTTATTAACCATTTGGAATAGCTTCACTATGAAATCTATTTATGTGTGATGTTGACCAAAGCAAAGCATGTTTTCTTGGTCTGCTTGTTCTATGGCTCTGCCATGTGAAGTCAGGAATGCCTCCTTTCATGCTTAAAACAGCTTGGATTCTTGTAAGCTTTGGCTTCTTCAAAACCTATCCTCTGAACCCAGCAAATGATACCTCCAGCTTGCCTTCCAAAACACACAACTGCACTGGTGATAATAATTGCCTGGAAAGAACAAGGAGAAAAAAATGAAGCTGTGGCCAAGGCTTTTGTTCAATCCATTTAATTCAAGTGGCATAGTGGAGTGCTGGAGCAGGAGTATTAACACTGAAAAGCTGGGTAAAAAGCGAAAAAGCTAAGAATGGAGGCTGTATATCAATGTGTCTTGTTCCAAGTCCTGACTTTGTCTTTTGGGGAATGGAAAGCCAGCTGAGAGTTGCAAATCACACAAAGCCTCTAGACTCCAATAGCAGTAGGAGCTCTACCAAAAACTCCAGAAAGAGGTTCATTTAAAACAGCATGTATGCTTTGGCAGGAAATCTGGCTTGCCCTTGGACACCTTGGAAAGCTGTATATTTCAAAACAATTGTTTCAAGTGCACAGGAAAAAGGCATTGGATGTGAAATTAATTGGTTTAAAATATGGTATTGTATAGTTTCAAAGAATTTTATTTTCTCATCTCATTTTTTATTTCAGTGTTAATGTTATTAAAGATGCTGATTGGAACTAAATGCTAGTGCTGAAGCAAAGCAAGGTTGTGGTTGACTTGAATCCAGGTTAGTCAGTGAAGAGTCAACTCATTCACTGGCATACGCAGGACATTTCTAATTTAGTTTCAAGTTATGCCAAATACTTGGAAAACACTCTATGAAATCTGACTAAGATCAAACATGTGAAGTCCTTATTGCCACGTGTGCTGATGCAAAGATGCTGTTTTTTTTTTAATAAATAAGAGTGATGAACCTAGGCTGCTTCTTAAATGCATTGGCAGAAATTAAAAATCAAAAACCACTGAACTGAAATTATGTCCATTTAGTTTCACAGGACCAGAACAATGGAGCCAACAACAGTGACTTACTCATACTTGTAATCCCAGCTACTACCTAATATTCTACTAGGGAGATACTGGTTTGGGGACAGCTAGAGAAAATATTATTAAGATCCACTCTCATGGGGACAAAAACATGAGAAGGAGTATCAATGTGTGTGAAGTAATGCACCTCTCTGGTGAATATAACTGTAATCCTTCTATTAATTACAATAAAAAATGATCCACTCTCACAAACTGGAATTAGCTGAGATTATTGTTATTAGAAATTGTGTTAATGCAAAGAATACACTAGGATATAAGATGTGAGTCTCAAGGTACTCAGTGAACTGCAGAAAGGCCTTGATATAATCCATAGTGTCAAAGACCAGTGGATACTACATCAATGGTGTGGTAATGAGTTTGGAGGAAAGTACACTCATTATAGGTCTGAAAAGTTGAAGGAAGCTTGTCCCTAACTTCTTCCTTTTGGTGTTAAATCAAATTTATATGTGATCTAAAAGTAAGTCATTAATGCATTCAGAATTATTTAAATATATTCTTTTTTTCTCAAGTCAGACTATTATGTATGTATGTAAATATATACATACACATATGTATGTATTCAACAATATTAAACCTGACTGATACATTTGTGTGCTCTCATTTGAAACATAGGATGTTACATATCAAGTAGTTAGATGGGTCACCAGAATCTCAGCTAATTTGTCATCTTCTATTTGGCAAAGCTGAAGAGTGATGAGGTTTCCTAACCTCTTCAAGTTAGCCTGGCTCAGATCTTCTAACCCCTGTGTCAGTACCTCCGCAATGCTCTAGCTGATTCATGCTGTTTTCTGAGAAGTGTGTCGTTGATTTTTGTCAGCCTTGCAATCAAAGCAATTTCCGGCAAAGATCAGCTGATCCCATCAGACAACCTGCTGATGAGGGAAGAGCCTGTGCAAGTGCTATTGAGAAGGAACCTTGCAATCTGAACAAAAACTGCTACCACTACGATTATAATGTAACAGGTATGTGGGCTCGCCTCTTGTACATTTAGAAGGCCAAACCTCACAGATGTTGGCTCTGAAACATCACCAGTATCTGGGGCCACCTCCATCTTTGTATCTTTTGGACACGCAGAATTAGTTATGAAGTGACAGAAATACATACCTGTATTTTGCTGAACACCAACATATGGAGAATAAAAATATCATGCAGACACAGGCTCTTAAAATAGATGATGAATATTCTAGCTGATTTTTTTGTAAGGCAACTTTCCACTTGGGAAAGGTGTAATTGAAGGAAATATTTTTGCCCTTGATAAAAATGTACTGAGAGATTGTCTTTTTATTTCAGAATATATTAGGAAAGCAATTCTTGGGGTGTGAAAACAGCTTATAAACATGGTTAGTTCTATGTAAGTTTGTCAGCCATCTTACATCCACTGTCCTTGGGCCTTCTCAAGGCTAGAACTCTACCACTTAAGCCACAGCACCTCTTCCAACTTTTTTTTTAATGTATATGGTACCGAGGAATCAAACCCAGGTCGTTGTGTATGCTAAGCAAGCACTCTACCACTAGGCCAAACTTCTGGCCCAAACATTAGTATTTTTAAAAACACAATATGATTTCATTTATTTCCTAAAATTTATTTGATAATTTTCAGGCACACAGATCAAGAAACTGTTTCATTGGTTCCTATCATTTGGCACAGCATCAAAGCTGATGTGGGGATGTTCCCAAGTAATTTCCATACTGAAACAAGCTTGAGAAATTGGTCAAGGACTTCTGACAGTCATATTGGCTTTTTGTTTCTTTAGAGTTTCTTCATCAATTGGCTTTCATGACATAAGGAAATCAAAGCTTTCTGGGACATGCTGTGTTAGCTTGCAGAAAAATATAGAAAGAATAATTTTGCAAAAGACCTAAACCAAAGAACTCAATGCTTTATATATGCCCAAAGTTATTTCTGAACCGTTTATATTTTAAAGTACTTTAAATATGGACAATAGATGAAGTGCATTCATTTTTATCTGATTATAACTACACAAAGGACCATTTCTCAAAATCGTGTTTGCTACAGGAGACAGAACACTGTAATTTTAAAGTCTTATTTTTATTAGGAAAGAATGTTTTTATGACATTGATCCATAGGCCCAAGCCATTCTTAAAATTACCACCAAAAGTCCAGCTATCAAGACTGTCAAGCACACATCTGCCTCGCGGCTATGTGCAACCCCAGCCATTCCATTCGGCTCCTGCTACATTCAAAACTGGGCCCCATAATGCTCTGTATGTGGGATGATTGTGAGCTTAGAAATCAGTTGCGAGTTAAGTATGGGATTCAGGTCATCAGAGTTCCATTTGAAATCTGTTTCACGCATATCCTTCTGTACTGATGGGCTTCCTTCCTCGCAGATTGGAGTACATGTCAGCTGAGCGAGAAGGCTGTGTGTGGAAATGGCATTAAAACAAGAATGCTGGATTGTGTTCGAAGCGATGGCAAGTCAGTTGACCTGAAATATTGTGAAGAGGTGGGTGGGTGCTGTTTGACCTCCTCCTGAGTTAATTCTTCCTTATTTCAATTCGTTTTGAGCCAAGTGACCTGTGTTCTGGTCTGGGCTGTGGCAGCAGCTGTGTAGCCGTGTTTGTCATGAGCTGCACCACAAGGTGGCCTCTGAAAAGAGGATGCCCAACCCTACCTATTTCCACATGTCATTTCCTGTATTACTGCTTAGATCACAAAGGTATGCTAATTAGCCAATTCTGCAACAAATGCTTGGGAAACAATAAGTAATCAAGGTGAATAAAGCAATAAATCTTAATCAGACTATTTACCATCTTTTATAATTCAATGTGAATTTTGTGGTATGCCTGGGACACCTGCCAAAATCCATCAGTGATTCCATCCATGTTGCTACACATCGATTGCATGTGGGTTTGGTAGAAGGTTTTAATATTAGGATGGAATACCCAGCTATGAAATTCCAAGAATGCAGGTTTGTATAAGAGAACTTGGAATTCAAGCAAAAAAAAATAATCTGTCATGATTATCATCTAGGTGCAGAGAAAGATAACTTGTAAATTCCCCAAGTAAAGTAAGATCTTAGATCTGACATTCTGAAAAGTTAGGATATAGAGTTGATGACCTTTCTTACTTCTCACGAAGCGAACTTCATGTTGTAATCATTTTATCTGATTTCCACACCAGAGAATACCCTCCAGTCCTGACAACTTTCACTGTCCCTGCTGCTGAGGTGAATCTGCTTATTTAGTTTCAAATAAAATCTTGTTTATTTGAATAAGTCAAAATAAGCAGGACTCTTGACAGATCTGAAATTTTTATATTATAACCTCATTAAGAGTTTCAGATATGGCCATCATGAAGATGTTAGTATGATGTCTTTATCCAAATGCTCCTAACTTAATTTCCTTACATCTCTATCCATTGATGCAGAATTCTCATATGTGCTGAAAATCTCAAGTTGTTGAGTTAATAAATGCCTCACACTGCAATCTTACACCATGACTTAAATGTATTCATACCTTAGATTTAAAACATTTAAATTCCAACCCTGAAATCATTTAGTTGTAAAAATAATAGCATTGAGGTAATGTGGCCATAATAGCATTATTATGAGTGAACATTAATTATTATAGTCATATACAGTCTGGAGAGCTTTCCAAGATCTACTTCCAGGTGATTAATATCATCTCTATTTTATAAATGCACATATAAATGCCTTCATGGACCAGAATGAAATGCAAAATATATACCTTTGAGAGCTTTTTGGAGAACTGAACCCAAATCCTTAAAGACCAATTTCAAACTGCTTTGTATGACTAAAAGACAAGCATATAAATAGAACTGTTGATTTTTGTAAATGAATAATAAATAAAAACCTGAGAAATCATTCATTTTAATTGTCTTAGAGCCCAGATAAATTTTCCCTGTGGTGGAAATATAGTAATATGGGAATACTGCAATGACAATTAGAGATACAAAGTCCTAATGGTGGGTAATCACTGTCTTTGGGGAAAGCAGTGCTACACTCTGTGTAAACTCTTAAACAGCTCAAGAGCTATGCTTTCCCTCCGTGTGGATGGGCTTTGTCTCCTAGAAGAATCAGCCTATATTTTTGAGCGATGCACAGATTTCCCTCCCACCATTGCGTGGGCAAGCCTGCATTCAGTCCGCATCTGTAGGTGACTCTCCCTGGTTCTCTAATAGCCCCAATGAAAGATGACATTATTGCCCAACGAAGTGGAAAGTTAGGGTTAGTTTCAACTAGAACTTATTGAGTGATTTTTTTCCTTTGTTCACCTAATACCTAGTCATCTATTTGCTATTCCTTAAACCCTGAATATGCTATGTTAAGTTACTTGGTCTCATATGTTTTGATAGATAATAAGTAGGTGGTAGGTAGGTAGAGATGTAGAAGGAAAACAGAAAGATCATGCATGAATACAATAAGATCCAATAAATGTAAGGGGAAAAGTAATAGATTATTAAAATAACTGATAGTAGACATACATAATATACCTATATATGTATATCAACATCTTTCCTTCTATAATGCAGTAATTCATTCATAGTATAATTCTGTGATTGCAACACTCTGTGAAACATTATGGACGTTAAATTATTTCACTGTATCATTTCAAAATTTCTGTGTCAAACTTGCCATCTTTTAATTAAGTGGCATGTTAAAAAAAAGATCAAAAAGTATTGATCTGATTTACTTTCAGTGAGTTATTGAAACCAAAGCATAACTTGAAACAAAGCATGTGGTTTCAGGGAAAACAACTTTTTATTACTATCTCTTTCCATTGTATAATTTTTATTATATTTTATAGTTGGGATATTGTATAGAGGGAATACAGTTACATTTGACAGTTAGTGGGGTCGAAGTAATGTACCCATTGTATAATTTTTTTAAACTAATAAATTTTCTTTCATGTAGAAACAAAATAACTTGAAGACTTGTATTCTCTTAGCAATGTCTTAAATTTTCCTACATCAATGGTGCTTTGTACGTTAGACATTTAAAAATGTGGGACTATAAAACATATTAATTTGAAACCTTTTCTCTGTCTTCAAGGGAACAAATATAGAATAAAAAAGTCAGAACCCAGGATGGGAACATAGCTTAGTGGTAGTGTACCCATGTAGCACGCACGAAGCTCTAGGTTCAATGCCTCGATATCACATACTAACTGGTATTGTGGCTCAAGCGGCAGAGCACTAGCCTTGAGCAAAAAAGTGTCCAAGGACAGCCGGACACTGTGGCTCACACCTGTAATCCTAGGTATTCAAGAGGCTGAGATCTGAGGTTTGCGGTTCAAAGCCAGCCCGGTCACTAAAGACCCTCAGATTCTTATCTCCAATTAACCTCTAGAAAACCGGAAGTGGCGCTGAGGCTCCAGGGGTAGAGCGGCAGCCTTGAGCTAAAGAGCTCAAGGACAGAGCCCAGGCCCAGAGTCCAAGACACACAACTGACATTTTAAAAAAAGAAAAAGAAAAAGAAAAGAAAAGATGCCCATAAATGACACATTGTTATCTGAGGCAGGCTTAAATGAAAACAATTGCTGAATTAGCTTTAAAAAAGAACATAATTGTAAAAAAAAAAATATGCCTATAAAACATTAGAAGCCTCCTGAAACCCCTTCGCTTCCTTTTGAAAAGAGAGATTACTTAAAAACAGACACTTCTTGTATCTTATTTATCTGATTTTCAATCTGGGAATTGAACTCAGGGTCTTGGGAATGCTAAGCAGACACTATACCAATCTGCTCCCCACACACCCCCACCCCTGCTATCCCTTAATTGATTTTTTAATATTTGGATATATTTTATTATTAGCTTTGAGTGGTGGTTTGTATTTACAAATCTTTCCTTTTGCTTTTCAGCTTAATGTGTTCATTCAAAAATAAATAACACCCTGAAGATATAATTACAGATCTACAAATTTATGATACCTTTCGTTTTAAATAATAGGCGGTGATTGTGTTTATTCTTTTAGCTTCACATTGAGGGAAATTCAACTGATTTGTAGATTAAATCCTGTGTTTTGATTGCTTCATAAAAATGTTCACATGAACATCAGATCTCCTTCTATTCTTTCAGCTTGGCCTGGAGAAGAACTGGCAGATGAACTCTTCCTGCGTAGTGGAATGTCCTGTGAACTGTCAGCTTTCTGAATGGTCTCCTTGGTCAGAATGCTCACAAACATGTGGCCTCTCAGGTTGGTCTGTACTGCAGTTTGATAAACAAGCAGGCAAGTGTTAAAAAAAAAAACAGACAAAATAAAATGCCCTTCTTGCTTTCCCTCCTTCAGATGGAATGAATGGGGTGTGCTCCTTTCCAAAACGAGTAAGCCTTTCTGAGTCCCTGGATCCTCTGGAGAGTAATCTGTAATGCTCTCTCCCACTGAAAAGGTCTGTTTCTAGAACTGTGACATCTCACTGACATGGTATCATTGCTTATCTCTCAAAGGAAAAATGACCCGGAGACGAACGGTGACCCAGTCCTTCCAGGGTGATGGGAGACCTTGCCCTTCCATGATGGAACAGACCAAGTCATGCCCAGTGAAGCCATGTTATCGGTGGCAATATGGCCAATGGTCTCCATGTCAAGTGCAGGTATCAGTCTCAGAAAGTGGTGTGTACAGAGATGCATGAAGCTGTCATCCATGGAGATATATTTTCAGAAACACTTTACAGAGTGCTGGCTTCCTTTTAGAAAATGTTATTATTTTGACAAAGATGGCATTTAATTCGTTTTCATAACAAACACTCCCTGACCTATACCTTTAAAAATCATTTGGAGATGGGTTCATTTTAATGAAAATGTATTGCCTGTCTTCAGCTAGGAAATAAATAAATTGTTCAGTGTATGCTTTATAGCTTGAGCCCTACCAGGCTTCTTCCCTGGGGTTTCAAATGATTCTCTGACTGTTCGTAAATCAAAATCAGTGATGCAGAGATGACTATAAGTGATGAGCCCTCTAATGAAATACTTTTTTCTATTCCTAATTAGTTATTTCTCTCTTCATTCCAGGAGGCCCAGTGTGGAGAAGGGACTAGAACAAGAAACATGTCCTGTGTGGTGAGTGATGGGTCAGCTGAGGATTTCGGCAAGGTGGTGGATGAGGAATTTTGTGCTGACACTGAACTCATCATAGATGGTAATAAGAACATAGTTCTGGAGGAGACTTGCACCCAGCCTTGCCCAGGTAACACCAGGACACTATTGTCACTGCATGGTCGAAACAAAAATGCAGTCTTCATTTTAGTACTTTCACACTTTGTTCATAGTAAACATACAAACATATTTAGTACAAGTAGTGCATCACACTCATTTGATATTGCAAAGTATTGGAAGCATGACACCGATTATTTAGGATTGATTACACACATCATATGTGCACCTGATCATATAATATCTATCCAAATAACACAAGGAAAGGGACACAAGAGGATATTGCTTTGTTGTCTTTGTTTTTTCTTTTAGTCTTTGTTCACTTACCTGCCTTTAGGATGGTAAGGAAGGAGCACAGAAATGAAGGGACAAAGAATGAACAAATACAGCAGCGGTGCTCACAAGACACTATGTTGAAAATGAGTTATACAATTTGTGGGTAGGGGTAAGGAGGGAAAAACTGGAAGAGAGTGAGGGGAGAGGATGATATTGTTCAAAAAGTATATATCTGATTTATGTAACTAATTACTTTGTATATCATCTCTATAATAATAAACTTTAAAATTTGAATAGTAAAATAGAACCACTGAAAGAAAAAAATCCTGTTGGTATGTAAATTATTGACTGATATACACATACAAATATGATAGCTATGATTTTCATAAACCTGTCTTACAGAACATCATTAATACTCTGGAAACACAAGAAGTTCTAAGTAAATGATAAATAAAAGCTAGTAAGAATTTTTAAGCAGTCTAAAATACAGATATTCTTTTTGTTTTGGCCAGTCGGGGGGCTTGAAATCAGGGCTTTGTTTTCCTCTCCTGAAAATATCCTCCGTTGGCCTCACTATAAGTGTATGCCTAGAGTCTTGTATAATTATATCTCAGTGTATTTTTTTAACCATGCAGTATGTTATAGATACACCCTAGCTACCACAAATGAGGGAAACCACACACCCTAAATTTCTCTTGGTTTGGTTTCACTCAATATTAGTTTTCCAGTTCATACATCTTTATTGGCTTCTTCAATAAAATTTTAATTTATTTAATATTGAGAACCACTTGGTGTGGTTTTCTTTACTGGCTTTACTGGCTGTGATTTTTATTGATAATATATACTATATATAATATACACTATATATACCACATTTTCTTGATTCAGTCATCCACTGAGAGGCATCTGGGCTGATTTTATAGATTATCTATGAAAAACAATGCTGCAAATAAAAAGGGAAAATGCTGCAATGAACATGGTTGTGCTGGATTTCTTGACCAAGACACAAAAAGTGTTTTCATTATTCAGAGTTCAAAATAACATTGTAATCATATTAGTCATACTTGGCCTAATCTCAGGCAGTGTGAATTATTCATGTGATATGACTAGAATAAACTAAATTATGAAAACTTCCCATAGTTTGTGTCTACCACAATTGGCTACATATTCTGAACAGTAACACCAGCAGGCACTCCTGAGAAATACATGGGAATATAGGAAAGCTGTATTTTCAAAAATCGTTGAAAATACTGAACACATGGATAGACAATGGTCCAGCAGTTCCTCACTCTAGAATGAATATAGCAGTAAGAATAAACACATTAGAAATATAGAGATAGGTGGAAAATGTTGTAAATATTTATAAATAGAAAATTTCAGATACAAAAATGAGTAGCTACATCACATGAGGGATGCTTCTGAAATACTGGCAATGTCCTGTTTCTTGACTTAATGCTCAGGAAATATCTATCTGATTGTGGAAATTCAGCTCCTGTGAATTTTTGGTATGTGGATATTTGTTATATATATAATCCTTCACTAAATGTTTAGAAAAAAGATGGAAGCAATTAAAAATAGAATTCAGACATATCACAAGTATCCTTCCTTTGCTATAGCTGCTCCATTACCTGCCTTGCCTCAACTTCTGGGCAGAAATAAAAGTAAAAGCACAAAGAGCAGCCTTCTCCCCTTGGACTTCAAGACCATTTGAAATTAGGACAAATTTGATGTACAGTTAGATTTTTAACAAACTGCTTTACAATGTTGGCAAGAAGGGTAGTAAATTTTAACCAAATACTTGCCAACTCTGAAGAAATTATCATAGTAGGCAGACTCCTTCAAAACATTGTTTATATTTTATAATAGTAACATGTAAACACTGAGAAAATAACAATGTCTTCAAACATGAAACTATATAAATTTACAATTACTAAGAGCTTGTCAAGCTTTATGAATATCATTAAGTTAATTATATACTGTGTATAGTTACCATATCCAAAAACCTGTCTCAGTAGTGCTAGAATTAAAATGGGAATCTGCCTCCATATTCTGCATTGTATGGATATAAATTGCCAACTTATGGCCAACAGGTGACTGTTATTTGAAGGACTGGTCTTCCTGGAGTCCATGTCAGCTGACCTGTGTGAATGGTGAGGATCTAGGCTTTGGTGGAATACAGGTCCGATCCCGAGCAGTTATTATACAAGAACTTGAAAATCAATATCTATGTCCCGAGCAGATGTTAGAAACAAAATCATGTGATGGTGAGTGCTGCAATTCATGAAATCTCTTCACTTTCATTGTGTGTTGAAGCAATAGCAAAAAAATAAAGAACTTTTGGTTAACTAAACAAATTTTCTAAGATCTCCCTTAAAGGTGATGATTTTAAATTGTAAAGATTTGGTTTCATAAATTAGATGTTAAATATTGCACAAATGCTTATCGTTTTTTTAATTTTATTGTCAGGATAATGTATAGAGGGGTTATAGTTACATTTGTCATGTAGTAGGTGCATTACTTCTCCCACATTGATAGCCCTTCCCTGTTTTTGTCCTTTTTTCCCTCCCCCACCCCCTCCCAATCACCTTGTTTTCCCCCATCCCTTTCCTATTTCAAATAAACAAATGAACATATATACAATATACCAGGTAAGAAAGTCAGATAAAGTAACAAGCGATTAACCATAAGGGCAAAAAACAGAAGAGAAATAACATGGTACATTAAGAACAATCACACAAGATAAAGCTCTTGCTTCCATATCCTGGAGTTTATTTCATTTAGTCTCTTCCTATATGACCTTATGTACATTGATTTTGAGCTATTGTAATCCTCTGCTAGGAGAGTCCTAGACATGTACTAATTATTACAAATGAGAGAAAACATGGAGCCTGTGTTTCTTTGAGTCTGCCTTACTTCACTTACTAGGATTTTTTTCAAAGTCTTTCCATTTCCTTATGAATTGAGTGATGTCATTCTTTCTGGTGGCAGCCTAGAATTCCATTGTGTATAAATACCACATCTTCTTGATTCATTCATCTAATGTGGGGCATCTGGGTTGGTTCCATATCTTAGCTATGGTAAATAATGCTGCAATGGACATCGTTGTGCTGCACAAATGCTTCTAAATTCTATGAGCTAAAGAAAGTTCAGTGCATTGTTCATGTACTAAAAGCAATAATGACCAGTCATGAATCTAATAATATTTTTCATTTATTTAAATCAAATAAAGCTGAAGAAAAATCACAAGTCCACAGTAAAATCATAGTTTGCTATTTTCTCAGAAACTTTAAACTTGATGAGAATTAACAAATTCTAGTGCAATTTGACATAGAAAATTCTGAACTATATATAACATATATACATTTATGTGTTTATATGTTTGTATTCATATGTAGAATATTAGCAATATGCAAACATTCACAAATTATAAAACACTAAAATATTAATGGAAACAATATCTAGTAGAGAGTTTGGGACTCAAAACCATTTCATTCGGGCCAAGAGTATGGCCTAATAAAGTGCTTGCCTACCATGCACGAAGTGCTGGGTTCAATTCCTCAGTACTGTTGCTACTGTGGAGCAACACAGGTATGGGGAAGGACACCTAAGGCCAGCCTGAAGTCGGAGCCTAGTGAGATGGTAATAATCCGTGACCCAGCCCTCCCCCAATTACTAGGGAAGAAACCACACTGAGCCAGGAGCTGTGTCATGAGTGGATCAACAAGATGTGGTATTTATACACAATGGAATTCTAGGCTGCTCTCAGAAAAAAACAACATCCCCCCATTTGTAAGGAAATGGAAAGACTTAAAAAAAATCATATTAAGTGAAGTAAG
Source organism: Megascapheus bottae (assembly GCF_031878675.1). Classification (NCBI taxonomy): domain Eukaryota; kingdom Metazoa; phylum Chordata; class Mammalia; order Rodentia; family Geomyidae; genus Megascapheus; species Megascapheus bottae. The sequence goes on along the minus strand of NC_143513.1, from coordinate 56,093,198 downwards.
CCAGACTCAAAGGAACATAGGCTCAATGGTTTCTCTCATTTGTCATAATCAGTAGAAACCTTGGGCTCTCCTAGCAGAGATTTGCAATAAAGCAAAACCTAGATACATAAGGCCATATATAGTATGATGCTAAATGTAAGGACCTCCAGGATATAGAAACAAAAGCCATATAATGAGTGATTGTTGTCCTTAATGTACTATGTTATCTCTCATCTCTTTTGCTGTCCCTTGGTTATTCATATTGTCACAGTATCTCATTTTGTTATCTGATACATTGGATATATTTGTATTTGGTTATTTGAAATTGGATAGGAAAGGGGAGAAAACAAGATGAGGGGTGGGTGGAGGGAGGAAATGGGGATCAAGACATGAGAAAGGTATCAATGTTTGTAAAGTAATGCACCTTCTATCTGGTGAATATAATTTACCCTTCTGTTAATTACAATAAAAATAGATGGAAACATTACTCTGTCAGTTTTTTTATTGTCCTAAATTTACTAACCAGATAGAAGAGTACATATGTCTGGCATTGCACCATTTGTAAGGAAATGGAAAGCCTTGGAAAAAATCATATTAAATGAAGTAAGCCAAACCCAAAGGAACATAGGCTCAATGGTTTCCCTCATCTGTAATAATTCGTACACATCTGTAATATCCTCTGCTAGAACTCTCTAGCAGAGGATAAAAATAGCTCAAAACCTAGATACATAAGGCCATATAGGATGAGGCCAAATTAATGGATTTTCAGGACATAGAAACAAGAGCTTAATTATGTGACTGTTATTCTTTATGTATTATGTTTTTCTCTCTTCTCTTGTGCTGCCCTTTGATTAATCTCATATTGTTACAGTATCCCACTTTGTTACTTGGTATATTATATAGATATTTACTTGTTTATTTGAAATAGGAGGGGAAAAATGAGGGGAAAGGTGGGGGGAAGGGAAATGGGGACAAAAACACAAGAAGGGATATCAATGTGTGAGAAGTAATGCACCTTCTATCTGGTGAATATAACTGTAACCCCTCTATACATTGAAATAAAATTATATATATATATATATATATATGTAGGGAGAGAGAGAGAGAGAGAGAGAGAGAGAGAGAGAGAGAGAGAGAGAGAGAGAGAGAGAGAGAGAGAGAGAGAGAACAGTACATATGTCTGGGACCAAGCAGGTAAAAAGTAGAGCAACTCATGTAGGTAAAAGTTAAGTAATTCCAAGAGAACTATTTGTCCCATGAAACCATGAAATAAACTTAGAGATCAACAATTGCAAAAGAAATCCCTTCTAAAAACTGTACATTATTACATACCAAACACAATATGAAATGTGGAAAAAAATATTGAGGAGACTTTCAAGCCTCACATAATTATATGTATGTGGTTAACTGAAAAATGAATTAATGAGACATGAAGAGAGATAACATTGGGAAGAAATCTAATCATGCAAATATTTAAATTTTATGCTTTATTGTTAAACAAGCACGTGGAAACTAAGGCAAATGTGGCTGAATGGTAATTTTTGTTAGGATTTCATTATGGGTCATTTCAAATATTTTAGTTAACTTTACAGGCCTGTTTGGATGTTTCATATTCCATCATACTTTCAATGCAGACCATGAAATTACATTACTAACGCAAGATGGCCATGGGAAGTATGAAGAAAACATAAAGACTTACTTGGGATTCAGGCCTACAGTTGTAATTTTGTAATATTTGCATAGCAACCTCTGTACAATAACTTGACATTGGCACCATTAGCAAGGCACTTCTTATCATTAATATCTGAAAAGTATTTTATGAATCCTCTATCCCCTGGTTTTCCTGACAACAGGATATTTCTGTTCATGTTCATCCTGTCTCTGCAGATGGACAATGTTATGAGTATAAGTGGATGGCCAGTGCTTGGAAGGGCTCGTCTCGAACTGTGTGGTGTCAGAGGTCAGATGGCATGAACGTTACAGGTAAGCTTACAATGTCTTATGGTTCTTCAAGTATATTTTGATAACACACAAATAGTTGTTAAATAAAATAACAAAGTTTAAAAAAAACTTCAGACTATGAACCCTAATCTATCTACATGTCCAGTGACCAAGAACAAATCAGAATGTTTCAAATTCTCCTCCACCTAAATCCCTTTAGGTAACAGTGTTACTTCCTTAAAAGTCTAGTAAATTATAATAAATAACTTTAAGACTATTTTTCCTAGAAACTTTATATGAGTAACTACCACATACTAAGGAAAAACATCACTTAGTTCTTTTTACTGTTTCTGCTTGTGTACCTTGAAAGTAACATATATATATATATATATATAGAGAGAGAGAGAGAGAGAGAGACAGAGAGAGACAGAGAGAGACAGAGACAGAGAGAGACAGAGAGAGACCAAAAATACTACCAAGCCAATTATATAAACCCAAATCACTTGCTTTGAATTAAAAATCTATAGCTGAGGACATTTTATTGATTAACAGAGAAAATTTATTGGTAATTCCCAAACCCAGAACATATGGGGAACCTCATTTTTACTATCTCCACCCCAAATGATCATACCTCCAAAGAAGAAACCCAGAATTGTTTGTTTTCCTTTTTTGTTGCTTTGGTTTTTTTCCATATATTTTTATTGTAATTAACAGAAGGGTTACATTATATTCAGCAGATAGAAGGTGCATTACTTCACAAACATTGATACCCTTTCTCATGTCTTGTTCCCCATTTCTCTCCCCCACTCCCACCCCTCATCTCGTTTTCCCCCCTTCCCTATCCTATTTCAAATAACCAAATAAGCATATATACAATATATCAGATAACAAGGTGAAATATTGTAACAATATGAGATAACCAAGGTACAGCAAAAGAGATGAGAGATAACATAGTACACTAAGGACAAGAATCACTCATTACATGGCTTTAGTTTCTATATCCTTGAGGTCCTTTCATTTTGTTGGTTTGTTTTTTGTGGGTCATGGGGCTTGAACTCTGGGCCTGGGTACTGTCTCTGAGCTCTTCAGCTCAAGGCTACCACCCTACCCTTGGAAACACAGCCCCACTTCACATTTTCTAGTGATTTATTGCAGGTAAGAGTCTCGTTTTCTTTAGTGACTGGGCTGGCTTTGAAGCCCAGTCCTCAGATCTAAGCCTCCTGAGTAGCTACACTCCCCATACCTGGCTCAGAAGAGTTTTTAAGTTGAATTTTGTACTAAATATGCCTCTGAAGAAATATCTAATTTTCCATTAGAAAATGTTTCTTTCATGTGATCCCAAATAATTTTGAGGAATCCCAAGAACTCTTACAGGAGAAAGGAACTTACATGAAAAACAGGTAGCAAATTTCTCCCTCTCCTCTACTTGCTTTTGATAATCCAATCTACAGGATTTTCCATCACACAGGGACAGCAGCAGAACTGACAGTCTGCTGCTCAGGCTCTCTGCTGTTGTCTACTCTCCTGCAGGCAGAAAATGTAGTATGAATTTGAATTCTGTGAGTGATGGCCATTTTCTACATTTAACTTTAATATATTCAGTAAGATAATAGGAACAGGGATCAATAACTTTTGAGAAAAAGCATCCTTTTTCTATATTGAATTTTTTCATATATTTTTGTTGTAATTAATAGAAGGGTTACATGATATTTGCCAGATATCTATATTGAATTTTAAATTACCCAAATTTGTTGAAACCTAATTACTTATTTCCTTTCTGTGAAAGTGAGAACAGGATGTCAACTTGTATTCTTGTGAAGATACAACTTCTCACCTGAGAAAACTGTACCAACAAAGTCTTTGTCACAGCATCTCCCAGTAGGCATACATAGATCAAAGAAAAGTCAACTACCAGGAAACACTGCTTATTCAACACAGTAAAAACTTTCCCAAACCCATTTTAAGAGGTCTGGGGTGAAGAGACCCCTGGACAGGGAAGACTAGACTCACTGAGTGTTGCTTCTGTGCTACTCAGGGATTGGAAATGAATGTGCCTTCTATTCTGAGAATCACAGATTGTTCAGTGAATGTCAATCTGACCTTAGCTTAAAGAACTGATGGAAATACACAACTACTAGTTCTAAAATGGCAGCTATACAATTATCCTTTTGATCTACTAAGTGCCAGGCACTGTGCTGCTTTCTGGATAAAAAGGACTTCAAGAAGCTTCAGAGTGGCAAAGGTCAATCGAATAATTCACATTACAGAAAAGCTCTCCAGATGAGTGGATCAAGATTCAAAAGCAAGTCTACAACAACAGAATATTTGTTATCATAATGAAATGTGTCAAAATATGATTTTCTGTTCCATAGGGGGCTGCTTGGTAGTGAGCCAGCCTGAAGCTGACCGATCTTGTAACCCACCCTGTAGTCAAGCCCACTCATACTGCAGCGAGGTATGTGGACACGCTACCTGCATGATTTGTCACGTACTGTCTCCAACAAAAGAGAAAGCATATCTCAAGAGTACACAGATGTCATATTTATGCCAATCTCTTTTTTTTCCAATACTGGGGCTTGAACTCAAGGCCTAGGTGCTTCCCTGAGCGCCTTTTGCTCAAGGCTTGTGCTCTACCACTTGGGCCACAGCTCCACCTCCAGCTTTTTCTGTGTGGTTATTGGAGATAAGAGTCTCATGGACTTTTCTACATGGGATGGCTTCAAGCCACACTCCTCAAAACTCAGTCTCCTGAGTAGCTAGGATTACAGACGTGAGCGACCAGTACCCAACTTATGCCTGTTATTTAAACAGTGTGCTTAACACTTGCTTTTAGAATCACCTTGTGGCTAATACAAAAAATAAATAAATAAAAGGATTTTCTTAATCTAATTAAGATGGTCATTGCAGGTAATGGATTTCACCAAGAAATAAGAAATCTCAGTTTTCTATTTTATCAGTATGGTTGGCTAGCTGACACTGTCTTCTTGTTGTTCTCCCACAGACAAAGACATGCCTCTGTGAAGATGGGTACACTGAAGTCATGTCTTCCAATAGCACCCTTGAGCAGTGCACACTTATCCCAGTGGTTGTGATACCCACCATGGGGGATAAACGAGGAGATGTGAAAACCAGCCGGGCAGTCCATCCCACACGGCCCTCCAGCAATGCAGGCCGGGGAAGGACCTGGTTTCTACAGCCATTTGGGCCAGGTGAAGTGACCAAAGAGAGTTGACACAGAATTCTTAGCTTTGGGCCATTACCAAAGAATTATTTTAAATAAACCATCATTGTCACATGAACTATTATTTATCATTTCATTTATATTCACCTACTCTGTTATAGCCATTTGGTTGTTTTTTGTTTGTTTTGTTTTGTTTTTTGTTTGGGGGGATTTTTTGTTTGTCTAGTTTTGTTTTGTTTTGCTGTTTTTGTTACTGCTACATTTAAAAGCACTTAGGCCCAAGACATTTCAATTTTTAACTTCATATTAAATTTGAACAATGCAACAATGAAAGCATGAATTAGGAAGAAAATGCGAGTTTATTTACAACTGGAAAAAAAACTGAACCTTAAGTGAAAGAATCAGAGATGGAATCCTATGGCAGACAACATTTGATGAATAGACTGACTTTAATGTTAAATGTTGTCATGTTCAGTTGTGCCCTGGTGCCTCACACTTGTGATCCTAGCTACTCAAATGGCTGAAATCTCAAGATTGCAGTTTGAAGAGACTCATTTTTAATTAATAACCAAAGTCTATAAGTAGAGCTGTGGCTCAACTGATATAGGACCAGGCTTGAACAAGATAGCTAAGGGATTGTTCCTATGACTTGAGTTCAAAGCCAAGTACTAGCACAAATATATATATTTATATATATTATATAGGTGTATATACATACACCTATATAATATAAACATATATTATATAGGTGTATAATATATACATATATAAGTTGACATGCTCAGCTAGGCCCTAGTAGCTTATGTCTGTAATTCTAATGATTCAGTAGCCTAAAACCTGAAGTTTTGAAGTTCAAAGACAGTCTGGACAGGAAAGTCTTCAATACTACATCTCCAGACACCAGCAAAATGCCAGACTGGAAGCATGACACAAGTGCTAGAGCAGTAGCCATGAGCAAGCAAGCAAGCTAAGCACATTGGCATATGCCTGTCATGCAATCTACATGGGAAGAATAAATAAGAGGATTGTGGTACAGACCAGCTTAGGTGAAAAGCAGCACTCTATTTTAAGAATAATGAAAGCAAAAGGCATTGGCAGCATGGCTTAGGTGGCAGAACATCTGTCCAGCAAACTCAAGACCCTGAGTTCACACACCAGTATGACAGAGAGAAAATAAGACTGAAGAACTTAAATACAAAAGTACTTGTCATTTATGATCTGTATAATAGGAATGCTAGAAAAAAAGAGGGTTTTTTTTTCTTTTTTTTTTTTGCTTACTTCTCGGTAGTACTGGTGTTTGAAGTCAGAATCTAATACTTATTCTGAAGCTACTCTACCATTGAGTCATGCTCCTACCAAAAGAAATGAAGTTACTTAGCCGTTGATAAGATTTGATGAGATTTTTTCCAAATAATATTACTACCAAATCAATCATTATGCATACTGTAAGTGTAAAATAAATAAAAGATAAATAATTGAAAAATAAATTAATATACTCATTTTCATTTACAAATTAATATATTCACCTTTCATCTGTAATAAAAATGTTCCATAGGTCAGGAGTTTGAGGATCCAGGTTTGATTCCTCGGTACCACATACATAGAAAAAGACAGAAGTGGTGCTGTGGCTCAAGTGGTAGAGCTCTATCCTTGAGAAAGCCCAAGGACAGTGCCCAGGCCCTGAGTTTAACCCCAGACTGGCAAAAAAAAAAAGCGTTCTAATATCTGTCTGTCTCAACTCTAGGTTGTAAGACTCTTTAAATCACATTATTTTTCATCTTTTCATATTAATTGTCCTTCTTGAAATGTCCTAAGAATATTTTTCTTATTTTAATATCTTATCATAGAGGTGATGTAAAGAAGGGTTGTATAAGTCAGATATTGAGTACACTTCTTTTTGAACAATGCCCCCTAAAAATATTTCTATACAGCATTACTCCTCTGTTAAATTTGGAGTAAAACTCAGGCAAGCAAGCAGTTTAGACATATAAGCTCAGCAATTATACAGAAGCATTATTGGAGATTTTTCAATTTAATCTGTGCTGTCAATTAACCTTAATGGAGTAGAGTCTAGCTTTATATGAATCATTAACTATCTAAAAAATTCAGTTTTGCAAATAATTGGTAATCTGTGAGTGGACATTGTTCAGAGTTAAATACTATTCTATATATTACAGACTAACCTAAGTATCTATTCTCTTAGATGGAAGACTAAAGACCTGGGTTTATGGTGTAGCTGCTGGGGCATTTGTGTTGCTCATCTTTGTTGTCTCCATGATTTATCTAGCTTGGTGAGTGCTTCAATATTTCCAAGTCTAAGAGGATGTAATGTGTCATTATTTCAAAGAAAATACTTTTAATTATCTGTAACACAGGAATAAGAAATTAATGTATCAAAGAATTGAAGTACTAAATATTAAAGAACTTACATATTCCCAAATCACTAATTCTGAGCCATTTCACTTCTGGTAATGAAAGAACCAGAATTCATCCACATCACATTTTCAAGTTGGCTTGCAAGAATCACAGAAACCACTGCTTTGTACGCATTGTGGTGAATTATACATTTGATACTGAATTTCTACTAGAGGAAGATATCATGGTAATATCTAATATTATTCAACCATATTTTAAAATATGTATTCTTTTACGAATTTTTATAATGGTTTCTGGACAAATACAGATATTATACAATAATATCAGTTGCATTGTGAGCACTGAAGAATTTCCACCTGGATAAATTTTCTTAGGAAATACTGAACTACTTGAGGTTCATTTAATTCTTTTCAGAAGATAAAGCTCTGAAATTTAACCAGAAAAATTAAGATCTTAGGTCGAACTCAGGCAATAGAAATAGGAAATTTAAGTCCATCAATTTTTTTTGCTTTGCAAACATTTTTAAGCAATACAATTAAAGGTTGATTTTTTTCCCTTCAATCTCCTAAATTTCTTGCAGCAAAAAGCCAAAGAAACCCCAAAGACGACAAAACAACCGACTGAAACCATTAACCTTAGCTTATGATGGAGATGCAGACATGTAACATGTAATTTTTCCTGGTAACAACTAATTTTGGCTTTCTGACTTTGAAGTACCTATTGAGAGGCCACATTGGCACCATCCAACTGTGCAAATTATCATTCATTTTAACTTTGTTAGAAGAGTATCCTAAGGAATGAACACCCTCCTGCCACTGGGAATAGTCAAGCAGGTACCACTCGCATACAGACCATCGGTCCCGTCACTTCTAGGATCCCTAGTTCAATACACAGGTGGCATCTTGAAAATTTTGTGTCACATTTTCTGCCATCTGCCAATTGAAGAGTTTATGTTCATCTCTGAAAAATACTGGTGAAATTGGCCAGCGAGACTGTTTGCAGTACTAACACACAGAACTTTCTAGCACAGAGAGTTTATACTGTGTGCTCTACAGTACTATAGTCAAGCATAACAACATGCATATTCAATTGAATGCTACACCTAATAATAGCATATTATGTACTTATCATAAGCAGTCTTTCCAGGAAAGCAGGAGAACTTCCAACATGAGCAGAAAAACCACTAAATAAATTCAGCATCTTTGTGCTTGATGGTAAGCTTGAACTGTATTTCAGAGACAAGGACTCTTTTATGAGACTCCATTCTTGTCTCAGTTCAATGTACAAAGCTAGATATGGTACTAATATTTGAGAAGCAGAAGAGTCCTCAAGTTCAGTATTTTATAGTGGTTTATTGTCTGGAAAACTAATTGTGTTGATACATTTCTGCTTCCCCTAATTCTCGAACTGGTTGCCTGCAATCATTTTTGCTGTATCAAAGGCACAATTTGTTTGCACTATATTAGTGCAGTATGATAGGCACCTAACCAGTGTTGACCATAAAAACTGCCTCTTTCCATACGGGATGAACATCCATGCCAGGTGTTCCAAGGAGATATTTGTTAAGTTCCTGCATCTTTTGGATGGCAACAGAATGGAGATTGCCATGACATTGCTGTATACACACTTCTTCGCCACTACAGCCATTGGGAAATCAAGACCTGGCGGGGATTTATGTGTTGAGTCCCCAAACCATTGAACCCTCCAACAGACGGATCCTGATAGTTGCTTTGTAATTGTTGCTGGAAGCTTGTTTATGACTAGATTTTATATTTATGTTTGTTAAAAAAGAAAGAAAGAAAAGATAAGAAAAAAAGGATCTGGCTGTCTTTTCACTTTCAAGCAGATGGAGAAAATAAGGCATCGCTGATTTTTGTAACAGAAAGAAATCAAAATTGAGTTGACTTTTCTCTCTCCCTGATTTGTGGATTGAAAGTATGTCTTATGGGCCATATTTCAAAATCCCATAGTCTTTTGTCTTTCTCACTGGGAAACTTTGAAGCAATGTTTTTGATATATGATTTTAAAATCAAAATTTTATAAAAAGAAAAGAATGAATCCCTAGCCCAGATCTTCAGTAAATTTCTCAACCAAGGGCAATAAACTTTCTCTGTGAAAGGTTAGTAGTATAGTAAATATTTTTAGTGTCTATTGTCATTTCTCAGCTTGGCTACAGATGAGCAGTGATTGATGTGTGACTCACACTTTGCAAATGAATGAACATGGCTGTGTGTCGGTAACTGTAACATCCAGCCAGCCTCACTTGCACATCCTAATCACTGACCCCACCCTAAGTGTGTTTCAGTGTTTACTATTGTATGAGATCCAGTTTTCCTTCATCTACGCTCTAGCTGTCACCAAGATTTAATTTCAAAAGTGAACATTCAGGGTCACTAGATTTATTATTGCATTGGAAGCAACTCTATTTTTCACTGATGTAGCCCTGCCAATGTCACCATGGAATAATATTTAATTTAGCAGACTTCTTTATAAAAAAAAAGAAAGAAAGTTCAAAAGATACCATGAAAGAGCAATAGCATTTTTCAGTGACCTTTGGGTGGTCTTTTAAAACGAATAAAAGAGTTATTTTTCTCTTGAACATGGATAGGTATGGTCCTGTAAAAGCAATTTGAAAGAATATATATATATATATATATATATATATATATATAGAGAGAGAGAGAGAGAGAGAGAGAGAGAGAGAGAGAGAGAGAGAGAGAGAAACCTTCTTGGAATATACAGTGGGTTTTGAGCGCCCCCTGCTGTCCATTATAGTATATGGACAATTACAACTGATAAGAAATCAGGCCATGGGTCCCCCAAAGGAAAGTATTTCTTATTTCCATAAAAACTAAATGGGTAAAAATTTATTCTTCATCCAATATTGATTGCATTAGACAATGTAAATCATTTTAAAGAGAACCCATAACCAACAGGATAACACTTTTACTTTTTGCCAAACATTTAATCAATAAAAAAAAGTACAAATCCATCCAATGTATTTGACTAAAGATGAAAAGAAAAAAGTATGGTTACTCTGAAACTGTGATTTTTCAAAACACATACCAAGATCTCTTTGAATGACGTAAACTCTCTTTGTGTGAAATGGAAGTTGTTACTTGTAATATGTTTATAGTGTCTAACAATTTTGAAATGTGGAATACTCTTTTGACTACAGCTAAAATTAAAAATCTAGGTGTAAATGGCTCATGCCTGTAATCCTACCCACTCAGGAGGCTAAGATTTAAGGATCATGATTCAAAGCTTGCCCTGAGGGTAAAAACTGTGAGACTATCTCCAATTAAACACCAGGAAAAACAAGCAACCACACAAACAAAAACCTTCTAAAACTGTTGCTGTGACTCAAGAGTGCTAGCCTTGAGTATAAGAGCTCAAGCACAGCACCCAGGCCCTGCATTCAAGACCTGGTATCAGCATAAAAAAATAATTACCATGAATTTAGTAAAAATCAGTATTATCTGATCTGTGTTATAAAAATTAGATGAAAGAAGAGGTCACACATAACTATAAAAGGTTATGAAAATAACATGCTCTTATTCATAAAATATAAATTAAGAAATCAATTACATATTAGCACACTAACATCAGTACTGTAAGTTACATTCAATTAATATTCAGTGTCCCCTTATTAGAAAAAAAAGAAAGAATGCAATGTAGCTATTTGCCTAGTTTGAACACATGCCAGGTTATTTATTCATGTTTATAACATGAAAATGGGCTTTTGTGATTTACATTTTTTATTTTATTGTCAGGATAATGTATGGAGGGGTTACAGTTACATTCATCAGGTAGTAGATGCATTACTTCTCACACACTGATACCCCTTCTCATGTTTTTGTCCCCATTTCCCTCTTCCAACACCCTCCGAATCATCTTGTTTACCCCCTCTTCCCTTCTCTATATAAAATGAGCAAATAAACATATATACAGTATAACAGGTAACAAAGTCATAAACAGTGACAACATGAGATTAACCATAATGACAAAAAAGAGAAGAGAAATAACATAGTATATAAAGAATAATAATTACACAAGATAAGCTGCTTCTAAAATGGGCATGTTTTTTGTCCCTAGTATGAGTTTACAATGAATTCAGTACTAACATTTTATCAAAACCTTATTCTTCCTGATTAGTCTAAAAAGTCAGGATGGGAATATTGTAGCAACTTATCTGACACTTTTCCCTTATCAAATTGTGAGCTCAAAATTACTTCAAAATACTATTCAAATAATGTAAAGAAAAAAAAGTGTTGAGAGTCATATAACAATATGACTGTGTTGGACTATTTCATCAGAAATGCTAGAGAGACAGTACAGTGAAGGGGCTGGTTTGTTTATCCTTCAGCACCTAATCCAAATCACTAACTATAATCTTCCTTCATTCAAAGGCTTTTTGAGGACATTACAGTACAGCTTAAGCTAATTGAAACGGAGTGCATAAAAGCATGCCTCTACTTACAAAGCACAAATGACTAGTTGCAAATAAGACAGATATTTATTGTTATCCCAGATGATAGTCTGCAAGGCAGCATGAAAATTATCAGTGACATTTATACATATAGGAAACTGTGGCATTCAAATGAAAAATAGTGAAGGATGCTAGCACTTGAATGTATCGCTCTAGAATTGTTTACCCATGTGGCCAATACCTTGCTATGTGTAAAATAAGTTTTAGGATGCACTCTGAGGAGTTCTCTGCCACCGTTTCACTCTCAGATAGGCACCAATCGTCACTGTGAGTAAGCATTATCCTAAGTTCCTGGATCTTTCGAGATGAAACTAGTAGCACAACTCACACATGCATTACCTTTGGCTTTTTGTATCTCTTTGCCTTTATGATAATTTTATCTGCCAACCAGGCAAAGTTTCCCTCACTAAAGTGTCTTACCAATAGCTAATCTCTACTCTCCTCAGAGCCACTTTATAGACAACATTCCCTAGGTTTTAATAAGAGGAAAAATGAAGAATGTCTATATTCCCTTCCTATTGAAACCTGTGTCTATTAGAATGTGAACATTACTTAAATAGACTACACAAGTCTACGCAATGAACAATGTAGGGTTCATGGCAAACAAACACACAAGAAAAGCATGCTTTTCTATAAAAGTGTCAGTTCCTACACCTGTTCCAATATAGTCGGTTTCCTTTTATTCCTTCTACTTTCTTCCTGTTATTATTCATTTTCCACACTAGACAGTGGGGAGAATGTCTGCAGTTTTCAATACTGTATGAAAGGAAGAGACTATTCTTAGGGGGATGGGAGGGCCTAAAAGTTGCAATTATCTTGCTTTCCAAATGACCTAGGATGTCTCTATTTGTAAAAATGTAATCAAGCTCAAATGCATTTCACGTTCTGTTTCCCCTCTGAGACTGAGGAGGCCAGAAAGCCAGCAGCCTATGAACAAATCTCTGATGAATCTTGAAGATAGCCAGCTTGCTGACTCTAGCTTAGTTGTGAGTCCTACATCAGTTGGGCCTGTTGATCATGAGTCGTGCAGGATTACCTGAGTTGGTTCTGGCTGCACATCAAGCAGTTAGGCTTCTGAAACTGAAAAGTGGGTCTAGAAAAAAGTGGATATTCTATTATTAAAAAAGAAAAGATGATGTGTAGGGTGATACAATGATTCTGTACCTAGCAAGGATCCTGAAATATGGTTATGTCTGAAATAGTAAGTAGATAAAACACATGTTAAGTGAAAAAAGTTGATTTTGCAGGAATTTTGTTTTGTTTTTATTTTGTTTGTGCTTCTTGCCACACCAGACCATTAAACAGGCGGTACATTAAGAATTTTAGTTCATAGGATAAAGAAATCTCTATTCTACTTAAAATGCAATTGGGTGTCATCTTTATTATTAATGTGTAGCTTTTATTAACTATTGCTAGGTTATTTAATTTCAAGCCACAATAAAATTTTCCCAGCTGTTTTTCAGGAATCTGTTTATCTTTAGAAAGTAAACATTTAAATTTCATTTATGGTACTATTTTCTTTTTTGCCCATTTCTATCACAAGATTTGATGAAATCATTGTGTATCAAAATACTTTATTAAAGTTCATATTTGTCTTCTTATAAATTATGACCTCCTGAATGTTTTTAATTTAATTGTGTATTTATTTTATTTAAACAAGGAGGCAGCTGTCTAGGAATTTCTGTTAATATTACTTTGTACATTGTATAATGTAATTTATTTTAAATTATATACATTTCTTTTTTATACATTTCTTTTTTAATGTACAAAAATGTCTGTGTACAGTTAAGTCCAGGTTTGCAAATAATGTCACTAATCTTTATTCAGTAAATACAGATGGCATGTGAAGATGTAATATGCTTTTTTACATTTTCATATGGGCTATTTGTAAATAACTATATTGCTACCCACATAAACTTGAAAGTCATTTTCATTCTAATCACCTGTGTCTGTGTTTTAATGTGCACCCTTCACTTCCTAAGTGTTGATTCAAGGTTACTGCTGTTGTTCATAACCCCAGTTTAGAATATTTGAGAAACTGAAGTTTTACTTTAAAAGTGCTCTGAGACCACAAGATCACTGATCACACGCAAAGGCACTCTTGGTTTCTCAGAACCAGGCAGAAGATGGCCACATCTTTCAAACAAAGCACAACACTTCTTACTTCTCCACTCCTGTTTATCCACAGAAACCCACATCCAAACGTCAAGATGGAAGTTCACACATTAACAAAAATCAGAGAACTCTAGAAACAAAAGGAGAGAACTCTAGAAAGTTTATAAAAGAACCAGTGAAATTGGCCTGTGGGTCAGTCTCAAAGGCTTTCTGGCTACAAGCTGTCTATCAGCCATCACTGAACTGACAGCCGTCTAGTCAGAGGTCTCTACCCGCTGAAGCCAGAACCTACCCACTGGCCAGGTACTCCAGAACACACTAGTTTCCAACCCCTTGACTGCAGCTCAGTTTCAAGACCTGCTTCTGTCAGCCTTTGCAGTCAACTAAAGTAATCTGATGATCTGAGTACCTCAGTCTCAAACCTCAAGTGAGATGCCCTCCCACAAGATGGCATCTCCTTGCTGCTCTCAAAGATGTGAGGACCCAATTGATATTGACCTGATGGTGAAGTCAATATTCCTCCAAGTCCCCTCGCAAGAGTCTGCTGGTTTGTTGCAGAGGTTGCCTGACTTACCCTATGGTGGAACTGTTGGCTCTTTCCCTACCTCTCCTGGCCCAGGGGAGATTGGGGCTGGAACTATAAATGGGCTGCTAGTATTCTCTATCACCTTTCTGTTTCGCCACATTTTTCAGCTGCTGTGTTCCTCTCTTGTGGTTCTCCATGCTTTCTTCAGTTTTGCTCTTCTGAGTACAGTCTCCTCTTTTTTTACTTGCATGGTTTTTCCTCACAGAGCCCAAGCTGCTTCTCAGCCACCTTCCCTAGTCTTTCTTTGTTCCTTTTTTTCTTGTTGGTCGTAGAGCCTGAACTCTGAGCCTGGGCGCTGTCCCTGAGCCCTTCAGCTCAAGGCTACCACCCTACCCCTTGAGCCAAGCCCCACTTCCCATTTTCTAGTGGTTAATTGGAGATAAGAGTTTCACAGACTTTAGTGCGCAGGCTGGCTTTGAACCGTGATCCTCAGATCTCAGCTTCCTGAGTAGCTAGAATCACAGGTGTGAGCCACCACACTGGGCTTTCTTTCTTCCTTTCTTCCTTCCACCTTTTCTTCTTTCTCTCTTTGCTTTATTCTTTCTTTCACTCTTTTTTTTTCTTTTTTTGATGCTGGTCCTGGGGCTTGAACTCAAGGCCTGAATGCTGTCCCCGAGCTTCTGTGATCAAAGCCTGTGGTCTACCACTTCAGCCAGAGCTCTGCTACTGGCAAGAAAAAAAAAAACTGAAATAGGAGACCTATGAAATTTCCTGCTTAGGCTGACTTCAAACCTTCGAACTGTGAACCTCAGATCTTCCTGAATAATAATCACAGAAATGAGTCACCAGTGCCCAGCTTTTATTTTCTTTATAGCAACTTTATTTCTGTCACTGTGGTTCAGAGGTTGTCGCCACCCTTCTCCCCATGCACAATAAAGGCTTCATCTTCATCAGCTTTGTACATTGCTTAAAATGGTGTGCAGGAAGAATTGGAGCAATCAAGTAAAAATTCTAAAATAAAGCCTGGCGTGGTGACACACTCCTGTAAGCCTAGCTATTCAGGAGGCTAAGATCTGAGGACTGAGCCATCCAGGGCACAAAAGGACCTAAGACTCTTATTTCCAAATAACCTATTGAAAATGGGAAGTGGGGCTTGGCTCAAGGGTAGGGTGGTAGCCTTGAGCTGAAGAGCTCAGGGACAGCGCCCAGTCCAAGTTCAAGCTCCATGGACCACACACCCCCAAAAAACCCACAAAAATCTAAATTAAGTGAACTAAAAATTTAGAGAATCAAAATATTTTCAGATACAGGGTAAATAGCAATCAATAACACAGATGGCACTACAGTGGTTAATGAAGCAACCAACCAATGTTTTCCAAACTTCAAAGTTGTCAATTCTCTGCTGCTGTGAATAATTTTATTTTCATTTCACCTGCCAGAAGTATATTAACACAAATGCCTCATATGATAGTATCATAACAGGAATGATGTTACAGAGTAGTTCAATAAATCAAAACAGAAATGCCTTGGGGGCTGGCCTTTTAAAGGTAATGAGATAGATGTGGGTATTTCAGTGAGATGTGGGGTGGCGAGATTTGCAGAGCCATTTTGACCACAAGATGTGTGAAATTCTCTTGCAGCTTTCTCTTAGGTTTAATTCAGTTGCATGACCAGTTTTTCCTAGGAGTAGGTGAGGGAGTTCAGACTACTGGGAGAATCAGGAAAAAAATCAATGGACGAATTTCTAAAAGAATTTGTTCCAGAATTTTAAAAGCATGGCAAAAAAATGCAAATCAAAACAACTCTGAGATTCCACCTCACTCCAATTAAAATGGCCATTATCAAGAAATCTAATAACAACAGATGCTGGCAGGGATCACTACTGCACTGTTGGTGGGAGTGTAAACTCCTTCAACCACTATGGAAAGCACTATGGCAGTTCCTCAAGAGTCTAAACATAGAGCTCCCCTTTGACCTAGCAATTCCACTACTTGGCATTTACCCAATTGTCCAGAAACAAGGACATACTAAATCCACTACCACAACAATGTTCACTGCAGCATTATTCACCATAGCAAAGATATGGAACCAACCCAGATGCTCCTCAGTTGATGATTGGATCACGAGATGTGATATTTATACACAATGGAATTCTATGCTGCTGTCAGAAAGAATGACAGTGCTCCATTTGTAAGGAAATGGAAAGACTTAGAAAAAAATCATATTAAGTGAAGTAAGCCAGACTCAAAGGAACATAGGCTCAATGGTTTCCCTCGTTTGTAATAGTTAGTACAAACCTAGAGCTCTCCTAGCAAAGGATTACAATAGCTCAAAACCTAGATGCATAAGGCCATATAGGATGAGACTAAATGAAAGGATCTTCTGGATGTGGAAACAAGAGCTTTATATTACATGATTGTTGTTCTTGATATGCTATGTTATTTCTCATCTCCTTTGTTGCCCTTTGGCTAATCTCATATTGTTACTGTATCTGACTTTGTTACCTGGTATATTGTATATACGTTTATTTGTTTACTTGAAATAGGAAAGGGAAGTCGGGAAAACAAGATAATTGGGAGGGATAGGGAAGGGAAATGGGGACAAAAACATGAGGGGGTGTCAATGTGTGAGAAGTGATGTAAGCTTCATCTGGTGAATGTAACTGTGACCCCTCCATACATTACAATAAAAAAAGAAAGAAAGAAAAGCAGTCTGATAACACTCTTCCATCTGAATCCAAATTAATTTATTTTGTGGTGTCACTAACCAAATCACATAGTATTTGCTTCAAAGCAGAAATAAAGTGGACAAAATCCTTGGTTATTCTCATATTGTTACAGTATCTTACTTGTTATCTGGTATATTGTATATAAGATTATTTGTTTATTTGAAATAAGATAGGGAAGGGGAAAACAAAATGAGGGGATGGTGTAGGAGGAGGGATATGTGGACAAAATCAAGAGAAGGGGTATCAATGTGTGTGAAGTAATGCACCTACTATCTGGCCAATATAACTGTAACCCTTCTATTAATTACAATAAAAAAGGAAAGAAAGTGGACAAAAAAAGAATACAGTGACAAAGTGCTTCCCAAATCCTTACCATTCACCTTGGAATAATGAAGCAGACATGAAGGAGTTCAGTAACTTGTCAGCACACTGAGAGGTCATTTTCAAGCTATTCCTTGTAGGAAATAGTGTCTGATTTCCTTGAAGAGCAAAATGAATTTCAAAATCAAGAAGAGATGTGAAAACCTAACTAGAAAGCAAGTCTTTCACAAACACAGCCAGGAGAATAGAAATCCTGTCAACCACATCTCCAGGGAAGCTCCAGCTGTGCCACTGACTGCTGATGGATATGTACTCTTTATAATTTGTCTTTATGAAAGGCTCACTCATTTATAATATTTGTCTACAAGGGGATTTGCAAAATAAATCTATGCCACTTATCACTCCTTGCCAAAAGGTTACAAGTCCTTTTCCCAGATGCCACTGCCTTTTTCTCCATGGAGAAAATGAGCCAAGAAGAAAATATTCTGCATATAGAGGAACATTCCATGGATAGAATTTTAATCTTATGCCCTAGAAGATCCTTAAAATTAATTTGGGTTTGTTCATGAATTCCTTTTTTGTTAAGAATTTTAAAATTAAAATGTGTATTATTAGAAAACATGAAACCCTAGTCTGAGCTGTTTTGGCAGTGATCCTAACATAAATGCATATTATAAAAAGATCATGAAAATATTTGTTCTACAATAAAAGCTAAATATGCCTTTGATATAATTCCCTTCAGAATAGGTATCCTTTGGCTTTCAAAAATCAACAATTCCCAGCCAGAAACATTTAAATGTAATTATGGATTTATAATCAAAGCCAAGTCAGCAATAAATTGTATAGTGTCATACATTATGATATCCTGAATAGAAACAACTCACTAACATGTGAAAGCAGTAAAAGCAACGTCTACCACTAAAATGCTTTACATCTTACAAACTTTGTTTAAAAAATGGTGACTTTGTAGGGTGACTAAAACAGAAGCCAAAATCTCCATTGAAAGTTCCATTTTACCTTCTCTCAGGTCTCAGAGCAGGACCAGAGAACAGAAAATAAAATATGAGTAACCTTTGAACTTATGCAAAAGATACTAATACTTTAATACCATTTAAATGACTGGAAAAATAATTTTATAGTTTACTGCCTTACAAACACCTAAAAATGAAAAAGTTTCATATTTTACATATGAGGAAAAGCAAAAATCAATAAACAAGATATACACCATTTTTAATTTTTAAAAATCCTCTAATAATTCTATTTATCAGACTTGACTCTAACATGTAGAGCTAGATAGTTGAGACATAGTGCATTTGTGTGTTTATTTGTGTGTATGTGCGTGCGTGTGTGTGTTTGTGTGTGTGTGTGTCCATCCAGGTATAATTAGAAAAATATGATCAGATAGATAATGATAATAATAAAGAAATATGTGTAGAGATATAGAAAGACAAATAGATTATAGATAAATAGATATAAATAATAGATATAGATGATAGATACATAGATGATAGACACAGATAGATCATTCATAGTTATATAGATAGATTGATTGATTGATTGATTGATTGATAGATAATACACAGCAGGATCATAATTTTATGGGATATTTAAGATAGCCTCTCATACTTACAAAATTATGAGAGTACCATAAATAGACAAAAATAAAGCATATAACTATTTAAATTTTTAAACAATCACAAAGGTTTTAATAAATAAATTATGGCATATATCACAAGATGCTGCTTTTGTTTTTATAATCTGTTAGAATTGAAGAATGGCATAAATTAATTAGAAATCACAGCGTAGTAACAAAATACATTTTTTTGGTATGTGCAAGTATTAGAGCTTGACCTGAGGACCTGAGCACTCAAATTTAGCTTTCTCACTCAAGGATAGTCTTTTATCACTTGAGCCACAGCTCCACTTCCAAAATTTTTAGTGGTTGGTTGAAGATAAAAAATCTCAGACTTGGGCCTGAAGTTTAGCCTAGTGGTAGAGTGCTTGCTTGCCTAGCATGCATGAAATGTTGAAAACTTAAAGCCATTACCTCTAAAATCAGGAATGAAACGAAGATGTTTTCTTTCTCTACTCCTCTTCCATACAGTATTAGAATTGATACCTACAGCAATAAGGCTAGAAGCAAAAATAAAGGGGACCCAAATAGGACTCCTTGGTCCAGGTCAAAACTTTCTTAATAAAGGCTCAGAAACTCAACAAATTAAAGAAAGTTTGGACAAATGGGACTGCATTGAACTGCAAAGCTTTTGTATGGCAAAGGACATGGCTAGCAAGTTAAATAGAAAGCCTACAGAGTGGGAGAAGAGCTTCACTAACCATACAACAGGCAAGGGCCTCATATCTAAAATATACCTACAGCTCAAAAAATGGAATATCTCAAAAATAAAACCTCAAAGGAACAACCATCCCATTAAAAGGTGGGCTAAAGACTTATTTTCTCTGAAGAGGAAATACGAATGCCAATAGACACATGAAGAAGTGCTTCACTTCTCTGGACATAAAAGAAATGCAAACCAGAACAACTCTGAGATTCCACCTTACTCCAGTTACAATGGCCATTATCAAGAAGTCTAATAACAATAGATGCTGGCAGGGATATGGCCAGCAGGGATCACTACTACACTGTTGATGGGAGTGTAAACTCCTTCAACCACTATGGAAAACAGTATGGCAATTCTTCAAAAGCGTAAACATAGAGCTCCCCTATGACCCAGCAATTCCACTACTTGGTATTAACCCAATCATCTAGAAACAAGGACATACTAAATCCACTAGCACAATGATTTTCATTGCAGCACTATTTACCATAGCAAAGATATGGAACCAACCCAGACGCCCCTCAGTTGATGAGTGGATCAACATGATATGGTATTTATACACAATGGAATTCTGTGCTGCCATCAGAAAGAACAACATCACCCCATTTGTAAGGAAATGAAAATACTTGGGAAAAAAATCATATTAAGTGAAGAAAGCCAGAACCAAAGTTGAAACATATGCTCCATGTTTTCCTTCATTTGTAATAATCAGTGTATGTCTAAGATTCTCCTAGCAGAAGATCATAATAGTTGAAAAGCTATGTATATATGGCCATATATAATGAGGGCAAGCAAAATGGACTCCAGGTTATGTAAATAAGATTTTACCTTTGTGATTGTTGTACTTAATATACTATGTGAAGTTATTTCTTTTCTCTTTTTATCCCCTTATGGTTTATCTCATTTTGTTATTGTATCTGAATTTGGTACCTGGTATATTGTATCTATGTTTATTTGTTTATTTGAAATAGGGAAGGGAAGAATGAAAACAAGATGATTGGATGGGGTGAGGGAAGGAAAAATGGGAGGGAAACAAGGGGAGGGGTATCAGTGTTAAAGAAGTAATGCACCCACTACCTGACAAAAGTAACTGTAACTGCTCTATCCATCACCCCAACAATGAAATACAATTTTTAAAAGAAAGAGAAAAGAAATAATACTAGTAAAGTTGAATTTGTGGAACTTGATGACCATGTTCTTGAAGATAGTGATGAGTTGATGAAAGCAGTTTCCAGTTTTGCCTTTTGATTTAGGAAGGGTTTTCAAAGGGGCTTGTCATTATTGTTGTTTTTGAAACCAAAACCCCATCTTACTATGTAGCTTAGGCTGCCCTTGAAATCTTAATCCTACTGAATGTACAGGTGTAAATCACCCTGTCAATTTACTGGTAATTTCATTGCTTGGGGTTTTCATCTTTGGCACCAAGTTCCAGGTAGAAGAAGGAAGAACTGTCCTCATGAAGCGTAAGAAGTCATGCTGGTACAATAATTTGCTCCCAAGTCTCAAGCATATAAAAGTTGTAAAGTATAAAAACAATTCAAGAAACCAAAACTAAAGTGGGATCAATTAGACTAGAATATAATTAGCCACTTTGGATCCAATTTGAATGGTTATAAAGTAAGATCTATGAAGAAAGAAAGTTCTAGAGATTAATTAACACTGAAATAGAAGTGGCTGGGAAGATTTGCCAAATAACTCTGACTATATCACCCACAGTTTTTCTCTGCTGACAGGACAATAAAACATATGCTTAAATCACAGAAGGAGAAAAGACAAGCTGAATTGAAAACATACTTGGCAATAACGTTAAACGTCTAAGTCTTGAGACACCCAAGTAAGTCAGTAGAGATTTCTAGGAAGAAATCCTGAAATGATGTACACAGGTGAACTAGTTGGCTTCTATATGCATTTGCTTGCATTGTTTTTAGGTACAAGGCTAAAACAAAAGCTTTAGCTATGTCACAGGAAGAAGAGAAAAAGCAGATGTAGGAGGCATCAGCAGAATCAAGTACAAAGACATTGTGACAAAAGCAAGAAGCAGTGGGTTAAGCTCCTAAAAGGATTCATGCTTTCTTGTATGAACAGGGGCAAATCATAAGAAGCAATTGAGACTAGGGGGTTAAATCCTGTTCCCCAAATGGGCACAAACATAACCACTGATTTCTTTTATTTGTCAGACAGGGTCAGTAACTGTAAGAACAAAGGCTAGCACTCACAGGGAAAGCTTCAAGGACAGTAGGTAGGGACATTGGTACCAGCACGGCACATTCTAAACCTGGTACATTGAAAGTAGCATGCTCCTCTGAGCTCCTTTGTGATAGAGGACCCTCACCCAATTAGTACCAGACTTTAGGTAGATTCCGAGGAGAGTCAGGAAGGCAACAGGAAGCTATGTGCACTCCTTTATTTTCTTATCTACTATCTATACTGCTCAGGGGGTAGAAACTGAGAAATTATTCAAACCAAGGGAAAACGGCCATTCCAGAAAGAAACCAGGACTAAGAGTTGTGGTATAGAATCTCTAATTCGCACAATTCTGTCTATTTATTCACAGGTGTTGACCATTCTCAACAAGGATAAAAAAATCAGGCATCATGTAATTCCCATAGGCAGTCCCTGTGAGCTTTCTAATTCACATTGTCTGTAAGACCTGCTATGAATTTTCCCACTCCAACATCACATAAGGCCTATTTTAGATGATTTTCATTCATTTTCAATTTCTTGAATGATTGTATACAAAATGTCTAATGAACACAGATATTATCTACATTCATAAATATTAATGGCTATGAAAATACAATATCTATTTCCTGAAAGAAAATTATTTTGTTATTCTTTAATTTTTAATAGAAAAAATGAGAACATATCTAGTTAACTTACTCCAGCCACCTCCTCAAGGAGCCACACCTATGACCTCCTAATTCATCTCTATGCCCATTTCTTATCGAAAGAAACAGAAATAGGAAAAATCTACATGCATTTGCTGTTATATCTTGGTTTGGTTCCTGTGAAATGTTTCCTCAAAGGATGGCAATATTGAAAACACATACACACACACACACACACACACACACACACGCACACACACACCTCTTCCCTAGATGTTTCAACTTTAGACAAATAGACCTCAAATCTCTTATAAGATAATGACAAACCCCTCTGGGTTTCTGTGTGATGTTAGGCAATCTCAGGCAAATTAATTACCACACAATGCTTCACTTCTACTAGCTACATAACAGAAAGTCATTTAGAGGGAAGCAGCACTGAGACAAACATGCCATGTATATCAGAGGCTGTAACCATGCACAACAAACCCTAAATGGGCATATGAGACCTAGCTAGATATTTCTTGCTGCCTTCAAATTCTAAGTTACTAAGGCACAACAATTTCCCATTCCTGAGGTGGCAAGTGACAAGTTGCCATTATAAAAACAAAATAGACTTCCAGAATAAAATGCATACTTGCTGTTAAAAAAAGAAAACAGCACCCCCAACACCAAATGATATCCCTTTACAGTTGATGCCTAAATAATATGTTTGAGCTTCAATTCATGCTAGAAATGAACCCCTGTGAAGTGCACTTTAGCTATTTTTTTAATTGTGATAGTGCTTCCTCTTATGGTTTGGCTCCAGCTGCTTTAAGCTGCCTGTGTTGCTCTCTTCTGGCCTATGACTACCACATGTCTTTGCTAAACAATGGAAATTGAGCAACAAGTTCCTCTGAACTATGTCTCTGCCACAAATTTCTTAATTGGTGAAATATAAATCAAGATTAGCATCATGGTGATCAAATCCATACAGATTCCCTCTGCTTCTGTCTCCTGGTTCCAGGGACCAAACAAAGAGATCATCTTTTGTCATCACCTAAGTGGGAAAATAAGGAAAGGATAAAATTTGACTCCTTAATTGTTTAGCTGGGATCCGCATATCATCCATTCCTCCAATTGATTTTCGCTCGGGCTTCTATTTAATCATAAGCATGAGACTTTTCCAGGGCTCAGTGGTCCCTATATTCATCCCTAGGGAGCTATGAGCACAAACACGATTTGTAGAAGACTTGAGAGAAAGAATCTTTATAAAGCAAATGTACTGGGTGCTGGTGGCTCATGCCTGTAATCTTAGCTATTCAGGAAGCTAAGATCCGAAGACTGCAATTCAAGGCTGGCTTGGACAGGGAAACATTTCAAATTAAGCACAGAAAAGCCAGAAGTAGAGTAAAAACAGCAAATGAAACAACTTAAGGACAGTGCCTGGTCTTGAGTTCAAGCCCAAAACCAGCACAAAAAAGCAAACAAGTCATTTAATCAAAGTAATTCATAAATATGTTCTTTAATAATCAAAATTGTATTTGGATACAGATGGCTTATGCCTTTAATTTTAGTTACTTGGGAGGCTGAGAATTAAAGACTGCCATTCAAAGTCAACCTGGGAAGAAAATCTGTCACACTTTTCTTTCCTATTAACCAGCATCCTATTAATCAGCAAAACAGCTGGAAATAGAACTGTAGCTCAAGTAGTAGGGCAATAGCCTTGAGCAAAAAACAAAAACAAAAACAAAACAAAAAAACATCAGGGACAATGCCCAGATCCTGAGTTCAAGCCTCAGAACCATCACACACACACACACACACACACACACACACACACACACACACACACACACACACATATCCAAAAACACCAAAACACCTATCATCTACCTGGCAAGTAATCACTAGACTTTAGTGAATTCACTAGCAAAGCTGGCCCACTCTAATTTTATTTCTTCTATACTGAAATTTTTTTCTCAGTTTAGATATTCATCCATTTTAAAAAAATCTAAATGACTCAGTTTATGTCAGGATGGCCTAAGGTATGGAGTTTAAGCCCTCTCTCTTGTTTCCTGGGTAAAACCATTGTACTGCAAAACAAGCTCATTGGAATTTAAAAGCATCAAAGATTCAATAACCTCAACCCTCTTATACTTGCCTAGGTTTCTACAAATTAAGTTTTATTGATGTACATGCATAAACCAATAGTTTCTCTCACACACTGTCATGTCATATTCACACAGTGTGTGTGGTGACCGTTCCACATCCCAGCCCTTTCCAAGTAGCCAGGTTACTCAGCATTTGAGGGGACAGTAAGCAGTCAAATAGAAGAACCTGTCCATAGTTTTGTGTACCTGACAGAAAGCCTACTATTTAACACAACTGAGAGCAATTGTGTTTCTCTTTGACAAGATTGTTTGCATAAAGGTTTCTAGAGAGACAAAGTCCTAGGATTAATTTACTTCTGCTATCATGATGGACTACAGAGCAGCTGTCAGGCAACTGAAGTGTCTCCAATCTCCATCAGAAATCACTCTAAATACTTTGAAATATGAACTGACTGGCCAAGCCTGTTAACAACTCTGACAGGAAAAGGTATGATTGACTTAAATGAGAAACAAGAGGATCTGTCCAGGCTCCTCTTAACTGCTTTGGAGCCTCTAATTGGTGGAGGGAGGGAGGGAAAAAGGGAGGGAGGGAAAGAGGGAAGGGGGCAGTGCTTTCAAGAGCCACAGAAGTATCCAGTACATCTACAAGATGCAGAACCTGTTCTGTGAGCCATTCTAATGAAACTCATGATTTAGTAACACTAAGCTGAGCTTGATTTACAATAGATTGCTAGGTTAGGACACGAGATAATTGGTCACATAAGATCTTAGTGAAAAAATTAATGACTTAATATTGTTCTGAATAACATTCCCTTCGATGTTTTGCTTTGCTTTTTGTTCTATGTAGCTCAAGTTTAGAATTTTGACCAGGTTTAAAACTGATAGCTCGCGTTTAGAACCCTGCCTCTGCTACCCAGTGCTGACATTACAAGCATAGACCACCACATCCAGTTTTGCCAATTGTTTTTTGTTTCTTTGATACTTCAAATATATATCCTATATAATTATATGTCAAAATATTATATTTTATTAAAATATCTGCGGGGCCAGGAGTTTTGCCTAGTGGTTAGAGTGCTTGCCTAGCATGCACAGAGACCCAGTTCGATTCCTCGGTATTACATACACAGAAAAAAAAAAAAAGCTGTAAATGGTGGTGTGTCTCAAGTGGTACAGCACTAGCCCTGAGGAAAATCCCAAGGACAGTGCTCAGGTCCTGAGTTCAGTCACCAGGACTGGCAAACAAGCTAAAAAAAAAAAAAAAATCTGAGGGACATCCTACACTTGTACAAATTAGGATGGGCTAGAAATCTTACAAATAATTGTAAAAATTATTTTACACTCACTAAAATCTATATTCTTGCTTAATACTGGGTGAGGGGACTGTCATCCTTACTATTTAGGAAGTAAATATTAGACTGCAGTTTGAGGTCAGCCTGCAAGAGCACTTTGCAACATTCCATCACAACTAATGTAAAGATAGGCTAGGTAATATGTACTTGTCACTCCAAATACAAAAGAAGAATAAATAGTGAGATGGCTATCTAGGCCAACCTGAACCAAAAAGCAAAACACTTTCAAATATAACACAAGTACAGGGAGAAGAGGTATGGCTCAAAGGGTTAAATGCCTTTGTTTAACATCCAACACTATCAAAACTCAAGTGTTCTTAAGCCATATTAAGGGGAGGGGAAGAAAAGAGGTAAATTCTCATTTTGTAATTAGGAAAAATAGAATAAAGCTCATTAAAATTTTATAAAGAGAAAATTTAACTTTTACACAAATTATTCTTAAAAGGATTAAAGAGAACCAGGCATGGAAATGATGCAAATTGGCTCTTTGGGGGAGCAAGTTATAGATGGTTTTCATTCTTCAGTGTTTTGTTTTACTATGTATGATGATCCTATGGGAGTTTTCTTGCTTTTAAATAATACTTTGTTTGGGGATTTTTTTTTGTTTTTTGGTTTTTTTTTTTTTTGCCAGTCCAGAGCCTGAGCACTGTCCTTGGACTTTCTCAAGGCTAGAGCTCTACCACCTGAGCCTCAGCACTACTTCTGGCTTTTTTTTCTATGTATGTGGAACCGAGGAATCAAACTTGGGTCATCGTGCATGCTAGGCAAGCACTCTACCACTAGGCCAAACTCCCAGCCCTTAAATAATACTTTTAAGAGAGACTTTTAAATTATACTTTTAAGGTCACAGACATATCCCTTTACAATAAATATTCATGTGTATAGGTGAACAGGAATTACCTGCCCAAAGTGAATACTCATAGTTCCTTATCTTTCTCAGAACTTCTGTATCAGCTTATTATACAGATAATGGAGAAGTTAATAACACATTTTTGAAAATTCATTTTCTACGACAAAATGTCCCTGTATTTTTGATGGTCTCCCAAGAAGACACATGTTCTTAATTTTTGCTTTTCTTGCAAAATTATTTCTTCCATTATCCTACATTAAATTTTCACAGCAAATGTTATACAGCTCTTTGGTTTGTTCAACTCTTCAAAAGCTCTACAAAATTTAATACCCCAAAAGAAATAGTTTCCATTTTAGACAATTAAATGCAATTTTTCAGTTTCACTGCCCAAATTTGGAAAATTGGAGATGAGGCATTGCTTTGAACTCTGATAAAAGGAGTCATTTTTTTGTCTTTTTTTTTATTTCTGTTTCAAGCTTTCCAGTTCTGAAGTCATAATTGTGGGGGAAAAAAATGGCCAAGTTACTCCACTAGATGGCAGACTTGGGATAGTGTATGTAACAAAACTAAGTAATTTCTGAATATTATTCCAAAAGACTAAGAAATATCAACTCCACAAGATTGTAAAATGAGACTTAAAATGTTAAAACAAGAAAATAAAAATGAGCAAGAAAGGAATATACTCTTCTTTCCATGTCAAACACCTTAATAAGGTTTAATGAAACCTGTGAGTGGGAAAGGTTCCTTGTAGCTTTTCTCTCTTTTCTTGGTGGGTCATGGGGGTTGAACTCAGTCTGGGCGTTATCCCTGAGCTCTTCAGCTCAAGGCTACTACCCTACCCTTGAGCCAAGCCCCACTGCTCATTTTCTATAGGTTAATTGGAGATAAGAGTCTCAAGTCTTTTTGTGCCCTGGCTGGCTTTGAACCTTGATCCTCAGATCTCAGCCTCCTGAGTAGCTAGGATTACAGTTGAGGGCCACCATGCCTGGCTTGATTCCTTATAGCTTTGCAATGGTCCTTTACTGTCATCAACAGGGACTGCCATATATGTCAAGCAAAACTGGACAAAGAGAAAGATGTGGAATGAATTTGATATTGAGAGTAGAAGGAATACAGAGTATACACCGAGGCATACATTTGCAAGCCAAGATGGCAGACCTATCATGTCACATGCCACATCTCTTTTACCCTTCCTAACTTATTGTTTTAATTTATGCTAATTGGGACACATCATTACACCAACAAAAGTTACTTTGCATTAAAGTTGGGTGATGTCATGAAAATAGGAATTGGTTTCATAATATTAGGTTCTTAAAGTACTCCAAGGGTGTAATTTTAAATGTACCACAAATGAAACCAAAAATTAAATGTAATAGATTCAGTCAGATTGTTTCTGGTATTCATAAAAGACAACGGACCAGAATGCAAAATACATATATTGATATGAATAGTACAAACTACTCGGCCCAAAACAGGCACATGAACAGCAGCTTATGGGTGAGAGAAAGCATAGAAATTTGTCTTCCTTCTTCTCTGAGCGCAGGACAGTGCATGTCCTGAGCTGAAATGAGACTGGAAATGTGGAAGTAGGGATGGGAGCAAGGAGAAAAGAGTTTTATTTAATTCCAGCTTCTCTTCAACAATTCACTTCAGTTTCTCCTTAGCTTTTATTTTTACTTTATTTTATTCGTGTCCTCATGTATTCAGACTCTGTGCATAAATTACCTTCTATTAAAACAATAAAAGCATGCCCTAGCTATTCAGAAAGCTGAAATCTGACACTTGGAGTTCAAAGCCAGCTGGGGCAGGAAAGTCCTTCAGATTATCTCCAATTAACTCTCAAAAAAGCTGAAAGTGAGCTATGGCTCAAGTGGTACCTTTGTGCATAAAAGTTCAGGGACAGGACCCAGTCCCTGAATTGCCCAGGACCAGCAAAACAACAACAAAAACACACATGGGATGGTCCAGATTTCTCTACCTTAACTTCCTGAGGATGGTCTGAACTCTGATCTTAGAGATTTTGAAAGCAGGTAAAAGAGGAAATGGCAGGAAGAAACCAGGAATGTCCTCATCTTTTTGGCAAGTTGTATTACAAATAGTTTGAAAGAATAGTCAGGGAGAGCCTGTTGATGTAGAGTTGACCCTCTGCCTCCGCAGGCTGGGAGGAAGACTACAAACAGCACATGAAAGCCATTGGAATGTTTAGACACTGCTCTGAGATCCTATAGAAGGAATAAAAGAAATAAAAATAAAAATCAGTACTGCAGATTTCCATGAGAGGGTAGCATGTCCTCAGTTTTGAAACTGACAGTGCATTGCCAGGGTTTGTTTCCATTCTCCATTTGACATTTCCTTTTTATTTTTCCTTTTTTTGTTTCCTTCTTATGCTCTCTATGCCTTAACCACATTTGTTTCATCTGGGAAAGCAGATGCAACTGTAACACATTCCCCCTTAGGTGCAATTTTATTGGACACGTGCTCATTATGTACAAGAACACAGGAAAGGACAAAAGGACCCATGGAAATGACAATGGGGCATGAGGGTAGGGGTGATGACGTGCTTGAGATTGTGGAATAGCTTTCTACACAAAGGTAGACATTTTCTTTTTAATAAGCTCTCTTTACCTTCAAAAAAATCTATCTTTCCCTCTTGGGTGAGACCAAAACCTTACAGCAACCCATAACTTACAAAAATAGCATTGGTGGAGGTACTGTTCTCAATATTAATAAATGCTTATGAAATTTCTGTAGAACCTTGTTTCCAAAACAAATATTATATTATAACATTTTTTTCTCCTAACTAAGCACCGAAAAAGTACTGGTTTCAATAGATCATATAGCAAATTAAGTTAAAAGCAGGGTATTAGAGAAACACAGTTTTTATTAATTTTTAAAACGTAATATGCATAAAAGCAATATAATGTCACAGTAGATGTATTTTACAAATTTGTAGAAATTGTATTAATCCCACAAATTAAGATAAAATCTTGGAAATCTATCAATTCCATAAGCTTCTAACTATAGAAGCAATAGTGACTTAAAGGAACCTCTGAAACCTTACAAATAAAACCACTCACAAAGTAAGAAATAGGTTAATCTTGCTGAGTTTTGTTTTTATTTTAAAGTTTTCCAGTGGAACAAATCATGTACTAATAAAATCTTCCTCAACATAGAAGAGCTTCATTCCATCAAGCTACTGGCATCCACTAGATGCTAACCCAAGAATTCAGATGTGTAGGAAAGCAACCAAAAGGGTTCAGGAATGTATGACTTTTTTTTTTGTCTTTGAGCAAAAAAAAAAAATACAGAAAGGAAGGCTGTGTTATTCTTTTGATCACAAATAATAGAGACCCTCCTTTATTTTCTCTTGTGTTGCTCCAGGAATGAAGATGGAAATCGAGCGCAAAGCATTCTGGTCCTTGCTCATTATGATTCTGTAAAGTCCTGCCATTTAGAAAATGTGTCTCAATTTCTGTGGAGATGAAGCAGGAAGGTCAGACTGAGCTTTAATCAAGGTATCTCCCTGCTCTAGTAGGAAGACTTCCTTTCCCTCCCCTTCTATAAGTGGCTTTAATTTGTCTGCCTTTTTTTTTTTTTTAGCAAGGTGCCTGAAGCCATGTCAGGGCCTGACAGTGGCTGGTGTTCTCTTAATCCCTAAAGTCAAGGCAGTACACTGATGTTGTCATTGACAATTTAGTCCTGCAGCATTTTGCTGCTGAATTGAGAAGGATTTTTGTCACCGGTGTGTTATCAAAGATACATGAAGGACCTCACCCTTATGCCATGTCACTAGAGTTCACATTAATAATGTAACCCTAGCAACCAGCACCACCTCCCCCCCTCCACCGCAGTCTCTCTCAGGAAAGAAAAAGAAAGGTAAAACTCTTAAGTTCTGTGAGGAGGATTAAGCTTATTCTGTGGACAATGCAGGGGCTGCCATTCCTTTCACGTGAAGGATTTCCATGCCCCTCTCTCATGACTATTCCCCTTACTCCGATGCCCATCCAGCTCCATCTTACTCTTCTCCACTTCCTTTGTTTCCTGTGTCCTAGAGGCCATAATTGACTCGAGTGGGGGTCAGTAGGGACTTTGTCCTAGAAAGGAAGAAGTACTGATAAACCAGGAAGCTCCTGGGCAGTGTCACACATGTGGTAGGCTAGCTCTTCTCCAGCCTTGTTTTTCCGCATGCTACAATGTAGAAGTCTCTCAAATCGCAGTAATGTGTTGGGTTGTGTGAATCCAAAACAGAAATTGTTTTATGTACATGCTCAGGAACATTCTAAGACTCCATCCTGGTGCATTAGATGTGGAAGATGCTACTGGGTGGCACATCTAATCCCTGAGGAGGGACTCTTATCTTTGTCTCTGACTCACCACTATCTCTCCAGGTACCTTGTCCCTCCCCTCCCCTCCTCCACACCCTTCCTCCTCTGTGTGCTAATAAATCATTATTAAAATGGACTCATCTCTAGAAAGATTTGCAACACAAACATGAGAACCAAGAATGGCCTAGCTATAGCTTCGGAAAAACTGCCCTCTTGTTTCTAAGTAAACATCCCAAGAAGCCCAAGGAAGTTGTCCGGATGACGGATAGGATGGGCTGAGATATGACTCAGTGCTGTGGTACTGAGTGCACAAAGCACTGGGTTCCTTCCCCAGCACAGGGAAAGGGATGAAAAGGAGAAATGACCTTCTCCATGTCCTTCTTGTTCTCTACTTACTAGGCTTTTCTTAAATAAAATACTTGTCCTCTTGTGAAAATATTTTCAATTTAGAATATTTGAGAAATGAGGTAGCAGGGCTGCAGGCAATAGAAACAGCTATTCCCTCAATGCCACAAACATCTCCTGGAATTGAACCCAGGGATTCATGCATGGTAGGCCTGCACCCTACCACTAGGCCATGCTCCCAGCCCAGACCTAGATTTCTTTAAGTACAGTCTTTAATGGAGTCAGAATGCTACATTGACAGAGATGATCTATCTCCCACTCCAGTAGTCAGCCCCTCTGCCTACCCACCGTTAACATGGGCAGACTCAAGTGCCAGCAGCGCTTGATCTCTCAAATCTGGTTATAGCTCAGTACCAGTGATTCATGCTTGTAATCCCAGCCACTCAGAAAGCTGAGGTCCAGTGAGTGTGCTTCAAAGCCAGCCCAGGCCAAGTCTCATAGCTCCATTTATCTCTTATTCATATCTACACACACACACACACACACACACACACACACACACATACACACACACACACGCACACACACACACACACAGGCTGTAAGTGGAAATGGAGCTGTGGCTCCAGTTTTGGAGCAATAGGCTTGAACAAAAAAAACCCAAGCCCGGAGTTCAAGCCACCAGACTGCAAATAATAATAATAATAATAATAATAATAATAATAATAGAATATTGCTATCAGAAAGGTATTACTTTTGGGGGGCCAGTCATGGAGCTTGAACACCTTATCACTTGAGCAACAGCACTTTTCCAAAGTTTAAAGGAAGGTTATCTCTATGTTTGGATTAAAAATAAATGTGCCAAGAGGTACATCAAAACTTACTTTTTGGGTGCGGTGAGGGAAATGGGGGCAGAAGCATGAGGAGTATCAAGTATGAGAAGTAATGCATCTACTACCTGACGAATCTAACTGTAACCCTTCTATACATTATCCCGACAATAAAAAAAAAACTTACTTGTTTCCTAAGTTCCTCATCTCTATATCATTTCTTAACTAAAATATAGCAATTCTAACAAAAATGACTAGCTGTATGAATCCATACAACAAGAAGTGTGGTCATGGATGATGCCTTCATTATCTCAAGTTATCTGCATAGTTCTTGGCTCCACAGAGAAGGAGTTCTGCTCTGTCCTGAAACTGTAGTAATACGTCACAAGCCATCTGTTGTTCAGTACTCTATTCCACTGGTTGTGAAAGAACCCAGACTAGAATGGTTTAATGAGAGAAGGGAAAACTCTTCTCTGATTAGAGTAGGTCCAGGGGGAAGCACCCCAAGACTTCACAATGACCTTGACGTCTCAGCTGTTTTCCCCTCCTGCTCTCATCAAATGGCAGTGCTTTACACAGATGGTCCATGGCAAAAGAAAGCCGCCCCGCTTCAACATGCAGATTGTTGTCACTGTGTTTGATTTTGGTACCTGGTATATTGTATATGCGTTTATCTGATTTGGGGAAAGGAAGGGCAACAGCAAAATAGTGAGACAAAGGACAAAGGGCAAACCAATGCAACAGCAATACTCACAAGACAATATTTTTGGAAATTTACTTTACACTGGGGGGGGAATTGAAAGGGGAAAAGTGAGAGAAAAAACTGAGGGATAACAATGTTTAACAAGAAATGTACTCATTGCTATACTACATAATTGTAACCATTCTGTATATCACCTGACTAGAAGTAGAAAAGAATGAATACTGGGTGAACAGTTGATATATCAGCCAAACCTGAAGGAAACATCAACTTTTATTTGCTTCAGTAAGTTATCACAAGAGTATCTCCTATGGTTATTTAAAAAATAGTTTAATACTATACTCTTTAGGTTATAAGCAATGAAAACAAACCAACCTGCTTGAGTTAAAAAGGGGTGGGAGGAGATTGGACATATGATAATAGATTTCAAAAGGGTGAAGAAAGTTTGAATGACTTCCTCTCAGAAAGAAAAGAGTACTCTAAGAACACTTTGGAATTTTTTTTGACAAGTCTTCTGATAACAGATGCAGAACACAAAGCATAGTTTACAAAGTAGTACCCTAAAACTGCTAGGAGATAACTGTACACTCATGTCACAGCTGAATGCTTATTAGGCCCCTGAATCAGTCTGTAGAACCAGCATTTTGCGAATGATAGGGTCTGTGACCATTCTCATTATTCCCTGGGGTATCATCCCATTGCCTCACCAGTTTTCTGGGAGGTGGATTATTTTGACAGTGTATATGACCTTCCATAAATTCACAGGTGATGATATAAAGCAATAAAATGAATAAAAAGTAAATCCACACTCCACATATTTATTCTCATAGTGAACAACTGCTCTTCTCTTGAAAAATAGTAGAAGCCTGATTTATTTGATGCAATTACCACATAACTAGAACAAGGTTTGGTACCAATAGGGATTCAGAATTGAGGAGTTGGGTTTGAAAAAAAATCAAGCACTTCGAACAGGCATGCATGAGCAAGGGAGGAAATCTGACTCTGTGGCTGCTACCATCTATCTATCTCTGCTTTCTAGCAATCATGTTTAGGATTCTAGTGATTTAATCTCATACTGGCTAATAAAGGAAAATGGCAAGCACTCATGGGCCACTCCATTGACCTGATTACTAGGTACTTCATTCAGAGTAATATCTTCTGAAAGACTTCCATGAGCTATAATTGTCTTCATTAGCCTCATTCCAGAAGATTCATTCACACCCTTTGTCATGATATTCCAATCTGACTCTCTCAGCTAGGGCTGGACAGTGATTACTGCCTAGAAATTAGTATAGACCCTGATTTCAAGCCAAATTTCCTTTTTAGAAAAGGAGACCTCCATTTGTTATGCTGGGTGTCATGGCTACAAGGAAATCAGTTCTTTTCTGCTGTCTTTCAGGGACAATTTTTGGAATTGTAACTTTGCAGAGCATCCACCATCCATATCAGTATTTCTCAGAGAACCAGGCATGAATGTTCTGCCTTTAGTCAAGAAGATCTAGGAAACTACCTGTGAGGTCCCAAGTAGGTGATGAACTGAGAAATTCATTGTAATGAAAACAATGAGAGCATGTTGCCTGATTGCAAAATGATTTATACATTCAAAATCTAGACAGAGGATAGAGATTGTGGGTTTATAATCAGATTTCAGGATGGATTTAATAAATACCATTGGTTGCCTTTGAGTAGTTTGAAGATAGTGGCTGTCCAGGACTAAGCTTTATGTCTTCATCAGACTTCACCAGTCTTCATTACCAGTCTCTCATGCAGAAAAGGAAGAATCACATGGGTTGGCTCAGTTCTCAAACTCTAGAGTTCTCAAACTGGGCACTAGGTCGTTCCAGGAGGCTTTAACACAGATTGCCAGACATCTTCATCTCTGTACAGTACCTGTACAACTGCTACCTCATAAGGCTTAGGAAAGAGCAATGGGGAATTTTTACAAAAGTAATTGTTTCTCTTGCTAAGTTTTCCAGATACCCATTTGTGACCAGTTCACCATTATTTCTCCCTCCTCTCTTGCCTTGGTTAACTGTACATGGAGCATATTTTTGTCCCATTTTTATCCTTTTTGGCTCTGTCTGTGTACCCCATTTCACTCCCTTACTCTTATCCTAAACCAAGAGATAATCATATGTCTGATCATTGCTATACCTTCAGCATATGCCCTGGAATGAAAAGACACATAGAATAGATATGAATCCTGCATGCAGCCTGGATTTCACCACAGGAGCCATGTGCAAATGTGAGAGAAGAAGCAACGGATGCTTGCTTTCTTTAAGCAGCTGATATTCTTGGCATCGTTACAGCAGAAATAAGGAAAAGCAGATGGCATTCCAAGCAAATGGACCAGAGACATTGTGTGATATGCTTCTTCAAAATGTGATATAACATCTGAAGAGCCTTTTGATTTCCCTTCTTTTTCATTGTAGGTTAATATCCTGTATAGAATCTTTACTTTGGTACTACCAGCTCAACTTACTTAAGTTTTAGAAATGTTCACACTGTGCAATTCCAGAATTTTTGTAGAAATGATCTCCTGCTCCTTAAACCCAAATATCTAGGGCACTTCCCATTTCCTGTTCTTCCCCACCTGTCACCTTGACATCATTAATGTGATAAACCCATCTAGTGCATGCTCTCAGGGACCCCCCCCCCCCAGAGTGCACCAGGCTCCAGCTGCTTTGTTACCTGCTGATTATTCACAGCTGCGGCCTTTTGTCACAGGCTTCAGGCAGAAAGAGATTTATTTAGCATCGTCCCTAATGTCCAACTGTGTACCACAGACTGTTTGTTTTCTCTCCTAGAAGACCCAGGGTGTCACTCTGTACACAATCCAATACCTGTTCCAAATACCTAACCTCACACATTGCCAGAGAGTCTATTGACTATGATCTCTCTCAGCACGATAACTGGGTTTGATGAAATTATTGGCCTTCTGAAAAGCAGAAGTGGACTATGAAATGCTTAATTAGAATTATTATTAAAGCTGAATGTGGTGATGCATATCAGTAACTCAAGCACGAAGGCAGGAAAATCCTAAGTTCAAGGACAGCCTAGACAATGCAGCAAGTTCCTTCATTTGAAAACACAACCACCAGCCAATGAAAGCAAACTAACAAAAAGGTGCTTGTGGAAGATTATACTAGTGGCTAACAAACTACAATAAAAATTAAACAATGAAAATCTAAGATGTGAGGACACCATGGAAGCTTGCGGGGCACTTTCAGTGTCCCACTCCCCACTCTCTGTCAGTGGTTCTAAGTTTGACTGCACATGAGAAACATGTAGGAGTCATAAAAATCCTCTTGATGATGCAGACCACACACTAGATGAGCACAGATCAAACTCTTTTGGACTGGGACTCAGGCTCCAGTTGCCTTTAAATAGCTATCTGGTAGCTATAGGTGAAATTCAGCTACATTGAGAATCAGTCTTGTTAAAACACATTGCGGGGATCCATCTTCAGATTTTTTTGAGTTACATAAAATAAGAAATCATTTGTATGTATATCAAGTTCCTAAATGATGCTGAACCTAGGTCTGGGATGGGAGGTGAAATTCTATATTCTAGTCAAGATATCACAGGACCTGAGGCTACTTATTCTCAAATCACATACTGTGTAGCTAAGTTCTAAAGAAGCCATTCTTAAATCTTAGTACCTGTGATATCATTGCAAACCTGTGGAAACACAAAGCCCTAAACTCCATCAGCAGATTCTGGTTGAAATAGCTCCCAGGAGTGGGGTCCACACACTCCACCCTTAGTAGCACTACTTTAGAGCAATGGCTTTGAAGCAAGGATGATGTTTTTCCCCTGAGGGGACCTTCACCAAGATGTATTTTTTTAGCCAGTCCTGGGGCTGGAACTCAGGGCCTGAGCACTGTCCTTGAGCTTTCTCGAGGCTAACACTCTACCACTTGAGCCTCAGCACCACTTCCGGCTTTTTTTTTTTTTTGCTGTGTATGTGGGGTACCGAGGAATCAAACCCAGATCTTCGTGCATGCTAGGTAAGCACTCCACCACTAGGCCAAACTCCCACCCCCACCAAGGTGTATTTTGATTGTTACATTATATATAGGAAGTGAGGAGGAGGGAGAACATTACTGGCATCTAGTAGGTAGAAGCTGTGGACATAGCTAAGCATTTGACAATGCTAAAAAAGCCTTACATACAAACAGTCCTGCCCTGACTGTCCAGTAGATATGAGGAGGAGGAGGAGGAGGAGGAGGAGGAGGAAGAGGAGGAGGAGGAGGAGGAAGAAGAGGAGGAGGAGGAGGAGGAGGAGGAGGAGGAGGAGGAGGAGGAGGAGGAGGAGGAGGAGGAAAAATAATGAAATCAAGAGAGTCTAGAAGAAGCAAACAGGAAAGACTGTGCTACTCTGAAGACAAGTGCTTTTGAATAGATAGTATGTTTATGATGTACATAATCAAGTAAGACAGACAAAATATTTTGGCTACTTAAATATGACTCATAGTTATCTAATGACCGAATGATCAATGTCCTGTTTCTATCCCTGGGTCTGCGAGCTTTATTTCTATGTGCAAACAGAACATTTAGTCCCACAACTATGCATCACATTTCCATTTCCCAGATCTCTATCTGGTAGCTACACAGCTACAAAATGCACAGGTACAGCTTGCTTCCATTCATACTCTTGGCACCCATGCCTACTTTCCCAGGCTGGTTCTCACACAGCCCCCATGCCAAACTATCCAGGCTTAAAGATCAATGGTGTCAAAACAGAGACCCCATGCACTAGATTGTAGACTGTAGAGGAAGCCTGTTAAACACATTCAGCTGTTCCCCTCCAAGTTCAGATTTTATAATTCCAATGAGAAAGAATATTCTTGTCCCAACTAGTGGAAGTGTCCTCTCATAGATTAGTCAGCATTATTGATGGTGAAGACCTTATGACACACACGTGATTGCTGAGATGTGGCCCTAGAATAGCAGCAATAAAAGGCAGACCATGAACTACTCTGAAGGTCAAGAGAAGCAGACACTAACTAGCTTAGACAATTGCACTCCCTAGGTGTGGGGAATAGGAATCTCTTGCTGAGGAGTAAACACATGAATTCCTTCCTAGCTGTAGAAGTGGCTGGACTGCTGCTGTCATCTA
This sequence comes from Megascapheus bottae, assembly GCF_031878675.1. Taxonomy (NCBI): domain Eukaryota; kingdom Metazoa; phylum Chordata; class Mammalia; order Rodentia; family Geomyidae; genus Megascapheus; species Megascapheus bottae. The sequence continues at coordinate 56,054,767 of NC_143513.1, read as the reverse complement.
CCTATACAACTGGGAACTCACTCCAGGCTCTTGATGCTCAGGGAATCTGCTAAGTGTTTTCTGTGTTTAGCGAATTTCCTCACTTCTTTGAAATAAATCCTCACCTCTGAAGTAACTAAGGTTGCTTCTTTTCCATGAAAATGGAAGTTCACATACTGAGAGACAGGCATCCATGAACACACACACACCTGGGCAGATGCAGGTGTATGTATGAGCATGCACGCATGAACACCACACCACACACACACACACACACACACACACACACACACACACAATGCTATGTTGGCTCAAAAATTAATTTTCACTCTATCCCACACAGAAACTTATAAAACACAGAACATGTTGAAGTCCAGATGAAATTTGCCCAGTTTTAATAAATTATCTGTTGTATTAATTGTTCGCTACTGTATTAGCTAGTGAAGTATGTTCTTGAATTGTTATTTTCGTAAAGAGAAGTAATTATAGCTACTCTTCATTGAAGATGCTTTTTATCACAGTTCTGAATATCAGTCTGGCTGTACATATATACACACACGTGTGTGTGTGTGTGTGTGTGTGTGTGTGTGTGTATCATATTCCACTTTTTACTTTTGCATAGTTTTAGGTTTACATTATGTCAGAAAAGTACTAAGAATAGTACAAAGATTTCCTATATACACCTCACACAGTTTGCCTTATTGTAATTTCCAAAAGACAGTAAGGTAACCTCAGAGAGAGCAAGTCCTTATTGTAATGAATTTTGGAACAAAGACACCACGTAGGAGAGTGTATCTGTAAAGTCACCCGGCAAGACGATGTCAGACGAACCCAGCTAGAATGAACCACAGTGTTGATGAATGCGCCAGAGTGCTTTGTAGATTCCAGTGCCAGCACTCCACTGGATTTGACAACCGAGGGTAACTGAGTGGAGTATTCTCGCGCCATGTGAGCTCCTCCAAAGGCTGTGTCTCATTTAGATCATCAAAGGCATTGGCCAGACATCCTCATATTCCCTGTGCTTTGCACAATGCCAAGTATAGTGCAGATGGTTCCCAAGTGCTAAATAATAACACTGTCTGGCTTTCATGGGCTATTTGCACTACCGTCATTCTTTATTCTCATTCTATTAACTGCTAGAGTCTCTTCTTTTGATGAGAAAGTGTTATGGATGACAAGATGGACAGTGGGTTAAAAGATATCATCAGAACTAGAACTTGTTCCCAGCCATTTCAAACTCCTCATGGCATGCAACTCGGGTATAGCATAAAAAGTTTCTTAACAGCTCCTTCTTTATGCTAGTCGCAAAATTTACAGCTACCCCTCTACCTGCATCTTCTTGGGGATCCTGTCTGCCTTTGAGGACTCATCTGACATAATTCTACTCAACTATAATAATGTAATGTGAGGAAGAATTTTCTGCTTGGAAGAGACCATCTCATTTCAATATTCTGTGACATCTTTTGGAAACCAATATCCTCTGTAATAGGGAATGGCTGCAGATCAAGGACAATCATTTCTGTGATTTATGAGCAGTGCAGGCAGATGGTTTTTTGAATATTTGGCTTTTTCCCAAAAGCCTCATGCAAGCTAAGCTGTTGTTATCTTGCTGCATGAAAACCTCTGCTTCCAGGTGAGGGATGGGCTGATGTGAATGTGCCTTTGTACTTACAGAGGCAGAAGATGCTGTGAAACCAGGGAGTGCCAAGCAAATGTGTGAGTGTGTGTGTGTGTGTGTATGTGTGTGTGTTTCTTTAATTTTTTTCTACAGCTAGCAGCAATCATAACTACAAACCAAGCTGTGCCAGCCAAAAAGAGAGAAAGTGCCAGATACCTGGTCTGGAAGGTGAAAATGTCTCATTTTTCTGTGGCTATTAGATTATCAATTTTCCCACCTCAAGATCTGCATGATTCACAGGGAACACTATTAGTCTGGCAAGAATTAATTACAGCCCTGATAAAGGTGACCTTCTGAACAAAAGCAAAAGGCAAACCAGTCTTTCATGTGAGACACCTAGAAGGCTATGAAGTTTGGCTAGGTAACCACTGGAAATACTGGAAAGTTTCCAAGGACTAACAAGCTACACTGGAGAAAGTAGTAGTATTTTCTTTAATCTCAACCTCAGAAAATTTAAGGATGTTGAGCACTCCCTAACCTTTGCAATATAACCAAACAGCCAGTAATCAAACAGCATCAGCGGAATAGCTGATAAACTACAGATATGTGTTTCTCTCAGTTCTGAAGGCAGAAAATGTCTGAGTCAAATTGTCAATATGACAATCGACAATATGACTAATGACAGACCTTTTTATTTTCTTGTTTGTTTCCTAGATGGTTCTTTGGTGTTTTTTTAAGGCCACTAATCCAGTTTGTGAACATTCTGCTACCATGATCTAGTTGCCACCATACACTCCGCTTCCTTCCTTTTACCGTTACACAGGTGACTAGGTTAAACACATGAGTTTTGGGGGCGCAAACATTCAGACCACAGCACACATGCAATCAGTCAGACGTTCTCAAACATCAGCAGTTCTAACAATATGTCCTTTGTGTACAGTTTTGTTTGCTCCTCCACTTTTCTTTTTTTATTGTATCTTATTGTTGGGGCAATGTGTAGAGGGGTTACAGTTACATTCATCAGATAGTGGGTGCATTACTTCTCAAACATTGATACCCCTTCTCTGGTTTTGGCTCCCTTTCCCTCTTCCTATCCCCTCCCAGCCATCTTATTTTCCCCTTCCCTTCCCTATTTCAAATAAACATATATACAATATACCAGGTAACAAAATCAGGTATAGTAACTACATGTGTTCTTCAGCCTTTCTTATTTAGAAAATTGCTACCAGAAAATGTGTGGGGTCACCATGGGGGAACTTGAATGAAACCATGGGAACTTCAGTCCCACAACATGACTGTGTTTTCAGAAAATGTTTCCATCAGGAGCCACTCTCACTTTGTTACAACTTTTTAGTTATGAGTTAAAGTATAGAGTTTCAACACCTGTAGAAGAATAAACAATGAAGAGGGAAGAGACTTTTTCCAGTGCCATTAAATTGTCAACTTTTTCAAATGGCAAGAACCAAAGATTAATTTTTTTACTTTTATTTTTTTGCCTGTCCTGGACTTGAGCTCAGGGCCTAAGCACTATCCTTGGACTTTCTCAAGGCTAGTACTCTACCACTTGAGCCTCAGCACCATTTCCAGCTTTTTTCTATGTATGTGGTACCAAAGAATCAAACCCGGGTCTTTGTGGATGGTAGGCAAGCACTCTACCACTAGGCCAAACTCCCAGCCCCAAGATTAATTTGGGGGGGGAGGTTCTTTTTTTTTTTTTTGCCAGTCCTGGGCTTGAGCTCAGGGCCTGAGCACTGTCCTTGGACTTTCTCAAGGCTAGAGCTCTACCACTTGAGCCTCAGCACTATTTCCGGCTTTTTGTCTATGTATGTGGTACCAAGGAATCGAACCCGGGTCTTTGTGCATGCAAGGCAAGCACTTTAACCACTAGGCCAAACTCCTGGCCCCTCCCAAGATTAATTTTTTAAAGGCACATCTAACTACCCTTTTGAAGACTCAGAATTTTATTATTCATTTCATACAAACTTAGCAAATGTTCAGTAATTGCCTTAAGGAAGCTCAGGAAACATGTTTGAGTTTAGTCATGTCTCAACTGGCTCATAGTGTTATCAATATTTTCAACTTCATGGAAATTGATGTTACTTTTGTTGAGACATGTGACTAATTCTTAAAGTATTTTGGAGAAGCAAAGTATTTCTAATCATTTGATATTAAACAAATATTAATGCAAACCCACTTCTTGTAAACTCTTTTTTTTTTTTTAATGGGTCATGGGGCTTGAACTCGACCTGGATGCTGTCCCTGAGCTCTTCAGATCAAGGCTACCACCCTACCCTTGAGCCAAGCCCCATTACCATTTTCTAGAGGTTAATTGGAGATAAGAGTCTCAGGTCCTTTTGTGCCCCGGCTGGCCACCATGCCCAGCTAAACTCTTAAATCAGAGAAATTTCAACAAGTTATCAGAAAAGTAAGAAATTGCTACCTCCTCTTCCAAGGTTCTTACAGAGATATTAAATCTTCCTTCAGTCTTTAAGAATTTTATTTGAAGAGTTTAAAATAATTATGTGGTAAGAAAGAATGATGGGGTCCGGGAGTTTGGCCTAGTGGTAGAGTGCTTGCCTAGCATGCACGAAGACCCAGGTTCAATTCCTCGGTACCACATACATAGAAAAAAGCTGGAAGTGGTGCTGAGGCTCAAGTGGTAGAGCTCTAGCCTTAAGAAAGTCCAAGGACAGGGCTCAGGCCCTGAGCTCAAGCCCAGGACTGGCAAAAAACAAAAGAATGATGGAAGGGATGGCATCAAGATGCTTTGTACTGACACATTGAATTGAAACCCCTCTGTGTACCACTTAAGTTACAAGACTCTTCTAATTATTTCATGTTGTATGAAATCTGTGCTTTCTGACAAACTCGTTTTTCTAAGTAATAAAATGTGTGTATAGGGAGTTATCCTTTGTTTTATACCTATGGTAAGTATGAAAGTCTTACTGTCCAATAGGCATCCTCTGACACCATGCCTTGAGGTGAGATGGAGCTGTATTAATTTTGCCAGGTAGAATTGTAAGTTCAAAATGCCCAAACAATATCCAATTACACCGTGGGTAGACAGGGAGTGTTACTGCCCAGAATGTAAGGAAGCCTTGGCTTCCACTTCTGCCTTCTAAGACACAGCTTGAAACAGGAGATGAATACCCATTGGTTTCTGGGTTTTGAGTGTTTTTTTTTAACATTTACTTCTTTAGTTTCAAATCTGGATATAAAAGTCAGAGAGAAAAATCTAAGAAACATACTTTAGTGTAATTCTGTGGGTCTCAAAGTTCTCAGTTGTCAACCTGCTATTTACTCTCTTTCAATATCTGAGACCATTTTCCCAAATGAACTAATTCACTGTGTCCCTTTTCTCAGAGTCTACTTTTGGAGTAAAGTTAGAATAAAATAAGCAAAGAATGGTTTGCTGTGAAGGGACAAATGGAGAATATATAAATTTCATCCAGATAATATTTATGGATGTTTACTATTTTTTCCAAGGGATAGAAAACAAATAACTTCATTCCAAAAGTCTAAGAGTAGATTCTGATTAATCTATAACAATTTACCTTGTGACCAGTTTTGGAAAATGATGAATAAGAGAAGCTTGTTATTATGCTCTACAATACAACACATGTGAAATTACTATTGGCTAGCCTAAAAAGGAAAGCTGCCACAAGAAAGAAACTAACTCCCATGATTTCTGTAGAAATGCATGCCATCAGCCCAACAATATAATCTATCGAAACCAGATTGCTATTGCAACAGTCACAGATAAAAGCTGGGGCCCAGCAACTTGAGAAAGGGAAGAAAGAGAAAGTGAAGTTTCTAGTTGTTACAAATGTCAGTCACAGCCCAAGGGATGTAAAAAGCGCTGGATTAACTATTTCTCAAATGTGTGGTTTGATTTGTAGTTTAGAAGATGTGCACATTTAGCTCTGATTCCACAAGATAAAGTTAATGGTGTAAATCAGAGGTCAAGAAATGTTTTCTAGGAAAGAACAGATAATAAATATCACAGGCTTACAAGCTACATTTCTTTACAAAAGTAGTAATAGAAAGTATACAAATAAATAGTATACAACTAAATAGGTCTGTATACATCTCCATTATATATACAATAATACTTTCATTTATAGACACAAGTAACCCATTTGTGTAATCCAACAAGACTTCTGCTGCTACTTAAAGTAGTGGTTGCTTCTCAATTCTTCAATTTTCTTCAAATTGGTAAAAAAAAATTCATTAGCAAATAAAATGTCTATAAGCTTCATTAAAACTTTTATGTTTTATTACTTAATAGCACAATCTTTCTATAGTTCCCTTTTCAGGAAATGTAAGATCCATTGATTGATTCCTAACTGCTCAGATATTAACTTTCTGCCTCAAAAATTCACTTTGAATATCACCTAAAGCTTCCACCCTACAAAAAAAATGAAAGTGTAAACCTAAGGTCTGAAAACACAATAGGAAAATTCAGTAATTAAAAAAAAACCACTAAGCAGAGCCAAAGATGTTGGGGTCCTTCTCAGACATCTGGGAGGGGAGGTAAAATGGTGATGGAGCCCACAAATAATCCCAGGAACACAGACTCCAGAGACCAGGTGCAGATCTAACTTATACACAGATGAGCGGTGGCTGCCTCATCATACCAGCAGCAAATAGGGGCCTCCCTGAATGTGACTGTCAGCCAATGGTGTCCTGAGACACACCCCACTTGCTGGGAGTATCTGGGAGCCCCTGCTCCAGGTGGAAGCAGCCAGGGCCCTCAGGCTCCAGGCTGCTTGTATCACTGGGTGTGCCCAGGATTTTACATGCCTTTCAGCACAGAGTTGCAGGAGCATAGATAGCAACCTGGGCTTCTATGCCACTAGCTAGAAGGCCCCACAGTTTCCTGTTCTTTTTTTTTTTTATTTATGGACACTCATAATGGATTGTAGGATGGGACCCAAATGGTGCACAAAGACATTAGCTAGACGGCATCCAGGTAAGCCTGGATAAACTCAACCAACTTAGCTAAAGCAAACACAGGTCCTGCTGCTCTGGAAAAGAGCGAGGTGGACCAAAGAGGACTGGGGCTTTCAGATGGGTTTGGGGTAAACGGGCCAACCTCTTATGTATGGTAAAGAGAATGCCCTTGCCATACTTATTAACAAAAAGGCACAGCCCCATGTCCTCCCAGCATGCTTTGAGGGCAGACAATAGAGTTACAGTTGATTGTATTGTTCATAATCATACCACGGTTCCATGCCTGGGAGTCAAATTTATTACTCCAGGCCTCCACAATTGCTGTTTCTTCTGATTCCCATGCCAGGGTAGACATAGGATGAGGTAGCTTTGAGGAGAGTGTGGAGGCAGCATCTGTGGCATCCATATCTGGCAGAGCAGTTATCCAGGACGGCTCTTTTGGATAGGTCAGTGTCCTAAGCCGAACTGGTGAGATCACAAAGGTTGAGGCAGAACTCAGGCCAGCTGGCTGCAGCTGGCTGCAGCTGGCAGCTGTGTCGCTGAGAGACCATTTCGTGGTGGCAGGAACTTGTAGATTGCCTGCTCCTGAAACTTGAGAGTTAGCAGTTATAATGGCACACCTGAGTAAGAACAGGGCATAAGGCTCGGTATTTGGTCCTTCAATAGACATCTTTGGAGTCAAAATTTAAAAGGTTTACTGTAAATAAAAGGAGCTTATCTTGAGGCTTCATGCCTTGGGTACCTGTATCCCCCCTTTTATGTTTGTTTTTTAAGGGGGCCTAGGGACAAGAGTGGGCTAGTTAAAGTTCCAGGAGTGGAATCTCAGCAAAGATCCGTCTTCTGTAACTTCTTCAAGCTGACTCAGGGGCGTTGTCTCTATACTTGACCAGGTACCCTAAAAGCTTAGCCTGTTTTACAGATTGATAGGCACACAGCCTCAAGTTCACAAACTTCTTTCCTGAATTTGTCAACCCAAAATCTGCTCAATTAGGGCTTTATTGTAAACTACCCATTTATTTTGACAAACAATATTTAACTACCAACTATTATACTGACAAGTTCCTGCCCAGTAGACACGGACATTAGTAAGGCATGCTTACAAACTATTCTATGACCTCCTGGCTCTGATAATTTTGAATGGCCAAGCACAAGTGACTCTAGGATCTGCCACCATCTCTGCCATCCAAGCAGTGGCTTACTGACTCCGGATGCTTCATCCCATCGACATTTCACTTGCTTGGTTTCTGGACTTGAACTCAGGGTCTGGGCCCTGTCCCTCAGCTCTCTAGGCTAGCGCTCTGCCACTTTGAGTTCCAAAGCAACTCTGCCTCACCAGCACTCTGCTGGCAGATCAGAGATCACAGTCTCATGAGGACTTTGCTCTGCCTGGGCTGGCTCAGAACTGCAGTTTTCAGATCAAGGAGTCCTTTAAAAGGCCACTTTACTCCAATTAAAGCAACAAGGTGGTCAACACAGAAGTAGTCTCTAAGCATGATCTTCCCTGGAACTTCGTAAGGGCCAAAATTACATCTGAATAAGATCTGCTGTTCTTTTCTGTGGGCCCACTGGAAACTATTACAAATAAACTTACAAGGGTGGACTGCTGGAAACTGTTACAAGCAAACTTACAAGGGCAAACTGAAATTGCAATTAAACAATCATTTTTTAGCCCTAATTTTCCTTTTTTCTCTTTTTTGAATCATTTAGGATAACCTCACTTCCAAATTTTGTTCAGAAACCCAGCTCTAATTTTCTTTAAAACTTTTAATACTTAACACTTTAGTTAAACATTTCCCTTAAAATCCTTTTTCCTCAATTTAATACATTTTTAGGGGGCAAGTTTAAGAAATACTAATCATATCACCCACTTTACCATCTGATTTCCACTGTCAGTCTGCAAGGAAAAAACAGGATGAAGCCCTGTCCTTTCTAAAATAACAGACAGGCAAAGTTCTTTTTTTAATATTTTTTATTGTAATTAATAAAAGGGTTACATGATATTTGCCAGATACAATGTGCATTAATTCACATACATTGATATACTTTCACATGCCTTGGTCCCCATTTCCCTCCCCCCCAGACTTCCATCTTGGTTTTCCCCCCTTCCCCATCCAATTTCAAATAACAAATACAAATATATCCAATATATCAGATAACAAAGTGAGATAATGTAACAATATGATATACCCAAGAGACAGCAAAAGAGATGAGAGATAACATAGTACATTAAGGGCAACAATCATTCATTATATGGCTTTGTTTCAATATCCTGGAGGTCCTTTCAATTAGCTTCATACTATATGACCTTATGTATCAAGGTTTTGTTCTATTGCAAATCTCTGCTAGTAGAGCCCAAGGTTTCTACTGATTATGACAAATGAGGGAAACCATTGAGCCTAAGTTCCTTTGAATCTGGCTTACTTCACTTAATATGACCTTTTCTAAGTCTTTCCATTTCCTAACAAATGGGGCAGTGTCGTTTTTCCTGACAGCAGCATAGAATTACATTGTGTACAAATACCATATCTTGTTAATAAACTCATCAACTGAGGGACATCTAGGTTGGTTCCATATCTTTGCTATGGTGAATAGAGCTGCAATGAACATTGTTGTGCTAGTGGATTTAGTATGCCCTAGATTCTGGATGGTTGGGTAAATGTCAAGTAGTGGAATTTCTGGGTCATAAGGGAGGTCTATGTTTAGCCTTTTGAGGAACTGCCATACTGCTTTCCATAGTGGTTGAACGAGTTTGCACTCTCACCAACAGTGTAGTAGTGATCCCTCCTGGCCACATCCCCTTCAGAATCTGTTGTTATTCATTTTCCTGATCCTGGCCATTCTAACTGGAGTGAGGTGGAATCTTAGAGTTGTTTTGATTTGCATTTCTTTTATGACCAGAGATGTTGAGCATTTCTTCATAAGTCTATAGGCCATTTTTATTTCTTCTTCAGAGAAGACTCTCTTTAAGTCTTTGGCCCATCTTTTAATGGGATGGTTGTTACTTTGGAAATTAGTTTTGGAGTGATTCAATTTTTTGAGCTGTTGATATATTTTAGATATGAGGCCTTTGTCTGTTGTATGGTTGGTGAAGATCTTCTCCCACTCTGTAGGCTTCCTAATTAATTTACTAGCTATGTCCTTTGCCATACAAAAGCTCTGCAGTTTAATGCAGTCCCACTTATCCAGCCTTTCTCTGATATGTTGTGACTCTTGGTCCTTATTAAGAAAGTTTCTACCTGTGCCAAGGAGGCCTAGTGTATCTCCTATTCCTTCTTGTAAAGTTTTCAGTGTTTCAGCTTTTACCTCCAGGTCTTTGATCGATTTGGAGTTAATTCTAGTACAGGGTGACAAAAAAGGATCCAACTTTAGTTTTCTGCAGGTGCTTAACCAGTTCTGCCAGCACCACTTGTTGAAGAGGCTATCTTTCTTCCATTCTGTTTTTTGGCTCCCTTGTCAAAGATTAGGTGTCCATAGGTCTGTACTTTAGTATCTCGGTCCTCAGTTCTATTCCATTGGTCTTCAGGCCTGTTCTTGTGCCAGTACCAAGCTGTTTTGATAATTATAGCTCTTTAATAGACTCTAAAGTTTGGAATTGAAATTCCTTCAGCGCTGTTCTTTCTGCTAAGAAGTGTTTTTGCTATACGGGGTCTTTTATTATTCCATATGAAATTTTGAATTGCTTCTTCTATTTCTTTAAAGAATGACATTGGGATATTGATGGGTATTGCATTGAATTTGTAGATAGCCCTTGGTAAGATTATCATTTTCATGATGTTAATTCTTCCAATCCAGGAGCATGGGAATTTTTTCCATTTCCTCAGTTCTGCTTTAATTTCCTTTTTCAGGGTTTTAAAGTTTTCATCAAAAAGGTCCTTTACATTCTTAGTTAAGGTAATTCCTAGGTACTTTTTTTCTTTGAGGCTATGGTGAAAGGAGTTGCTTTCCTGATTGTTGCCTCATTCCTCTCACTGTTGGCATAGAGGAAGGCAGTTGATTTTTGAGGGTTAATTTTATAGCCTGCTACCCTTCCAAAGTTTTGAATCAGCTCAAGGAGCTTGGGAGTAGAGTCTATTGGATTCTTTAAATACAGAATCATGTCATCTGCAAAGAGGGATAGTTTTACTTCCCCTTTCCCTATTTGGATCCCCTTTATGCTTGCTTCTTGCCTTATTGCACTGGCTAGGAATTATAATACTATGTTAAAGAGGAGTGGAGAGAGTGGGCATCCTTGTCTCATTCCTGATTTTAGAGGGAATGGCTTTAACTTTTCGCCATTAAGTATAATACTAGCTGTGGGTTTGTCATACACAGACAGGCAAAGTTTTTGAAACTGATAAATTCACATTTAAATTTCTGATACTTTTCTCCAAATTTAAACCCAAGGAAATAAATTCCAAGTTCTCTAATGCCTTTTTGCGAAAAAGGATACACTGTTTACAATGTAAACAGCTCTATGCATCACTATATTAGACTTTAAAGTATTCCTCTTTAAAACTGTACAATAATCCCTTGAGGTATTTGACTTTTCTTGGAGTTTAGACTTAAATTTAACCAACTGCCCCTTTTTTGTTTGTTTCGATTATAAACTCACCATTGTTTAATCTTGAACATGCCCACTCACACTCATTCACACTCAAACAGCTTAAAGTGCACAAAATTAATATCAGCCATACATTTCCCGAAGTTTTCAAGAGATTCAAATAGATAACAAAGATGTGTGCACACACACAGTAACCACAAGGATCCATATTTAGGACTGGTACTGTTGTGCCAAGATTGTCCCATGTTCTGGGAATGACTCCCTCCCCTCCCCACCTTGCTTAGGGCCCTTGTACTAGGAATCAAAAACACATGCTCCCGGAACTAGCCCGAACTTGAACTCCAGGTGGCAACGCCCGAACTTGAACTCCAGGTGGCAACCGCCCAATGCTCAGTGGTTAGACACCTGAGCTCTGACCAATCCTGAAGCGACCAGTGGTTCGAAGTTACCAAACAACCAATCAGGTGATTGTAACTATGGAATTCCCCTATAAAAAGCTGTGTAAAACCTTTGTTTGGGGCCTCTTAGCATTGCTGGCTACGGGCATGTGGAGGTCCAAGTTCGAACTCGTAATAAATGACCCTTGCCTCTTTGCTTTGACCTCGGCCTCTGGTGGTTCTTTCAGGGTCCTAGGAATTCAGGTACAGCAGTAAATTTCAAAGACAAAACCGGAAAAGAGAAAAATACCTAAGGAAAAACAGGTAACATGAACAAGACAGAGAGGCAGAGACTTTTAAGTAACCTCCAAACTTCTGATGGCATGCCTGGCCTTAAACTATCAGAGTAATGGAAAGACTATGGGGCCCTGAACTCAGGGGGCACCTCCCCTATGGAGATTTCCATTTTTTGGTAGCCGTCCGGCAGAGGCCAAAGGAAAAAGGGAAAGCAAAACCAAACATTGACAGTAATTCAGAACTCATAACAAGAAAATTGGGCTCAGTCGGATACACTTAACACAGAAACATGAACTCAGCTGACTATTCTCACCAAACAGCTTATTTAGATTTAGACATGTCGGGGCTGGGAGTTTGGCCTAGTGGTTAAAGTGCTTGCCTAGCATGCAGGAAGACCCAGGTTCAATTCCTCAGCGCCACATACATAGAAAAAAGCCAGAAGTGGTGTTGAGGCTCAAGTGGTAGAGCTCTAGCCTTGAGAAAGTCCAAGGACAATGCTCAGGCCCTGAGCTCAAGCCCAGGACTGGCAAAAAAAAAAAAAAAGAAAAAGAAAAAAAAAAAGATAGATTTAGACATGTCTTACCAGTGGGACTCGAACCCACATGTCCTCTCAGACATGTGGTTATCGACATGTGGGTTATCGACAAGATCCCCAGAAGGGCGTCAAGGCATTCCCTTGACCACCCAGTCCATAGAGAGCTTGCTGCGTCCAGCTTTTCCTGTCTTGTTTTAGGCCCACAGTGCACTTTCTACCAAAAAGAAAAAAAATACAGACATACAGGGGGGTCAACTGACTTCTACTTACCTCCGGAGGCCTTTGCTTTTAACCTGGGCATCTTTTCCAAAAAACGTTGTTATAGGAAGGGCGGTAAAGGAAAACCACTGTTTACAGAAAAAAAGCAACCCTTTATCCCAATAGCATAAATATACAAATTATTAGGTTGGGTGGCCCCCATGGGCTGCATATTATTTTCTGCACGAAGATCATGAAGAAACTTGTGTTTGAACAAAAATGGGGAATTGTGAGGCTATTCCTGTATTAATTTTAGTAGCTCCAATTGTTTTTCCTGCCAATAGGCAGGGTCATGTGATTTCCAAGTTAAGGGGGAAATGGAAACCTTGGGAGACTGTGGCCCCTAGAATTGGGGGAGTAGTTTTATGCCAATTTTCTCATAAATAATGTAGTCATCATAGAATGCCACAACATCCGTATCTTGTAAAATGTTTCTTCCAAGGGATTATTGGGCTGGTCCTCTAAGACCAGCAGCTGAATGGCTCTCGCCAGGGCAGAGGGTTTGCTGTTTGCGAAGATGCTGCTAGGTCAGCTAAGGCCTGGAGCCGAATTTCTAGAAGGTAAGCACTTCCTGCTTCCTAAGGCAAGTTCGTTTGGCTCCGGTATCTATTAAGGCCTGGAAGGAGATTTGAATTCCAAAGAGAAGTCTGTTTCTTCAAAGAAAAGTATGTAACTAAACCAAAAAGTAGTCTCTTGAAGAAAAACTTACAGTAAAGACTTTTCATGTTTTTTTGAAAGCCTTTCAGGCTGAAATTTCCAAAAGCCTGCTGGCTGTACACAGTGTTAGAATACAACTGTGATTTAGAAACCCCAGGCAAGCTTATATAAAAAGGTACAATATGTCTGAGTATATTTCTTAGTCATGGGTAAAGTAATCTGCAATTGCACAAATTACAATTTGACCAGAACCCTGATGCTAATTGTAATACAAGGCATAGTGTGCTTGAGGTTTAATTTACACCAAATAGAGAAGAGACATCCAGTACTGGGCTTTGAATACTGTGTTGGAATTCCATAACAAAATAACATGCTACAACCTCATTGTTCAGAAGCCCCATCGGTATCTCTGTGGAAATTTTGTAACAAATTACTGACAAGAGTTGGCCCTAGTTAATCAACAATCATGAATGCCATCATTGCCTATGGTTACAAGGCTATAAAGTCAAAGAATAACACACACTTGGATCTTGTTCACACTAAATTACTATGGAACTGGGGCCAATGACCAAAATACCTACAACTAAATCTTTAGATTGCCCTCTAGAAAGTACTTTTCTTTTTGTCCGGAAGACAATGTAAAATTGAGCAAAATTTTAAGCTAGCAAGTTGTTTTTCTTTCTTGGTATCACACATATTTAACTTTCCATCAATTAATTGTTTTCCTTATCAGCAATTACATTTTCCATCAAAGAGTACACAATTTTCTTAGGCAATTTCTTTGGACATCCCATAAACTGAATTATCACATTCATGTAGTTCTTGATGCTCAGCAATGTATAGCTACACAGTATAGTATAATTTGACAGATTTGAGCAGACACATAAGTACACACCACCTTTGGTCATTTATCAAAAAATTACAAGGAAGGATATAATAAAGACATTTTCAGAGCCATGTTGTTTGGTGACTATTCACCACAATCAAGTATGGAAAGAGCCCAGATGCCCTACAAAGGATGAATAAACTCCAAATGCAACCCCCTCACACACACCTCACACCACACATGCACATAGACACACACACACACTTTTTTTTAAATTTTATTTATTTTTTATTGTAATTAGTAAAAGGGTTACATGATATTTGCCAGATAGAAGGTGCATTAATTCACATACATTGATACCCTTTCATATGTCTTGGTACCCATTTCCCTCCCCCCCCACCCCCCACCCGTCTTGGTTTTCCCCCCTTCCCTATCAAATTTCAAATATTCAAATACAAATAAATTCAATATATCAGATAACAAAGTGAGATACTATACCAATATGAGATAACCAAGGGACAGCAAAGGAGATGAGAAACAACATAGTACATTAAGGACAACAATTATGCATTAGGAAGAACAATTTACAAGGACTTGGAAAAATATTTATTGAAGCAAGCCAGGCTCAGAGAAACAAAAGCTAAAAGTTTTTCTCTATTAGGTGGAAGTTAGGTCTATATTATAAACACAGATGAAAATACAAGGCCTGGGTGTGGTGGCTCTCGCCTGTAATCCTAGCTACTTAGGAGGCTGAGATCTGAGGATCGCGGTTCAAAGACAGTCCAGGCACTAAAGTCCATGAGACTCTTATCTCCAATTAACCACCAGAAAACCAGAAATAGTACTGTGGCTCAAGGGGTAGGGTGGTAGCCTTGAGATGAAGAGCTCAAGGACAATGCTCAGTTCAAGTCCCATGATTGACAAAAAAAAAAAAAAGCAAATACACACAAGGTCATAGACATAGATACATAAATATATTGTCTAAAGAATGTCATAATCAGGGGAGGATGGCAATGGTGCCAGACCTCTGTACAACTTCCACTTTACCAAAATGAATACCAATGACGTGTGTGGTCCGTGGGGGAAGTCAAGGAGAAGGGAAGGGTAGGAAAACACAATCATAATCGTCAATGCACATATATGAGCATGGAGGCAGGTTACGTAAGGGGACAGATGGGATGGCAAGAGCTAGGGGAGAGCCATGGATGGGATGACATTGATCACGTCACATTGTACTCATAAAGTGACATGTTGATTTGAAAGTCCTGTGTAAAATGACTTAAAGATCTTAAGAGAGAGAGAAAACACAAGTTAATCTGCTCAGGGAAAGTTACTCTGCAAACACTGAGGCACTTGGCAGTGTCAGGTTAAGGACAATGGAGGCACTAGTTAGGTAGGCACCTGTGAGACCAACTCCCATTGGCTTCCAGCTCATCACAAAAAGACTTGAAAGCACAATGCTGTTAAAAAAAAAAAGTAAGTCCAAATTTGGAGGGCTGGGAGATGAGCAATACAAGACAGTTTCTATAGAGGCAGGGACAGTTCAGTTTCAAACATCTTCATGCTGCTTGAGTTGTTGAGAGCTGGAGTGAGATTCCATAAGGGAAATAATCAGGATATAATTACAAAGATCCTGTAATCATATGATCCTAAAGAACCATGTCTGGGGTCACAAGAAGGCTATGGTTAACTCACGGGTAAGACATCAGTTATCAAAAAGAAGGCATCTGGCTGTTATTGGTAATGAGCTCACAACCACTCATTGTGAATTGATTATTTTGGATTTCCCAATAAAGAAGTCTGAGAGAGGCAGGTGACTCATTTAAGACTTTTTAGTTACTTGGTAGAACTACAAAAAGCCAGCTTGGGTTTTTAGTTGTCCATCCAGCATTATTTCTACTCTAATACAACACCACTTCTGCGATGAACAGAGTTGCATGATGTCATAGGACACACCTAACTGGTCTAAGAGATGTAACAGGATCAAAGTCAAATTAAATGTTTCACTTCAGTGCTCTAAACTTCCCTAGAACTTACACTGGCTGGCTGTGGAATGACATTAATAGTAGTTACATATACATCTCTGGGCTTCCAGTGTTTCACCTGTATATTCCATGCCCTCAGGCCATTGCAAACCTCTCCAGGAACATGGCAGAGGCCCAAAACCATCTCAGTGGTCTCACTGGCTGTTTCTTCTTATGAGGTAGCTTATCTTTCCAGTGATGTCTACTGCCCTGAAGCCACTTGAGAGCAGTGCCTTCCAGGGAAAATGTTAATACTCATCTTCCATGAAAATGCTGAGGACTGGCCAAGCTTGGAATCAAGGGAGACCTCCTCTTATTTCAATCTCAGTGGCAGGCTAGAAAGGTAACTCTAACAAAAGCCACGTAGCAGAAGCAGATGGCCTAATTCCATTGACTTTCTTCCCTGATGTCCTGCAGTATTTTTCCACTATTTTTTTCTTGGCATTTAAAACTCATCCCACCTTTTATCTCCACAGAGTGCAGTCTCCTTTCCTATGGTTCTTGAATGACATCTTCCTTGTCAGTTCACCTCCCTAAGAAACAATTTTCTCTGATAAAGGTGACCTGTGCAAAACATTCCAGAGTAATAAACTCTCAAGGACTCAAAGAGACTCTTGGGAGATTCTTCATTCATTCATTTTGTAGCCTGCAGTAACGACAAAGCACTTTCCTTGCCCCATGTCTTCTGGGATTCTTGCACATGATTTACTTCCTGGTGCCAGGGTTCTAAGCTCAAGAGAGAGGTGTGATGAATGGACAATGAAACCCCTTCTCCATCCTGCCTTCATATGATCAAGCCACTTACTTGGAAACTCTCTCAGAAAAATTATTTATTTACTTATTTATTATTTATTTATTTTGGTCAGTACTGCGGCTTGAACTCAGGGTCTGGGCACTATCCTTTAGCTTCAAGAATAGAAATCTATCACTTGAGCTACAGCTCTGCTTCAGACTTTTTGGTAGTTAATTGGAGATGAGACCCTCACCAATTTTCCTACCTAGGCTAGCTTTGCCATTACTGCTGGCCTATAATCCACTAAGTGGATTTCCTGGTACCACATACAAAGAAAAAGCCAGAAGTGGTGCTATGGCTCAAATGCTGGAGCACTAGCCTTAAGAAAACTCAGAAGCATTGCCCAGGCCCTAAATTCAATCCCAGAACTGGAAAGAAAGAAAGAAAAAAGAAAGAAAGAAAGAAAGAAAGAAAGAAAGAAAGAAAGAAAGAAAGAAAGAAAGAAAGAAATTGTACAAAGGGGCCAGGCACTGGTGGCTCATGCCTATAGTCCTAGCTACTTAGGAAGCTGAGATCTGAGGATTGTGGTTCAAGGCCAGTCCAGGCAGAAAAATCCATGGACTTTTATCTCCAATTAACCACCAGAAAACCAGAAGTGGAGCTGTGGCTCAAGTGGTAGAGTGCTAGTCTTGAGCTGAAGAGCTCAGGGGCAGAACTCAGGCATAGTGTTCAAGCCTCATAGTTGGGGGGTGGGGAGGGGAGAAAAGAAAGGAAGAAATTGTACAACAGAGTTGCCGTTTAACCTAGCAGTCTGTGAATGTAATGCATCTGACATTCTCATCCATCCCTCCTAACTCACCCACTTTCCTCACTCTACTTAATACTGAGGAATATACATTGAATTTGTTTTTATCAGCACCACAGCTTCAAGGTAGAGAAAGTACCCCCACTGCGTACTTGCATTTCATTGGGTACTGTATGTTGCTATTGTTGCTTTTTGGCATCTTGTAAAAAAAAATGTGATTTTGTTATTCCCCACAGCAATCTCCATGCAATTAGTTATTATTTACTCATGGTTTAATGATCTGAGCACTCTAGAGACAGGTAAAGTATTCACTCACATTTTCTAGAAGGAATTGGTTACTAGGACTCATGTCAGATATAAAACCACCACAGAAGACAGAAAGTTTACTCTGAAAAAGCCAAGTCCTGTGGGAGAGAGAGCAAGTCACACAGAGAGGAAACAGGCATTTCTCTATCAATTCTTCCCTACCACACTCAGGTTAGTGAATGAGCAGCTGTGCTCAGCCAGTGTTAGAAAACAAGCCAATTGGCCTGGCAGCTTGGGACAGCTTAATTTTTGGAGGTCATTCAATCTTGCTGGTATAGAAAATTGTGTTGACATTAACAACAAAAAGACTATAAACTCTAGGGCCTTCTACTTTTGGTTATAGGATGTTGAAGACTTATAGTAAAGTCACTTAATGCCTCCAGATCTTAAGGACTCATGAGAACTACTTTAGGTGTTGTGAAAACTGGTCAGTTGCTATGTTTTGAAAGGTGGTTATTATTTCTGAAGAAGGAAAAACTGTGTGAAGGAAATGACTACTAATCCCACTAAGGAGGCCTCCACCAGGAAAGAAAAGACAGGCAGGACGCAGAGGGAGTATTTGCTATGAGATTTTACCAGAGTTAAGGTATGAGATTCTCATTTTTCTCCATCACCAATAACAACCATGACTAATCAAAAAAGGCAAATACCCTACTTCAAGAATTTTGCTAATGTTAAATACAGACTTTCTCATTTCTTATTCATGACTTAGTACACACATATAGCTCTTGGATATATGATAAACAAAATAATTATGCACAAAATGTGTCACTTCTTACTAAGAGAATTTCTAAAGAATACTTGCTTAAAGCTTTCACTCTAATGTGATAGAAGATGAAATCTAATTGTAGGTTTTTCTCTCTCCAACCTGCTCCACTATTATTTACCAATCTAATTATGTTACCAAAAAACGTAAAAAGTCCATTATATAGGGGGAAAGTTTACAGAATTTATTGCTATTGTGTGAACAAGAGGAAAGGAAAGTTGTTTGGGATTGTTAGTATCTAGCACTTCTGGAACTGTATGTAGAATAATATAAGCAGGCACACACTCCATCCTCAAAAGCCTATGTGTGCCAAGCTTGAGTGGGCTGCTCAAACCCTGAAACTTACAATAACTAATCAGAGCCTAGTGTTCTACCTCCCATTTTAAAAAATACAAAAAAAAATCAGATCCTTTTTTTTTTAACCAAAGTTATAATGCTATTTTTTTCTGAAAGGGGTGTCATACTTTATTGTTAGTTCCAACAAAAAGTATTTCCCTAGTCATTTTCTTCCTTGTATTTCACCAACAATATTTCATGTAGGCTTTTTCTTGAAGCAGATTTTTCTTTGACGGACTATGTTGAAATTCCACCAGTGTTCCCTGCTGCTCTAGTCAGAGCACAGAGAATTATAGCCGAGGCATATCTTTAAAGTCAGTGTGTTGGTATAGACACTAGCCAGCTTTTGCACAAACAAGCATCATGAATCATAAATCAAATGAATAGCATAACAAAGGCACACACCTCTGGAAGGATCCAGTAATGCATTTTGGGGAGAGAAATGATATCCAGTCTCTTATTTCTGAAACTATGGAATTAAAATTTTTTTAAAAAAGGTTTAAGTTTATTCAACTCTACAGTTTTTCTCTTCCTTTATTTTTTAAGGTGACATTTCGATGTTTAGCGTTTTCTCTCTATAATAGCTTGTGGAAGAAAATGTCTTATTTTCCCAATAGTCCACAAATGGTGAGCACGCAAACATCTATTACCATAAACCCTCACAATAACAGTAAAATATCATTGATAATGACATAAATCAAATAAAGTTCAATGCAAAATGTCTGTACAGACACAAAGGTTAAAAGCAATGACTGTCATCCCCAAAAGTTGTCCAAAAGTGTTTTTGTAGTGAAAGTCATAGGTGGAAGTTCCTTAAATTTACAGTCATATTTCTCTTAAACAGAGCTTTATTTGAACATTCTTTTTTATTATATTCTTTTTATTGTAATTAATAGAAGAGTCACATTATATCCGCCAGATAGAAGGTGCGTTATTCCACAAACATTGCTACCCTTTATCATTTTTTGTCCCCATTTCTCTCCCCCCATCCCTCACCTCATCTTCTTTTTCCCCCTGCCCTATCCTATTTCAAATATACAAATAAACATCTGGTATATACATTATACCAGATAACAAGGTAAGATACTGTAACAATATGAGATAACCAAGGGACAACAAAAGAGATGAGAAATAACCTAGTACATTGAGAACAACAATCACATATTATATGGCTCTTGTTTCCATATCCTGGAGATCCTTTGATTTAGCCTCATCCTATATGGCCTTATGTATCTAGGTTTTGCCCTATTGTAAACCTCTTATTTGTTTTGTTTTTATGCCATTCCTCCAAGTTCTCTTACTGCTATAATTTTCTTACAAGTTATTTAAGGTTTTGGGAATTTAAGAAACATTTTTAATCACAGAGAGGACATTCTAACAGTAGTGAATGCACTATTAGCACAAGATGAATGAGAGAATATTTTACTCAAAGGCAATCCCATTCAGAAGTTAAAACTAAAAGTCTCCCCCACCCCTACCCCCCCCCCAGTTTAAGTGGAACCCATGCTCTGTTTGCATTGAAAGGCCAGTTCTAAAGGGGCAATTTAACCTCATCTCCAAAACTGTTTGAGAGAAAACCAGACTCTTGTGACTCATACCTGTAATTTTAGCTATGTGGCTAGGCTTAGGAGGATTATGCTTCAGGGCCAGACTTGGCAGACAAAAGGTTGAGGCCCCTTCTCAGCTGGGAATTGACTTGTCCTCATTATTACAAGAATCTTAAAATGCACACATCACAACCCAATTATATGAGAGAAAGAAGCAGTACCCCATCCAAAAACAACCAGCACAGCAAAGGCATAGAGGCATAGCTGGTCTTCTTCAATGTAACTATTGATAGTAATATCCTGCCGTCATAGAGTGCCTAACTATGAAGTCAGGATATTACTATAACTATTAAGGTTAGGCCCCAATTTCAAACTCTGGCACTATTTAAAAATATAGATTCATGGGCCAGGAGTTTGGACTAGTGGTAGAGTGCTTGCCTAGCATGCATGAAAACCCGGGTTTGATTCCTTGGTACCACATACATTTAAAAAAAAAAAAAGCTGGAAGTGGTGCTGAGGCTCAAGTGGTAGAGTTCTAGCCTTGAGAAAAAATCTAAGGACAGTGCTCAGGCCCTGAGCTCAAGCCCAGGACTGGCAAAAAGTACATAGATAGATAGATAGATAGATAGATAGATAGATAGATAGATAGATAGATAGACAGACAGATAGATA
The DNA here is from genome assembly GCF_031878675.1 of Megascapheus bottae. NCBI lineage: Eukaryota > Metazoa > Chordata > Mammalia > Rodentia > Geomyidae > Megascapheus > Megascapheus bottae. The sequence goes on along the minus strand of NC_143513.1, from coordinate 56,033,538 downwards.
GATAGATGGATTCAGAATAAAGTCAGAAAAAAAATCCTCCCAGGAGGGCAGGCAGTTTTGCCTAGTGGTAGGGTACTTGCCTAATATGCACAAAGACCTAGGTTTGATTCCTCAGTACCACATACACAGAAAAGGTTGGAAATGGTGCCGTGGCTCAAGTGGTAGACTGCTAGCCTTGAGAAAGCCCAAGGACATGCCCAGGCCCTGAGATCAACCCCAGGAATGGACAAAAAAAAAATCCTCCCAGGATCCCATGAGAATTCCCATGGGAATTCTTTACATAGAATACAAACATGACCTGATACTTTAACTTTACTCAGCTACTGGAGATATGGTAAACTCAGGGAAAAGTGATATCTTAACTTTCAACAAAGTCCCTTAATTTTCTGTGTAACTTTCTATTACTTCACCTCTCATCTGATATGATCCTCAGGAAAGCTTCACTTACAGATAATTTTCTAGGCACATTTGCAGCTAAATTTAGCAGACAACCTTTGATTTATAAACTCCTAGCATACTTCTGGATATACTTTTTTCTGTGTGTTCATTGTTTTTCTCCTCTTTGCTTCTATATGACCTGAGGCTAGGGCAGCCTTCATGTAATCACCAAATCACATGTCAAAAAGAGCCAACAATACCTGGATAAGAGAACAGAAAGACAGGGCCTGGGAAACCACTACCATGGTCCTCTTTATCAATCTAGATCACCGTTATCTGAACTTCTTTCTTAGTTAACCACCCTTGGTCAAGGCACACTTTGTTATTTTCTATAACTACCAATTGAACACCATTTTCACATGGATTGTTATTCAAATGTACTAGAAGGTGGGATAGCCAGATCTTTTAAAATTCTCTTTATCTGTAATTATAGTCCTAAAATCTATGCCTGGTTTTTTAGAATCTCAGAGTCTCAACAGACTATTTTCCTTACAATCAGTATCAGTCTTTATCAAATACTATTTGAAAATATCTGCTGTGCATTTGAAAAGTCAATTTTGGGAATCAGAAACTGAACAACCTTCGATATTCTTTTTCTTAAAATTCTAATTGTAACTATCTTAATTTTCAAGGCAATGGGATAATTATTGACTATTGGAAAACATCATATAAGAGGAATTATAGACAGACTAATTTTAAATTTAAGAATTTTTATTAAGTAATAGAAAGAAAATGGATATCAAGGCTTCATATCTCTTCATATCACTGTTCTAAACCAGCCTAGGCAGAGAAAAAGTCCCAAGACCCTTTCTCAATGAATATCTAGGTTTGTATGCACCTGCCATTTCAGTAACAGGTGAGGTTTGAGAATAAGAGGATCATAATTTCAGACCTGGGCAGAAAGGTCCACAAGACTTCCTCTCAAAGGAGAAGGCTGAGCCTTGTAATAACTTCCTTATATCAACTACTACAGAAATTGTAGAATGGGCTTAGAAATAAATACCCTATTTTTAAAAGAGAGGGAAAACTAGAGGTGTGGCTCAATGGTTCATCTACAAGCCTTCAGTTCAAATCTCCAGTACCAGCATTATGATTGAGAATGTGTGGTGGAAAAGAGTTGCTAACTTTCCAGTAGCTGGGAACAAGATCGATCTTTAAAAGAACTTCCTCAGAGATCTCTTTCCTCCAAACTAAGCCCCAAGTTATAGTGGCCCATTCCACTTTTATCTCTCAGTGTATTATGTTTTGGTGTGGTTAGTTCCTTTGTGACCAGATAACCTCTCAATAATACAATTAGCAAGAGAACAAACCTTCAAGACAAGAACTACCAGGAGCATTTTATATATAAATCATACACTCTCTTTATCCTATAACTAATCTTCAATTCTACAAACTCCTCAATTAATGCAGCATTGAAGTACCTGAATCACTTCTTGAATATGTAATACTACTGGTTGCTATACATACTAAACAGAAGCTAGATAAACAGAAGATATACGGATATATATGTATATTATTTCTAATACTTTTAATGTTCATAATCACCTTATAAAAATTCATAGACACACTACAGAGATTTATTCAGAGCAGTTATCCAATTCTTATCTAAATAATAGTTGTTGTCATTGGGAACTAGGAAAAGCATGCAAAAGACAGATATTACCTAACAGCCAATGAGAGTCTATTTCATATGGTGAATGTGAGTCCTTAAACCTTAGAAGGCTAAATGAAATGTAAGCATGAAAAAGTATATAATACACCTGCAAATTCCTATCCTGATAGCATGGTATAATACAATTCCAGGAAATGAATAATTAATTTTAGGATACTGTTTCCAAAAAGTTCCTCAAAGTGTATCCATTACTTATAGGTCTTCAATGCAACAATATTCATAGTAAATCCTGTTTTTGTAATTTTTATTTTTTTATTTTTTTCATATATTTTTATTGTAATTAATAGAAGGGTTACATGATATTTGCCAGATAGAAGGTGCATTAATTCACATACATTGACACCCTTTCACATGTCTTGGACCCCATTTCCCTCCCTCCCACCCCCACCCCTCATTTTGTTTCCCCCCCCTTCCCTATCCAATTTCAAATAACCAAATACAAATATATCCGATATATCAGGTAACAAAGTGAGATACTGTAACAATATGAGATAACCAAGGGACAGCAAAAGAGATGAGAGATAACATAGTACATTAAGGACAACAATCATTCATTATATGGCTTATGTTTCTATATCCTAGAGATCCTTTCATTTAGCGTCATACTATATGGCCTTTTGTATCAAGGTTTTGCTCTATTGCAAATCTCTGCTAGGAGAGTCCAAGGTTTCTACTGATTATGACAAATGAGGGAAACCATTGAGCCTAAATTCCTTTGAGTCTGGCTTACTTCACTTAATATGATCTTCTCTAAGTCTTTCCATTTCCTAACAAATGGGGCAATGTCATCCTTTCTGACAGCAGCATAGAATTACATTGTGTACAAATACCACATCTTGTTGATCCACTAATCAACTGAGGGACATCTGGGTTAGTTCCATATCTTTGCTATGGTAAATAGTGCTGCAATGAACATTGTTGTGCTGGTGGATTTACTATGTCCTTGTTTCTGGACAATTGGGTAAAGGCCAAGTAGTGGAATTGCTGGGTCATAGGGAGCTCAATGTTTCGTCTTTTGAGGAACCACCATACTGCTTTCCATAGTGGTTGAAAGAGTTTGCACTCCCACCAACAGTGTAGTAATGATCCCTCCTGGCCATATCCCCTCCAGCATCTGTTGTTATTAGTTTTCTTGATCCTGGCCATTCTAACTAGAGTGAGGTGGAATCTTAGAGTTGTTTTGATTTGCATTTCTTTTATGACCAGAGATGTTGAGCATTTCTTCATTTGTCTATAGGCCATTTTTGTTTCTTCTTCAGAGAAGACTCTCTTTTTTATTTTTATTTTATCTCATAATTCTCTTTTAGGATACTGAGACTTCACTAGAAAAGGTGTCACTATGTCTTTAAGATGTTAGGACTCTGTAAGCTTTCATTTCTACCAAACTTTCAATACTTAGCAAAGGAAAATTCATTATTTTGTCTCAGTGGTTTGGTTAAAAATATAAAAGAAATATACTTTTTAAAACTTTTTACTGGGGCTGGAAATATAGACCAGTGATAAAGTGCTCGTTTAGCATCCACAAAACCCTGGATTCGAGTCCCTAGTACCACATACTCAGAAAAAGTTATAAGTGGTGTTGTGGCTCAAGCGGCAGATCACTAACCTTGAGCAAAAAGTGTCCAAGGACAGTGCCCAGGCCCTGAGTTCAAGCCCCAGAACTGGCAAAACAAAAGCCTTATACGTGGGAAGGCACTTATATTTTATATGCTTTTTAATTGAGATATAATATATACACAAATATTTAATGTAGCCACTACCAATATCATGACCTCAATTATGTCCAGCATCCAAAAAGATTCTTTTTATTCCTCCACAACATAACAACCACCGAAGCTTAGCACTATTCTGCATTGGCCACAGCTTCTGTAGCTCTCCTCATTTGTGTCTTCTTGCTCCATCAATTAGTGAAAGAAAGTGACTTGTAATAGTCAACAATAATTGTGGATGATATAGGTCTCATTTTGATCTCGCATTTATAGATTTCAAAGCAATGTCATTAAGCATGTACAAAATTAGGATTGCTTTGGTTTCTTATGGAGTTGACCTCTTCCATTATAAAATATCATTTCTATCTAGCAATTTTTGACAATAAAATCTTCTTTGCTTGAAGCTATTATAGCCACAATTGTAAATGTTTGTAAGATATATTTTTCATCATTTCACTTGATCCGTGTACCTATATTTAAAGAGGATCTCACTAGAGATTTTAAATTTGGATTTTATTTTTAAATTTGTTTCTAAATAAAATATGTAACAAATTATATGCAAAAACTGATGTTGTATTTTAAAAATCTCAATTATTTCTTTTTGCTCTAGATTGTGAAATCCTATAAGATATAGATTGATATAGAAACAGATAAATAGGAGAAGTTTCAAATATTTCAATGTGGAAATAAACCATGTCTGCCGGGGCCAACCGGCAGCAAACCAGGGTTCGCAGATTGGGGTTCCTGAAATCGGGGGCAAGGACTAGGAAGAAATAGAAGAGAGTCAGACACACCGGGTCCGGGATGTCCACAGTCCAGGTAAAGACTGCTGCATTTATTTTTCACTCCCGCTTCTTCCCTCCTCCAGACCCAGGGAACCTCCAGGTGTTACATTCATATGGTAATTCTCAGGTCATTTACATAGAATAGGGCCAGAAAACAATAAGACAATAAAGCCATCGTCTGATGCAAGTCAAGGTACAGTTTGATTCCACTCTGGCTCCCAACACATGTCAAGGCTTTTTCTAGTATGAGGAAACAAAGCATTTTCCTCTTGTGTTTTGAAGTCTTGACTCAGACTCCAACCTTATGTCTTCTGGACAAATGAATTCTGCTTTTGTATCCTGTTCAGAGTCAATCAATTATAGTAGCTTGTACAATTATCAAAAGCTCCAATTTTTCCATTAGTTGAATTCCTCTGTTTAGTCTAAGACCAATCTCTTCCTAGCCTGAGTAGGCAAATATCCTCTGAGAAGAAAATATCCAAAATCACACTCTCAACTACCCAGGCTCTTTCCTCTTTGGAATTTTATTTCATGTTTTCTTTGCTTTCTAAACATGTTCTCCACCAACTTTCAAATTATAATTTTGCAATTCATCTAATTTTTTACTTTGTTACCATGAGTCTGAGATTGCTGCACTTTTGTGAGCAGTTACAACATCCTTGTCATCAGAGTCTGCATATATTACTGTTAAAAAGTATATTCTTTATTCTGTTTCACATATGTACTAAATAACATTTTGGTATCATTGTCCCTATTCCCTTCTTCCTCATGCTTCATTATTTTTTTATTTAGTTGTGTTGTAAAGGTGAGGTACAAAAGAGTTACAGTCATGTACGTAAGATAATGAGCCTATTCATTGTAGAACATTGTTACTCCTTCCCTCAGTTTTCTTCCACTTCTTCCCCTGCATGCCCCCCCACAAAGTTGTAAAGTTCGTTTGTCTTGTTAGTATTGCTGTTACATTGATTTGTCCTTTGTCTCACCATTTTGTTATTTCCCTTCCCTTCCCCAAATCAGATAAACAAGGGTGCACAAAAACACAGTGACACCAGTGGATAGCCAAAAGAAAATAAATGAAATAAAAATAAAAACAGTACATTAAAAAAAAGTATATTCTTAGTTATTTGAATTTCATAATATGAAAAAAATTCATATGATCTTAAAAGTGAGATGATGGTGATAGAAGTTGGGAAATGTTAATGATGCCCTAAAGAGAGTGATAGCTACTAGCACAAAACCATTGGTGTTGACTATCTATCCAAGATTTAGCCATTCTACAAAATATTCATTAGGATCTGTATCATCCTTTAAAATTCTGTTGAGACATTTTTCCTCCTTCCTCTCAAATAAGCTACAGAGTAGAGTTTATTGTACGGTTCATCACTAAAGTTTCTTCTTTTTCCCCTGTGGGTAAGTTCACACAAGGCCAAAATATAAAGCAGTTGATTTTACTGTGTTGTATACCATTGCTGTATATCAAAGTAATTTTTACAAGCTTTCATCCTAAACCTTAGATAATGTAATTAATAATTTGCATGTTTATTTATGGCCTAAGTGTGATTCTTTAATAAAAGCTAGTGGGAAAGGATCCTCTATGAAGCTGATAACTAGACCTACACTTTTCCTGCAATGTATGAAATATTGTACCAGAGTATTAAAAGATATGTAATATCTTATTGATAAATCTATCTTAAAAGAATAAGTTTTAGGATGTAATCATTTTGATGTGAATTATGTAAATGTTGATAGTATGCTGTTGGTTATATATTTAATGTCAAGAGATTCACTGACTTGCCTTATTTTGCCCACATACAGTACATAATCCATTGTTAATTGTTTGTTTGTTTTAAGTGACATTAAAAAAATAGTTTACACGAGAAACATGAGTAGGTGTTACTCAGCTCCTCCACTGGGCGATGGGTGTTAGTTCTATGCTTTGGGAGCTGTGAAGTTGTCAAGTGTATTCACATCTTGTATGGAACTAAAAATTAGTAATAAAGCAATTTTCTTATGGTAAAAAATATTCCAGGGCCAGGTCTAGAGGTAAAGTGTAGCATGCACGAAGCCCTAGATTTGAATCCTCAGTACCACATACACAGAAAAAGCCAGAAATTGTGCTGTGGCTCAAGTAATAGAGCACTAGCTTTGAGAAAGCCTAAGAACAGTGTCCAGGCCCCAAGTTTAAGGCCCAGGACTGGCAAAAAAAATTGCAGCCAAAGAGCAATAGATCCATTTATAATGGCACTAGTTGTATATAAAAATATGTACATAATGCCTATTTTCTGAACATACTTCCAGTCTGTAACTACAATCATTTTGTAACTACTAGCACCACCCTATTCAATGAAAAATATACCCCAGGTTAAATAATAAGTTAGAATATCCCATTGCAGTTTACCTCTGGGTATGTGCATGCTGAAAGATAATGTTCCTATTTTTATACCTCTTTCCCATTCGTGTTTGTTGATATATTCAAACTACTATCAATTTAGTAGTACAGCAGAGTTTCTGAATCACAGTTCTATTACATTATTATTTTCAAAAAGTCAGAGCAAAGACGCATGTTCTAAATATTCCTGACTAATCCCCAGCCAATGATTCAGAAACCTTCCCTTCTATTGTATCCATTTGCTTGTAGCTTCCACAAAAAGGAAATAACAATGAGCCCGGGAGTTTGGCCTAGTGGTAGAATGCTTGCCTAGCATGCACGAAGACCCGGGTTCGATTCCTCAGTACCACATACATATCAAAAAGCCAGAAGTGGTGCTGAGGCTCAAGTGGTAGAGTGCTAGTCTTGAGAAAGTCCAAGGACAGTGCTCAAGCCCTAAGCTCAAGCCCAGGACTGGCAAAAAAAAAAAAAATGAAATAACAAAACTTCACAATTAATATAAACTTACATTACCACTAATAAAATTTGGCTCACTCCCGCTAAAGTATTTTTTTACATTTTCAACATAATGTGTTTATTATTTTAAAGATGTGAGTAGCGCTGTAGCTCTAGAGGGAGGGCAGTAGGCTTGGGCTGAAGAGCTCAGGGACAATGCCCAATCCCAGAGTTCAAGTCCCACACCACCAAAAAAAAAAGGAAAGAAAAAAATTCATATTTCTCTGGCCAGGAGTGTGGCCTAGTGGTAGAGTACATGCTTAGCATGTACAAAGCCCTGGATTCAATTCCTTGGTACCACATACACAGAAAAGCCCAGAAGTTGCGCTATGGATCAAGTGGTAGAACGCTAGGCTTGAGAAAGCCCAGGGACAGTGCCCAGGTCCTAAGTTCAAGTCCCAGCACTGGCAAAAAAAAAAACACGTAGATATGTACATTTTCTTTAAACATTATATAGTAAACTCTTGAAAGCACAGCCAGAAAATAACTGAAATTTAAGTCACTTTTATAGGCGTCATATAAAACATGCTGCATAAAATTCTCTATGGAGTGAAGTTTGGAAATGAGACTGAATTATTTGCAGCTGACACATTTTTAGACCCTAAAACATGCTCACTACATTGGAGAAAATCTTGTTGATTAAATCACTTGAGCTATCAACCTTTTCTTTAAGCATCTTGATATGGTTTTGACTGATACCATCTGTTATTGACTGAAAAAAAATCACTTTACCTTGGAAGGTATTCATCAAATTATAGGTGACATATTTGCTTGAGAAAATACCAGACCATCTGGTACTATAAAACTGTGTTTCAAAACTATACTACCATCCTGTGTCAGTGATCCATCCACATTTTTCAGGAGCTCTTTTTGTTATACTCCAAAACCAGAAACACATGATATTTTTGGCTCCTGGTTAAAGAAGCAAAGAAAAACATTTACAAAGGGATTTTTCTAAACATTATGATATGTTACAGCTATTCACCAAAGAGTGCATAGGTATACAGAAGAGTAAAATGGACAGAAGAAAGGAATGAGTATGTTGGGCTTTATGAATATTTCATATCCTGAATATGTGACCTCATAGAAAACTGTGTACTATCCTGTTTGTAAGCCTAAAAACTAAAATGTCAGAATACAAACATAGCCTACTGCTACTAAAATTCTATAGCTGATAACTTGTGGTGTTGTCATATGTTTTTCTAATGATTAAAGCAGCAAATTTAAAAGTCAAGAATATAATCTTGGCTGGAAGTTTAGCCTAGTGGTAGAGTGCTTGCCTAGCATACACGAAGACCAGAGTTCGATTCCTCAGTACCACGTACATGGAAAAAAGCCAGAAATGGTGCTGTGGCTCAAGTGGTAGAGCTCTAGCCTTGAGAAAGCCCAAGGACAGTGCCCAGTCTCTGAGATCAAGGCCCATGACTGGCCAAAAAAAAAAAGAATATAATCTCATCTCTAATTTTGTATCTAATTTTAGTAAACTTTGATACAGGCCAAATTTCTCTGACTGCAAAATGAACCAATTCATTACCAGAGCCAAGTTTCTTTGATCAATTTTACCAACTAGGAAAGGAAAAGGCTGACCAAGATTCTCACTAAGGATGGTCATACATCCGATGCACTTAAATAATGTAATATTTATTTAAATATTTCCTGAGTACTTACTATGTAGCTAGCAATACAAAATGCTGAGAAACTAAATATGAATTAAATAATACAGTTCCCACCACAAAATGCTTAATAGCCAATAAATCAGATGACTGGAGTATTTAGAAATGTTAACAGAAGCTTGCAAGTGTAATGAGAATTATGAAGAGGTAAAGAAGAGTAGCCAGGTGCAATGGTTCACACCTGTAATCCTAGCTACTCAGGAGGCTGAGATCTGAGGATCAAGGTTCAAATCCAGCCTGGGCACAAAAGGATCTGAGACTTTATCTCCAAATAACCTCTAGAAAATGGAAGATAGGGAGTGGCTCAAGGATAGGATGGTAGCCTTGAGCTGAAGAGCTCAGGGACAATACCCAGGCCCAGGGTTAGGATAGTAGCCTTGAGCTGAAGAGCCCAGGCTGAGTTCAAGCCCCATGACCCACAAAAAAAAAGAAAAAAGAAAAAAAAAGAGGAGTAAAGCATCTTAGAGAATTGTCAGGAAGTGGCCATAAAATATATGGTGAACCTGGGTGTGGTGGCTCACACCTGTAATCCTAGCTACTCAGGAGGCTGAGATCTGAGGATCACAGTTCAAAGCCAGCCCAGGAACAGAAGTACTGAGATGCTTTACTCCACTTAACTACTAGAAAAATGGGGAGTGGTGCTGTAGCTCCAGGG